>NC_134399.1:220716941-221056997 GCF_050003625.1 Haematobia irritans | reverse complement strand
TTTTATCCTATTTGAAACTAAATAATTTAAAATATCTTATTAAAAATATGAAAAATGTGAGTTTTAAAAAATTGAATCAAAAGAACTTCCTGTGTAGTTAAAATAAAGAACATCTTTGGGAGAGAATGTTTGGAAGTGCTTTTAAAATTGTGCCTTTAGAAGAACTTAAATTTTTTTGCTGGGATGCTATTAGTTAACGTAGAAATAGAAGACAAATTAAAGTTTTTAACATTAGGTTTGTTTCGGTAGTGAAAGGGTTATTGGGGCATATTTTGAATACCAATAAAGCGATTTTCGATAATTAAATTTTTGTATTTGTTCTCTAATCCCGATTGCGGTATATCATTTGCCTAAAAATTCCTCCTATTAGTTGATATATAGTTGGAAAATATTTATTTAGTTCATAGTTTTTTTTTCATATGATTCAATTTATAAAAATAATTTACATGTACAAATGTACAAAACATCCGTATAATCAAGAAAATGGCTTTCAATCAATTTGATTTATAACTTCATTGAGTATGGCAAAAACAAAAGCAAAAACTCTTAAGTTTGACAGAAAACAAATTTGTTGTGCTTATTTCTTTGTGCATTCTTGTAGTTTATTTTGGTCAATATTCTGCTACCAGACATCCTGCCATGAAAGCAGTTTGGAGAAGAATGAGAAACATTATCCTTGTTGCAACACATCAATCAAACGTATCAAAGTCGTCTTACATGGTTTCCAATGCTTTCAATCACTCTTGTGTTTATTATTATCCCTACATATACTCGAATGTCATGGCCATAGTTACTTTAAGAAGGGTTATCTCGAACTGAATGCAACTGGAAGAAAGAGTACACAAAAAAATTAAATTAAGTAAAATTGTAAATATTGAAAAATAAATTTTCAAGATTTAATAAATTTGAATATGAAATATGAAAAATATATGTATAAATATGTACGTGTATAAATGAAAGCAATTGAAAGTAAAATATATTTTTTTCGACGAGTCTTTTTTTTCGAGCCAAAAATAATCTACCAAATTTGAAGAAACTGTTACCAAAAAACTAACAAATAAACAAAATCTTAGTTTACAGTCGTTCATCTATTTTTTGTGATTATTATGAAAACAAAATGTATTTTCGAATGAAATGTTTTTGTGTTTTTTTTTATTTATTTTTTTTTTTAATTATTATTTTATAATCACTCCTAATAGCGACAATATATTTGAGTGTATGACCTAAAACAAAATATTTTCTAATGATGTAGACTTAATATAATATTATAAAAACTAAGATTTTATTAGTTTTATTACAAACTTACAAGCCTTAGAAACTCTAGAAAAAAATAAAATTTGGAAAAAAATTTTATATAGAAATAAAATTTTGACAACATTTTATATAAAAATAAAATGTGTACCAAAGTTTCTAAAGAAACAAAATTTTCACAAAATTTTCTATATAAAAAAATTTTTGACAAAACTTTCTATATAAATAAAATTTTGACAAAATTTTCTAAAGAAATAAAATGTTGACAAAATTTTCTATAATAATATATTTATATTTTTATAATGTTTTATTGTCAAATCTTTCGTGAGGCTGTCCTCACGAAAATTAAATTTTTTAACAGGAGACAAAGTGGCTTGCTCTTCACTGCGTTTGAGTTGATTGTCATTTTGCTAAAACTTTATTTCCACAGAAAATTTTGTCAAAATTTTATTTCTATAGAAAATTTTGTCAAAATTTTATTTCTATAGAAAAATTTGTTAAAATTTTATTTCTATAGAAAATTTTGTAAATTTTTTATTTTCAGAGGAAATTTGTGAAGTACCACTTAGTTCGGGAGGAATATTTTGCAAAATCTACCAAAACGTCAAGAATTTGGAAGAATTCTACAAACAGTGACAAACGTGCTTATAATTCCAATCACCATGAATAAAATATAATCCCGCATGTTCCGATATACGGAATCGCAAAATTTTCTTTTAGCAATAATTTCTAAACCCTGAAACTTAAATCTTGGTAATATAGATTTTTTAATGAAAAGATAAAACTAGAATTGCACTGGAGTCACAGTTGTGACAGTTGGTAGATTTTTGGTAGATTGGTAGAAATCTCGAAAATATTTAGAAAAAATTTTCTATAGAAATAAAAATTGTACAAAATTTTTTATAGAAATAAAATTTTGATAAAATTTTTTATAGAAATAAAATTGTCACAAAATTTTCTATAGAAATAAAATGTTAACAAAAATTTCTATAGAAATAAAATTTTGACAAAATTTTCTACAAAAATACAATTTTGACAAAATTTTCTATAAAAATAAAATTTTGACAAAATTTTCTATAGAAATAAAATTTTGACAAAATTTTCTATAGAAATAAAATTTTGACAAAATTATCTATAGAAATAAAATTTTAAGAAAATTTTGTGTAGAAATAAAATTTTTGACAAAGTTTATTATAGAATTTTGACAAAATTGTCTATAGAAAAAATTTGGAAAAAATTTTCTATAGAGAAAAAAAATTCTATAGAAATAAAACTTTGACAAAATTTTCTATAAAAAAAAAATTTTTGACAAAATTTTCTATAGAAATAAAATTTTGACAAAATTTTCTACCGATATAAAATTTTGACAAAATTTAATATAGAAATAAAATTCTAACAAAATTTTCTATAGAAATAAAGTCTTAACAAAATTTTCTGTAGCAATAAATTTTTGACAAAATATTTTACAGAAATAAAATTTTGACAAAATTTTCTACAGAAATAAAATTTTGACAAAATTTTCTATACAAATACAATTTTTCAAAATTTTCATAAAAATAAAAAAAATTCTGTAGAAATAAAGTTTTAACAAAATATTCAATAGAAATAAAGTCTTAACAAATTTTTTTGTAGAAATAAAATATTTCCAAACTTTTCTATAGAAATAAAATTTTAACAAAATTTTCTATAAAAATAAAATTTTGACAAACTTTTTTATAAAAATAAAATTTTGACAAATAAAAATTGTACAAAATTTTTTATAGAAATAAAATTTTGATAAAATTTTTTATAGAAATAAAATTGTGACAAAATTTTCTATAGAAATAAAATGTTAACAAAAATTTCTATAGAAATAAAATTTTGACAAAATTTTCTACAAAAATAAAATTTTGACAAAATTTTCTATAAAAATAAAATTTTGACAAAATTTTCTATAGAAATAAAATTTTGACAAAATTTTCTATAGAAATAAAATTTTGACAAAATTATCTATAGAAATAAAATTTTAAGAAAATTTTGTGTAGAAATAAAATTTTTGAAAAAGTTTATTATAGAATTTTGACAAAATTGTCTATAGAAAAAATTCGGAAAAAATTTTCTATAGAGAAAAAAAATTCTATAGAAATAAAACTTTGACAAAATTTTCTATAAAAAAAAAAATTTTGACAAAATTTTCTATAGAAATAAAATTTTTACAAAATTTTCTACCGATATAAAATTTTGACAAAATTTAATATAGAAATAAAATTCTAACAAAATTTTCTATAGAAATAAAGTCTTAACAAAATTTTCTGTAGCAATAAATTTTTGACAAAATATTTTACAGAAATAAAATTTTGACAAAATTTTCTACAGAAATAAAATTTTGACAAAATTTTCTATACAAATACAATTTTTCAAAATTTTCATAAAAATAAAAAAAAAAAAAATCTGTAGAAATAAAGTTTTAACAAAATATTCAATAGAAATAAAGTCTTAACAAATTTTTTTGTAGAAATAAAATATTTGCAAACTTTTCTATAGAAATAAAATTTTAACAAAATTTTCTATAAAAATAAAATTTTGACAAACTTTTTTATAAAAATAAAATTTTGACAAAATTTTCTATAGAAATAAAATTTTGACAAAATTTTCTATAGAAATAAAATTTTATCAAACAAATTTTGACAAAATTTTCTATAGAAATAAAATTTTATCAAAATTTTCTATAGATATATAATTTTGACAAAATTTTCTACTGAAATAAAATATTGACAAAATGTTCTATGGAAATAAAATTTTGACATAATTTTCTATAGAAATAAAATTTTTAAAAAATTTTTTACAGAAATAAAATTTGGACAAAATTTTCTTTAGAAATAAAATTTTCACATAATTTTCTATAGAAATAAAACTTTGACAAAATTTTCTATAGAAATAAAATTTGCACATAATTTTTTATAGAAATAAAACTTTGACAAAATTTTCTATAAAAATAAAATTTTTAAAAAATTTTCTAGAGAAATAAAATTTTGACAAAATTTTCTATAGAAATAAAATTTTATCAAAATTTTCTATAGAAATATAATTTTGACAAAATTTTCTACAGAAATAAAATTTTTAACAACTTTTCTACATAAAAAAAATTGGACAAAGTTTTCTATAGAAATAAGATTTCCACATAATTTTCTATAGAAATAAAAGTTTGACAAAATTTTCTATAGAAATAAAATTTGCACATAATTTTCTATAGAAATAAAACTTTGACAAAATTTTCTAGAGAAATACAATTTTGAGAGAATTTTCTATAGAAATAAAATTTTGACAAAATTTTCTATAGAAATAAAATTTTGACAAAATGTTCTATGGAAATAAATTTTTGACAAAATTTTCTACAGAAATAAAATTTTGACAAAATGTTCTATGGAAATAAATTTTTGACAAAATTTTCTACAGAAATAAAATTTTGACAAAATTTACTACAGAAATAAAATTTCCACATAATTTGCTATAGAAATAAAACTTTGACAAAATTTTCTATAGAAATAAAATTTGCTCATAATTTTCTATAGCAATAAAACTTTGACAAAATTTTCTAGAGAAATACAATTTTGAGAGAATTTTCTATAGAAATAAAATTTTGACAAAATTTTCTACAGAAATATAATTGTGACAAAATTTTCTACAGAAATACAATTTTGACAAAATGTTCTATGGAAATAAAAATTTGACATAATTTTCTATAGAAATAAAATTTTTAAAAAAATTTCTACAGAAATAAAATGTTCACATAATTTTCTATAGAAATAAAACTTTGACAAAATTTTCTATAGAAATAAAATTTGCACATAATTTTTTATAGAAATAAAACTTTGACAAAATTTTCTATAAAAATAAAATTTTTAAAAAATTTTCTATGGAAATAAAATTTTGACAAAATTTTCTATAGCAATAAAATTTTATCAAAATTTTCTATAGAAATATAATTTTGACAAAATTTTCTACAGAAATAAAATTTTGACAAAATGTTCTATGGAAATAAAATGTTGACATAATTTTCTATAGAAATAAAATTTTTAACAACTTTTCTACATAAAAAAATTGGACAAAGTTTTCTATAGAAATAAAATTTCCACATAATTTTCTATAGAAATAAAACTTTGACAAAATTTTCTATAGAAATAAAATTTGCACATAATTTTCTATAGAAATAAAACTTTGACAAAATTTTCTAGAGAAATACAATTTTGAGGGAATTTTCTACAGAAATAAAATTTTGACAAAATTTTCTATAGAAATAAAATTTTGACAAAATTTTCTACAGAAATAAAATTTTGACAAAATCTTCTATGGAAATAAATTTTTGACAAAATTTTCTACAGAAATAAAATTTTGACAAAATTTACCACAGAAATAAAATTTCCACATTGTTTACGTTGAAACGAAAACCCTAGTTAATACATGAATTCCTAGATTAGTATAAAAATCCCCAAATGAATTTCTGTCTACAGTGTCGCATTGGTAGATGAGTAATCAGATAATTAAATTAAGTTTTATCCATAAAATCACTAAGCCATTTTGAAAATAGTATTTCCTTTATAAGTAACTTGCTTTTCATCCCTGTAACTACGAACACCTACTGGTAAGAAGTCGACCAAAGAAAATAAAACACAATCATTAAATACAGTCCATTCCCTAATTGCTGTTTCATTTATTTGTATCCATGGTTTTATCGTCATCTTTGGTCATCTTTTCTGGGAGCGATAAACCAATTGATTTGTCATAAAGCTTTTGGTTTATCTTCGGCTCATGAGAGATCCATGATCATTCTGTTCATCTCACACAGGTAAAGGTAATCCCCGCTCATCCCCGCTGACTCCAACCATACTCTGTTATACCCAAACACACATAATTTTCTATAGAAATAAAACTTTGACAAAGTTTTCTATAGAAATAAAATTTGCACATAATTTTCTATAGCAATAAAACTTTGACAACATTTTCTAGAGAAATACAATTTTGAGAGAATTTTCTATAAAAATAAAATTTTGACAAAATTTTCTACAGAAATAAAATTGTGACAAAATTTTCTACAGAAATAAAATTTTGACAAAATGTTCTATGGAAATAAAAATTTGACGTAATTTTCTATAGAAATAAAATTTGGAAAAAAAAATGTATAGAAATAAAATTGTGACAAAATTTTCTATAGAAATAAAATTTTGACAAAATTTTCCATAGAATTAAAAATTTGATAAAATTTTCTATAGAAATAAAATTTTAAGAAAATTTTTGACAAAGCTGATTATAGAAATAAAATGTTGACAAAATTGTCTATAGAAATAAAATTTTATCAAAATTTTATATAGAAATAAAATTTTAACAAAACTTTTTATAGAAATAAAATTGTGACAAAATTTTCTAAAGACATAAAATTTTGACATTTTCTATAGAAGTTAAAATTTTGACAACGTTTTCTATAGAAATAAAATTTTGACAAACTTTTCTATAGAAAAGCATTTTGAAAAAAATTTCTATAGAAGATATTTTTTTTGTAGTTTCTTGATAGAATTTTCTCCAAATTTTGGTAGATTATTTTTGGCTCGTGTGGCAACCGTGATTGGAGTCCGATAATATCTCTATTTTTTCGTTGGAAAAAAAAAATAAACTCTTGTAATTTGCGATACCGAATTTTCCTTTGAAAAATCCTTCATCATTGAAATATATGGAATTTCTGGAGGAATCTTATGCATCACATTTAAGCGTGGAAATCAAAATGAACATAGTCTTTCATAGGATTTGAAATTTAAATTTTGCAATTCTGATTTATTCTCCCATCGCCAAGAGGTCAAAATGTAACAGGGCGCACTCGAAGACCAATCAAAGATTAAGGAATTGATATTATTCAGTTATTGAAAAGAAAATGCCAGATACCAAACTACACAAGCCTGACTATACATGTTTCATCGCTGACTAATTCGAATATGATTGAATTGATCTGGCGGGGAAAGATTTTTCATTTTGGGTCTTATATGCTAACTTCCTAAGAAAATTACATCCTGGAATTATTTTTCCCAGATCCATGTAATCACCGAAAATGCGCCAAAGGAAATTACTATTACTTCTTCCTTATCGATGAATGCTACCCTATTCTATATTTCGCTCAACCTTACCATACATTGATTTTAATTTATCAAAGCATTCCAAATTATGAACTCTTCCACATCGATCTTGCTACCCAAAATGGACACATTTTGTTCCATCTTGTTGAGTGACATTTGAATATGGTATCGTTTTGCTCATGATTTATTCTGTTTCATGCTTAATTTGTGACACTACTACAGCTTTCTTCGATGCAAGACAAGTAAAAAGTTCGGTTTTGTTTTTTTATTTTTCTCTGGATTGATTGCAAACTCTTTTTCCTTCACCTTTTCTTTGTATTGGCTAGAGAAAAGTAACTTATTTGAATGGAATCCAATTGACTCGAATGACATGCAAAAGTAAGACAGTCAAAATTGCCAATTGCAAACTTTTGTAATCTGAAACGCGCATTCTGCTTCGTTAGTCACCAACACATTTTGTTTATATTGATGCCTTCTACATGCTCCTTTTCTTTTTGTTTTCGTGGAAGACATGATTTTTACCTTGTTTAAAATATGGAAAATTGTTTACGATTTAAAAAATAAACGGGGGAACAAGAAGAACTACAAAATAGTTTTTTGATAGCTTGTACAGGAAGGATAGTGGAAAATATATATCTTTTATTTACTTTTCATTCAATTGGCTAAAATGTAGGGAATTTATGCACATTTCATAATGTAGTATATTTAATTCATGGTGATGGATTTTTAAGGTTCGGCCTGACCAGTGTACCAGTAGTTTTCTGTCTTTTGTCCCCAAGTTGGTAAGCCTTTGTCTCCAAAAATCCCCAATAAACCTTTCACAATTTTTTATGACAAATACAAAATAATTGAAAGGGCTCTAATATAGAAAATCAGTAATAATTTAAGAATTGAACAAAATATATATATAATGTTTGTCATACCAGCTTGTGAGCTGAAATATTTCAAAACACAAAACCAGGGGGCCCGCGGTCGTCTATCAAATGAAAATGGACGTTCGGTCACAATGTTGCCAGGTCATTTGTGGACCTTACCAAAATATTAAAAAAAAAAACTTAAATTATTTTTTCAAAAACCCCCCAAAAATTTAAGGAATACAAATATATACAAAGTTTTGAGAAAAACTCCTGTATCGATATCAATTTATAAAGTTTTTATATCGAATTAATTATACCCTGCGCCACACTGTAGAACAGGGTATTGCAAGTTAGTGCATATGTTTGCAACACCCAGAAGTAGACGAGATAGACACATTGTGTCTTTGGCAAAAATGCTCAGGGTGGGCTCTGGAGTCGATATAGCGATGTCCGTCTGTCAGTCTGTCCGTGAACATATTTTTGTAATCAATGTCTAGGTCGCAGTTTTAGTCCAATCGACTTCAAATTTGGCACAAGCATGTGTTTGGCTCAGATATAGCTCCCATATATATTTTTCACCCGATATGGACTAATACGGTCCCAGAAGCCAGAGTTTTACCCCAATTTGGTTAAAATTTTGTACTAGGAGCACAATTAGAAGTGTAATCAAGTGTGCCAAATTTTATTGAAATCGGTTCAGATTAAGATATAGCTCCCACATATATCTTTCGCCCGATATGGACTAATACGGTCCCAGAAGCCAGAGTTTTACCACAATTTGGTTAAAATTTTGCACTAGGAGTACAATTAGAAGTGTAATCAAGTGTGTCAAATTTTATTGAAACCGGTTCAGATTTACATATAGCTCCCATATATATCGTTCGCCCGATTTACACTCATATGACCACAGTGGACAATATTTTACTCCGATTTACTTGAAATGAAATGAAATGAAATGGATGAAAATTAAAGGAAGTATAATTAACATTCCAACTATCTGTAAAATCGCATTTTTTATGAGTCTCGAAAAACTTGCAAAATATCAGCCAAATCGGTTCAGATTTAGATATAGCTCCCATATATATCTTTCGTACGCTTTAGACTCATATGGCAACAGAGGCCAAAGTTTAGTACCGATTTTCGTGAAATTTTGCACATAAAGGGTGTAACGGTCAAAATTTGGTCAAGGGAAAATGCTACACGCGGTGAAATCGTTTATTTAAAAAATCAAATTAAATTTCTTTTTCAAGTTCAATTAGTATAAAATTCAGGAAAAATATTCAGTTAGGCTTTCGCTTTTCCAAATCCGAATTGCCGGGCCTCACGCTTGACACCTGCCATCAGATTTTGTACAGCCACCTTGTCCACCTTCTTCGCTGCAGAAAGCCAGTTTGCCTTGAACTGCTGCTCGTCCTTAGCAGTTTTTTTGGTCTTCTTTAGGTTCCGCTTGACAATACCCCAGTATTTCTCAATTGGGCGGAGCTCTGGCGTATTGGGAGGGTTCTTGTTCTTGGGAACCACCTGCACGTTGTTGGCGGCGTACCACTCCATGGCCTTTTTACCGTATTGACAAGATGCCAAATCCGGCCAAAACAGTACGGAACAACCGTGTTTCTTCAGGAAAGACAGCAGACGTTTATTCAAACACTCTTTCACGTAAATTTTTTGGTTGATAGTCCCGGAAGCTATGAAAATGCTGCTTTTCAAGCCACAGGTACAGATTGCTTGCCAAAACAGATATTTCTTTGCGAACTTTGACAGTTTTATGTGCTTGAAAATATCTGCTACCTTTCCCCTTCCTTTTGCCGTATAAAACTCCTGTCCCGGAAGCTGCTTGTATTCGGCTTTGACGTGGGTTTCGTCGTCCATTACCACGCAGTCAAACTTCGTCAGCATCGTCGTGTACAGCCTCCGGGATCGCGCTTTGGCCGTCGTATTTTGTTTATCATCGCGATTTGGAGTCACTACCTTCATGTAAGTCGATAGTCTGGCTCGTTTTTTGGCTCGATGCACGGTTGTAGACGATACACCCAGCTTATTTGCGGCATCTCGGAGAGAGAGGTTAGGGTTTCGCTTGAAACTACCGGCAACTCTCTTTGTCGTCTCAGCGGCTTCCGGTTTTCGATTTCCCCCCGATCCAGACTTCCTGGCTGTCGACAAACGTTCCCCAAACACTTTAATTACATTTGTAGCGGTTGATTTGGCAACCTTTAGGGATTTTGCCAGCTTTGCGTGAGAGTAGCTCGGATTTTCGCGATGCGCGAGCAAAATTTTGATACGCTGCTCTTCTTGCTTGGACGGCAATTTGACAACTGAAGAGTAAATTCCAAAATCAAAATAGGAGCAACATTCTACACACATACACCTTCAAAATGAGGGGTGTTCAGGTTTTTTAAATGCAAAATTGAAAGAAATACGTCAAGTTTATATAGACCAAATTTTGACCGTATCACCCTTTAGAGTAGAATTGACATTCTACCAATGCTTGGTTAATTTTATTGAAATCGGTTCAGATTTAGATATAGCTCCCATATATCTTTGGACTTATACGGCCTCAAAAGCCAGTGTGTTGCCCTGACTTGCTTAAAATTTTGCACATGGAGTACGTTTGCACAGGGAGTAGAATTAACATTATAAATGTCCACACCGAATTTGGTTGAAATCGGTTCAGATTTAAATATAGCTCCCATATATAGCTTTCGCCCGATTTACACTCATATGGCCCCAGAGGCTAAAGTTTTACCCCGAGTTACATAAAATTTTTCACAGGGAGTAAAATTAACATTATAAAAATGTACACCGAATTTGGTTGAAATCGGTTCAGATTT
Source organism: Haematobia irritans (assembly GCF_050003625.1). NCBI lineage: Eukaryota > Metazoa > Arthropoda > Insecta > Diptera > Muscidae > Haematobia > Haematobia irritans. The sequence goes on along the minus strand of NC_134399.1, from coordinate 221,045,960 downwards.
AGATATAATACCCCTATATATCTTTCGCCCGATTTAGATTCATATGACCACGGAGGCCAAAGTTTCATTTCGAAAATTTTGAAGTTTTGCACTGAGCGTTCAATTAAAAATGTTAGCAATGTGTGCCAAATTTTATCAAAGTCGGCTCAGAATTAGACAAAGCCCCCATATACATGTTCTTCCGATTTTAGTAAATATGGCCAAAATACCAACATGTTCCTTGTGAAATCGTGACTGTTAAGTCGAAGACTCGCAAAAATGGTTCAAATTTACCTATACTCTAATAAGTATATATCGACCTATAAATCATAAATGCAGATTTGCTACATTTTATGCAATTTAAATATTTCCAATATTTTTTACTAACATTGTGGTTCGTCCCGGTCATCAACCAATTTAAATTTTAAGCCTAGACATTTTGTGAAAGTTAAATAAATGTTGTCCAAATCGGTTCATATTTAAATATTTGTATATGGGAATATAAACCTTTATATAGTTCCTAACAAGTTTGAAAGTGTTAAGATGGTATCAAAAATATTGATATACATAGTGGTGAAGGGTATAATATAGTCGGCCCCGCCCGACTTTAGTCTTTCCTTACTTGTTTTTTACTAACATTGTATTCCACCCAAGTGGATTAGCCGACTTAAATTTTGAGTCTATAGATTTTGTAGAAGTCTATCAAATTCTGTCCAGATCGAGTGATATTTAAATGTATGTATTTTGGGACAAACCTTTATATATAGCACCCAACACATTTGACGGATGTGATATGGTATCGAAAATTTAGATCTACAAAGTGGTGCAGGGTATAATATAGTCGGCGCCGCCCGACTTTAGACTTTCCTTACTTGAATTTAGAAATTAATGTATACCCGATTTATTATACTGAACCGTTTTCCATAGAAAAATCCCCCACAAAACTTCCCAAATTTATGGAAATTCCCAATCAAATCCCTAAGTTCCAAACGCATTTCGTCCCCAACCATGAAAAACTATACCCAATTTCGGGGGAAATCCCCAATACTCGGCCTGGCTGAACTTACGTCCGTATATACTTGGTGTTTAAAGGGTGATACGGTCAAAATTTGGTCAATATAAACTTGACGTATTTCTTTCAATTTTGCATTTAAAAAACCTGAACACCCCTCATTTTGAAAGTGTGTGTGTGTAGAATGTTGCTCCTATTTTGATTTTGGAATTCACTCTTCAGTTGTCAAAATGCCGTCCAAGCAAGGAGAGCAGCGTATCAAAATTTTGCTCGCGCATCGCGAAAATCCGAGCTAATCGCACGCAAAGCTGGCAAAATCGCTAAAAGTTGCCAAATCAACCGTTACAAATGTAATTAAAGTGTTTGGGGAACGTTTGTCGACAGCCAGGAAGTCTGGATCGGGGGGAAATCGAAAACCGGAAGCCGCTGAGACGACAAAGAGAGTTGCCGGTAGTTTCAAGCGAAACTCTAACCTCTCTCCGAGATGCCACAAATAAGCTGGGTGTATCGTCTACAACCGTGCATCGAGCCAAAAAACGAGCCGGACTATCGACTTACAAGAAGGTAGTGACTCCAAATCGCGATGATAAACAAAATACGACGGCCAAAGCGCGATCCCAGAGGCTGTACACGACGATGCTGACGAAGTTTGACTGCGTGGTAATGGACGACGAAACCTACGCCAAAGCCGACTACAAGCAGCTTCCGGGACAGGAGTTTTATACGGCAAAATGAAGGGGAAAGGTAGCCGATATTTTCAAACACATAAAACTGTCAAAGTTCGCAAAGAAATATCTGGTTTGGCAAGCCATCTGTACCTGCGGCTTGAAAAGCAGCATTTCCATAGCTTCCGGGACTGTCAACCAAGAAATTTACGTGAAAGAGTGTTTGAATAAACGTCTGCTGCCTTTCCTGAAGAAACACGGTTGTTCCGTACTGTTTTGACCGGATTTGCCATTTTGCCATTACGGTAAAAAGGCCATGGAGTGGTACGCCGCCAACAACGTGCAGGTGGTTCCCAAGGACAACAACCCTCCCAACACGCCAGAGCTCCGCCCAATTGAGAAATACTGGGCTATTGTCAAGCGGAACCTAAAGAAGACCAAAAAAACTGCTAAGGACGAGCAGCAGTTCAAGGCAAACTGGCTTTCTGCGGCGAAGAAGGTGGACAAGGTGGCTGTACAAAATCTGATGGCAGGTGTCAAGCGTGAGGCCCGGCAATTCGGATTTGGAAAAGCGAAAGCCTAACTGAATATTTTTCCTGAATTTTATATTAATTGAACTTGAAAAAGAAATTTAATTTGATTTTTTAAATAAACGATTTCACCGATTTACACGCGTTTTCCCTTGACCAAATTTTGACCGTATCACCATTTAAATCTTTCTCGCGATATGGACTAATATGTTCCTAGAAGCCAGAGTTTTGGCCCAATTTGGTTAAAATTTTGCACTAGGAGCACAATTAGTAGTGTAGTTAATTGTACTCAATTTGATTGAAATGGGTTCAGATTTAGATATAGCTCCCATATATATCTTTCGCCCGATATGGACTAATATGGTCCTAGAAGCCAGAGTTTTGGCCCAATTTGGTTGAAATTTTGCACTAGGGGTACAATTAGCACACTGGTAGAAAAAGTTTCGTTAATACTATGAGTTTCTACTTTGTATTAACGAAATTCTTCATTAAAAGTCAGCCAACGTAGCATTTCGTTATAACAACGTAATTTTACGTTATATTTACGAAACCCTTTACGGAATACATTTCGTAGTATTAACGAATAATTACGTTGCTTTTACGTAGTCTTTTCGTTGTATTAACGAATATTATTCGTTGTATGAATGAAATTTATTCATTGTATGGATGCAGCTTATACGTTGTATGAATGAAAATCATTCATTGTATGAACCTAGTTTTTTCATTGTATGAATGAAAGGCGAACGTTGTATAAATGAACACAAACGTTATATTAATGAAACCCAACCAATTATTGCATTTGAGTGTAGTCATTGGTAGTGTATTATTATTTGTTAAGATTTTTGAAATATGATTTATATACAGTAGGAAATAATATTTATTGATAAATTAAGTAATTTAATAATCACATATTGTGACTTTCACTTGGGAAAAAAGCCTCTTATTTCTAAGACCAAAAAATGATATTCGTATCGCCGTGTCCATTTATCCAATTTTTTTGCAACCAAGGATCATTACGTTAATTGTTCTGCCTTCTTCATCTGAAAGTTCACTTCCCCGGGGCATTTTCACTAAAGATTAAAAATTTATACTAAATTTCTTGCGAATATACAAAAAACACCAATTTAACTCACCCACCATCTATGTTTATTATGCACAACGAAACTGTAATGAGCCTGTGCACTCTTCAGCGAAAAGAACGTAAATGTTGTTAAGGTTTGCCCATAAGACAAGTTTTCTGTTGAACTTTTTACCGTTTTTTTTTCAAGACGCACACGCATGCTTACATGTGTATGTACAAATTACATAGATGCTACAGACCAGAGAACTGCAACCGGTGGCTTTTTTTCGTATCGCAATCTTACCCACAAAATGTCGGTGGCAGTGAGTAAGACACCAATTACCATGCGATCTTTTACATTGATACAAATGCGAGAATAAAAACACCACTAGTATATAACAATGTTCGTATGCAGTGTCTTGCAATCTTATACCAATCGACATCGTAACAACGCTCGGTAAACAAAAAACGAGGTTGGCACTTAAGTGTGATTGCACTCAACAACAACAATTACTAGCAGTTGGCATTAGCTCAAGAGAATTGAGAGAGTACCAAATAAGAGAATATCAAACTGCTGAGATATGGGTAACCAATTTGTGTGATTGCTTTACTATGGTGTTTTCGAGAGACCAACACTCATACTAACAAACACCGACAGTCGTCGGTTGCATTGGATATTGGTGGTTGAATTTTTTTTTACCAATTGGTGTTTTAAGATTGCAAATGTTGGTGTTTACTAAATACACTGGTCGGTTGCGGTAGATCGCAGCCGTTCTCTGCTACAGACGTATTAGAGAGAGTATGGAGAGGCGTTTTAGAGAGAGAGAGAGAGTAAGAAGAGGCAGCAATACTCAAACTCCCATTCGTATTATTAATTAACATATTTCATTAATATGACGAAATATAACAATTTAAAATTTATTTTTTTAACGATCCATATCATTATAAAGGGTGATTCTTTTGAGGTTAGGATTTTCATGCATTAGTATTTGACAGATCACGTGGGATTTCAGACATGGTGTCAAAGAGAAAGATGCTCAGTATGCTTTGACATTTCATCATGAATAGATTTACTAACGAGCCACAACGTCGAATTTTCAGTGAATGGGCCCTAGAAAAGTTGGCAGAAAATCCGCTTTTTTATCGACAAATTTTGTTCAGCGATGAGGCTCATTTCTGGTTGAATGGCTACGTAAATAAGCAAAATTGCCGCATTTGGAGTGAAGAGCAACCAGAAGCCGTTCAAGAACTGCCCATGCATCCCGAAAAATGCACTGTTTGGTGTGGTTTGTACGCTGGTGGAATCATTGGACCGTATTTTTTCAAAGATGCTGTTGGACGCAACGTTACGGTGAATGGCGATCGCTATCGTTCGATGCTAACAAACTTTTTGTTGCCAAAAATGGAAGAACTGAACTTGGTTGACATGTGGTTTCAACAAGATGGCGCTACATGCCACACAGCTCGCGATTCTATGGCCATTTTGAGGGAAAACTTCGGAGAACAATTCATCTCAAGAAATGGACCGGTAAGTTGGCCACCAAGATCATGCGATTTGACGCCTTTAGACTATTTTTTGTGGGGCTACGTCAAGTCTAAAGTCTACAGAAATAAGCCAGCAACTATTCCAGCTTTGGAAGACAACATTTCCGAAGAAATTCGGGCTATTCCGGCCGAAATGCTCGAAAAAGTTGCCCAAAATTGGACTTTCGGAATGGACCACCTAAGACGCAGCCGCGGTCAACATTTAAATGAAATTATCTTCAAAAAGTAAATGTCATGGACCAATCTAACGTTTCAAATAAAGAACCGATGAGATTTTGTAAATTTTATGCGTTTTTTTTTTTAAAAGTTATCAAGCTCTTAACAAATCACCCTTTATTAACGATCGCTTTCGTTTTATAAATGAAATTTTCAATTCCAGTTTTGGAGTCTATAAAACGACTGTTTTAAGGGCTAAAAGTTTCCAAAAGTTACTCTTTATGTGCAAATGATTATAATAATTTCATCTTGGAAAAAAATTGTATTCCAATTCTTGAAAAAATAACAAAGTTAATATTCGTAATATTAACGAAACGTGTTTCATTAATATAACGAAAAACCAAAACACAAAATTGTCCTTTAACGATTGATTTCGTTGTATTAACGATCACTTTCGTTCTCATAACGAAAAATTTCGTAATATTAACGAAAAATAATCAACGAAGCCCGTTCGTTAATAGTACGAAACGTTTTTCTACCAGTGCAGTATAGTCAAGTGTGCCGAATTTGATTGAAATCGGTTCAGATTTAGATATAGCCCCCATATATATGTTTTTCTGATTTCGACAAAAATGGTCAAAATACCAAAATTTTCCTTGTAAAATCGCCTCTGCGTAGTCGAAAAGTTGTAAAACTGACTGTAATTTTCTTTAACTTCAAATACATATATATATCGAGCGATAAATCATAAATAAACTATTTTAAAGTTTCCTTAAAATTGCTTCAGATTTAAATCTTTCCCATATTTTATTTTACTAACATTGCGTTTCACCCTAGTGCATTAGCCGAATTAAATTTTGAGTCTATAGAATTTGTAGAAGTCTATCAAATTCTGTCCAGATCAAGAGATATTTAAATGTATGTATTTGGGACAAACCTTTTATATATAGCACCCAACACAATTGACGGATGTGGTATGGTATCGAAAATTTAGATCTATAAAGTGGTGCAGGGTATAATATAGTCGGCCCCGCCCGACTTTAGACTTTCCTTACTTGTTTTTATTATAATAATCTAGCTGTTGCTTCCCTCTATTACTCACATATTCATATTATATTTACTATAAGTTTAGTATAATTTAAATAAATAAATAAAAAGATTAAAATATTTAATGTATACCCGATTTATTATACAGAAACGTTTTCCATAGAAAAATCCCCCACAAAGTTTCTCCAATTTATGGAAATTCCCAACCAAATCCCTAAGTTCCAAACGCATTTCGTCCCCAACCATGAAAAAAATATACCCAATTTCGGGGGAAATCCCCAATACTCGGCCTGCCTGAACTTACGTCAGTATATACTTGGTGTTTACATAATACGAATAAGTTTAAAATTCAAACGAATTTTATAATCATTAGCCCCTAAATTGCGTTATGAACTACAAAAGTAAAATAGCATTGACAAATCAATGTAGATTTTGAAAAAACAAATAACCAATTGATGAAATTGTAATTAATTACATTTTACCAACTACAAAAAAAGTGCTTGTAATTCATATTGATGACCATTGTAGCGGTATAGTTCTAGGAAATAATATAGGCATGGAATTTATGCTGTATCACTCAAAACAATGTGAAAAACATTTTTATTGAAAATTAATCAAATAAAAAAAATGTAAAAGTAATTGTTATGTGCTTGTTACCTACATTCCCAAAAAGTGCTCAAATATTTAGTATTCCTAGAAACATTAAGCATTAGCTCTTAATTTGTGCCCATTAAATAGCTAACATTTGATGCTACATAAATATGAAATACGTAAGTTAATACATTTTTACCTGTGTGGGATGGTGAATGGAATGATAGCAATTGTATTCGATGGAGAACGATTGTTAATTACCCGAAATGATATAGCAAATAAACAAGATAGGCAAAGATATTCCATATTCCTTGAACTAAAATGACATAAACAAAAATTATCAAGAAGAATATAATAACAAGTATATGCAGCAGTAAGTTCGACAAGGCCGAATCTTAAATACCCACCACCATGAATCAAATACTACAGTTTCCTTTGAAAATTATGGGGGGGGGGGGGTTTGACGACAGATATTCTCTCAAGCAGATCAGTTCAACCAATACGCTTTCCGAAGACAAATTTAAAGATTTTTCTTTTGAAGACTAGATCAGATTCTGGATTTATAAAAACCATTTTTGTTTAATATAACGCCTTGATTTGAAACCTTAAATCTGTAGATTTTTACCCCCCATTATTTAATGATTGCGAGAAGTAAAATCGGGAAATTCTACATTCAGTTTCAACCAATGTTCATAATCAGTGCGTCTTCTATATGGATGCCTTACCAAATGGACCGATAAAAACTAAATCCGATACACATTTTTGTGGGTCTAAAATACCAGTATATTTACAATTTTAGGCAACTCGGATAAAAACTTCAGTTTCTATAAGTATAGTGGCAACCAGGGCTGTGGAGTCGAGCCAATTTTGCTCGACTCCGACTACAGCATTTTTCATCAGCCTCGACTCCGGGTAATATAACTAAATCCCCTTTTAATACCACAAATTTCTAGCTCTATTGTGGGGGGGGGGGGTACAATAAATGGTTCGATATACTCGTAAATTATCGTATTTATTTCTGCGTGCAAAAAGATCTAAATTTCAAATTTGATGCCAATTGAGCTCTTTTTTTTAATTTAAGTAAAGGGGGTGTTTAATAAATTAAATTATGATATAAATATCCATAACAATATGAGCACATACCAATAGTCTTCAGTATATGTATTTATAGACAAGTAAAGAAAAATCAAAGTCGGACGGGGCTCATTGTATTATATACTCCAAGACATTGTGGACCAAAATTATTGATACCATCTCAAATCCTTCAAATTTATTGCGAGCTATATAAAGGTTTATATTCCCATTTGCATGAATGTGAACCTGAACCGATTTGACAAAATTATTTACACCTCTACAATATCTATGTACTTACAATTTAAATCTAACGTTTTGGGGAAAACACAAGTAAGGAAAATCTAAAGTCGGGCGGGGCCTACTATAATATGTTAAATCGGGCGAAAGATATTTATGGAAGCTATATCTAAATCTGAAACGATTTCAACCAAATTTGGGATGCATAGTCAAAATTTTGATTTTACTGGATTAAAACTCTGGCTGGAGCCATATACCATAAGTGCATATCGGGCGAAAGATATATATGGGAGCTATATATGGATCTAAACTGCTTTTGACCAAATTTGGAGGGCATAATTAGACTCTTAATTCCACTACCTCTGCTGTCCTAAATCGGAGAACAATTTCGGCCTCTGTAGTCATAAGAATGTAAATCGTGCCAAAAGATATGGGACTTGTATCTAAATATGAACCAACTTTAGCCACACTTCACTGCACTATCAAATCAGTAAAAAATAAAACTTTGACAAAATTTTCTATAGTAATAAAATTGTGAGAAAATTGTCTATAGAAATAAAATTTTCCATAGAAATACAATTTTGACAAAATTTTCTAAAGAAATAAAATTTTGACAAAATTTTCCATATAAATAACATTTTGACAAAAATTTCTATTGTAATAAAATTTTGACAAAATTTTCTATAGTAATAAAATTTTGACAAAATTTTCTATAGTAATAAAATTTTGACAAAATTTTCTATAGTAATAAAATTTTGACAAAATTTTGTATAGTAATAAAATTTTGACAAAATTTTGTATAAGAAAAAATTGACAAAATTTTGTATAAAAAAATTGACAATATTTTCTGTACAAATAGAATTTTGACATTTTCTATAGAAATACAATTTGGAGAAAATTAACTATAGAAATAAAATTTTGAGAAAATTAACTATAGAAATAAAATTTCGAGAAAATTTTCTATAGAAATAAAATTTTGAGAAAATTTTCTATAGAAATAAAATTTTGAGAAAATTTTCTATAGAAATAAAATGTTGACAAAATTAAAATATAGAGCTACATAACAAGCTACGTGTATAAATAGCTAAAATAAAATAAAAAAAAAAACAAGTAAGTAAAGTAGAAAGTCGGGCGGGGCCGACTACATCATACCCTAAACCACCATTACAGAATTAGTAATCATAAGCATCTGTGGGGTAACATATAGGTCTGGGAGATAAACCGCAGTTGCATATTTAAGAAAATTAAGGGGTACATGCCTATGGGTGCTTTGTGTCAATCTGACTACAGCTCATAGTCAATGTTGCCACGGAAAATGTTCGGTTTACCCTACAAGGACAAAAAAGTTCCCTACTTTTCCATACATTCCCAAACAATTTTCCCTACTATATTTTTCGTTAAATTTAAAAAATTGTAAAAAACAAAAATGGTTCTAAGTACTTTATTATCTTAAAACATGAATATGCAACGTATATAACTTAGAATATAAATTTGTATTACCACCACGGTTACCACAGTTGGTGGAATTCTACCCCAATTAGTAATCTTTTTTGTTAAATCTCTATAAAATAAAATTTTGGAAAAAGTTTCTATAAACAAATTTTTGTGAGAAATTTTTCTATAGAAATAAAATTTTGACAATAAATTCTATAGAAATAAAATTTTGAGAAAAAATTCCACAGAAATAAAATTTTGAGAAAATTGTTTATAGAAATAATATTCTGAAAAAATTCCTATAGAAATACAATTTTGACAAAATGTTCTATAGAAATAAAATGCTGACAAAATTTTCTACAGGAATAAAGTTTACCACACATTGTTAAAGATCAAGCCTTGCCGGCTTCTAATTTCCTCCTCTAGAGCCACCAAAATGTAAAAATTATTACAAATTGTGTTGAGTGAAAATGTCCTACATTGTGGCCCTACGTCCCTACAAGACGCTAAATATTAGAAAAACCCTACATATAGGGAATTTCCCCTACTTCTAGCAACACTGGGTGTGTTGATATTGCACCTACGGAGGTAGTATGCCACTAATATTGAGCCCATTATTAAAAAAGAGAAAATCGCTAAATTAGTGTGGGTAATAAATACAAATTTGTAAAAATCTAGCAATATTCTTATGTAAGAGCTACAAGTACGTATAAGTACGATCGGCTAGTACATCAAAATTTGAAATTTGAGTAACATTGGTTAATAAATAAGAGTACTATGGCCAAATTTGGGAAAATCGAGCGATGCATATATATGGAAGCTATATCTAAATCTGAACCAATTTGCATAATATTTTGCGGGTTTGATTAATACCACAAAAAGTTACCTTGTGCAAGATTTGAGTACGAGCAGTTAAGAATTGAGGCCTGTATGGTCAAACATAGGGTTATTAAGGTCGAATTTTTCAAAATCGGGTGATACATATATGGGAGCTATATCTACATCTGAACCGATTTCGATGAAATTTTGCACATATAGTTAGTACTATAGAGGACTGGATCTAGCCAACTTTTAGTAAGATCGGTGAATAAATAAGAGTTCTATGGCCAAATTTGGGAAAATCGGGCTATACATATATATGGGAGCTATATCTAAATCTGAACCGATTTCGATGATTTTTTGCACATATAGTTAATGCTATAGAAGATTATATTTAGCCAACTTTGAGTAAGATCGGTTGATAAATAAAGGGTTTGTGGCCAAATTTGGGAAAATCGGGCGATACATATATATGAGAGCTATATCTAAATCTGAACCGATTTGGATGAAATTTTGCAGACTTGAGGGGCAATGGAAAATATTACCTTTTGCCCAATTTGGTGACGATCCGTTTGAAAAAACGCGCAACGTGACCCCATTTGTCGAAATCGGGCGATACATATATATGGGAGCTATATCTAAATTTGATACGATTCCTTCCAAATTCAATAGCATTCGTCCTTGTGCCCAAAAATCTCCCTGTACCAAATTTCATCAAAATCGGTTAATAATTGCGACCGGAATCCTGTGAACAAGAAATACATGGACAGACGGACGGACGGACGGACACCAATCGCTAGATCGACTCAGGAGGTGATTCTGAGTCGATCGGTAAATATTTTATGGGGTCTAAAATCAATATTTCTGGTAGGCACATTTTTTGGCCGATCAAACTTATTATACCCTGACCACTACAGCCACCGTGGTGCAATGGTTAGCATGCCCGCCTTGCATACACAAGGTCGTGGGTTCGATTCCTGCTACGACCAAACACCAAAAAGTTTTTCAGCGGTCGATTATCCCACCTCAGTAATGCTGGTGACATTTCTGAGGGTTTCAAAGCTTCTCTAAGTGGTTTCACTGGAATGTGGAACGCCGTTCGGACTCGGCTATAAAAAGGAGGTCCCTTGTCATTGAGCTTAACGTGGAATCGGGCAGCACTCAGTGATAAGTGAGAAGTTCACCAATGTGGTATCACAATGGACTGAATAGTCTAAGTGAGCCTGATACATCGGGCTGCCACCTAACCTAACCTAACCTACCCTGACCACTATGTGGGTTAGGGTATAAAAAAAAAACAAAAATAAAATAAAATCGATAGTTCGAAATAATTCAAATACATTTTTATGGTGGTGGGTATTAATTTGGACTAGATGGGAATTAGACAGATGGGAATCGATCTGTCTAATTCCCATCTATTTTAATATTCTAGGAAACATAAAATAATCTCCATAATTGTAAGTTACGTTTCATTTACAGTCATTGATCGAATGAATAACACAATGAAATCTAATTTACATAAAAACGTTTTTAGTTACAACAAGTAGGGAAAGTCTAAAGTCGGGCGGGGCCGACTATATTATACCCTGCACCACTTTGTAGATCTAAATTTTCGATACCATATCAAATCCGTCAAATGTGTTGGGGGATATATATAAATGTTTGCCCCAAATACATACATTTTAATATCTCTCGATCTGGACAGAATTTGATAGACTTCTGCAAAATCTATAGACTCAAAATTTAAGTCGGCTAATGCACTAGGTTAGTAAATGTTATACCATGTTCCACAGTGTGGCGCAGGGTATAAATAAGGGAAACAATTAAATCTTAATCAATTTTAAGGAAACTTCGCAAAAGTTTTTTTATGATTATCGCTCGATATATATGTATTTGATGATAAGAAAAATTACAGTCCTTTTTACAAGTTTTCGACTAAACAGAGGCGATTTTAAAAGGGAAAATGTTGGAATTTTGACCATTTTTGTCGAAATCAGAAAAACATATATATGGGAGCTATATCTAAATCTGAACCGATTTCAACCAAATTGGGCGCGCAAAGCTACAATGCAAATTCTACTCCCTGTGCAAAATTTCAACTGAATCGGAGTAAAAAAATTGGCCTCTGTGGTCATATGAGTGTAAATCGGGCGAAAATTATATATGGGAGCTATATATAAATCTGAACCGATTTGTAAAGAAAATTTTGTCAAAATTTTCTTTCTGTAGCAAATTTTGTCAAAATTTTAAATTTTGCCAAATTGGTATTTTGAAAATTTTTGTCGAAATCAGAAAAACATATATATGGGAGCTATATCTAAATCTGAACCGATTTCAACCAAATTGTGCACGCATAGCTACAATTCTACTGCCTGTGCAAAATTTCAACTAAATCGGAGTAAAAAATTGGCCTCTGTGGTCATATGAGTGTAAATCGGGCGAAAGCTATATATGGGAGCTATATATAAATCTGAACCGATTTCAATCAAATTTGAAACGTATAGCTACAATGCTAAATCTACTCCCTGTGTAAAATTTCAACCAAATTGGGCCAAAACTCTGGCTTTCAGAACCATATTAGTCCATATCGGGCGAAAGATATATATGGGAGCTATATCTAAATCTGAACCGATTTCAATCAAATTTTGTACACTTGACTACACTACTAATTGTGCTCCTAGTGCATCATTGCAACCAAATTCGTCCAAAAATCTGGCTTCTGGGGCCATATAAGTCCATATCGGGCGAAAGATATATATGGGAGCTATATCTAAATCTGAACCGATTTCAATCAAATTTTGTACACTTGACTATACGACTAAGTGTTATGTTAGTATAAAATTTCAAGCAAATCGGTATAAAACTCTGGCTGCTGGGTCCATATTAGTGCATATCGGGCGAAAGATATATATGGGAGCTATATCTAAATCTGAACCGATTTCTTCCAAAATCAATAGGGTTCTATTCTGACCCAAATTAGGATTATGTGCCAAATTTGAAGGCGATTGGACTTAAATTGCGACCTAGACTTTGATCACAAAAATGTGTTCACAGACAGACGGACGGACGGACAGACGGACATGGTTATATCGACTCAGGGACCCAACCTGAGCATTATTGCCAAAGACACCATGTTTCTATCTCGTCTCTTTCTAGGTGTTACAAACATATGCACTATCTTATAAGACCCTGTTCCACAGTGTGGCGCAGCGTATAAAAATGTGAAGTGTTTTAAAAAAATTAGATTCGCCGGAATCGAAGTCAAGCAAAATTACGACTCCGATTCCACAGCCCTTGTGGCAACCTGATATTTCAGGCTCACATAAACTATACACCAAAACATGAACCAATAACATACATGACACTTTTGGCACCCCTACTTGTGGTCCTAAAATACCCATAGATTTCGAATTTCCGGCAAATTGGATAAAAACTACGGATTCTAGAAGCTCAATAAGTAAAAGCGAGAGATCGGTCTATATGGGGGCTATTCCAAAACATGGACCGATATTTACCATTTTCGCAAATGTTTTATGATCCTAAAATACCTCTAGATTTCCAATTTCAGGCAAATTGGAGAAAAACTGTGGTTTCTATAAGCGCAAGACCCCAAATCGGGAGGTCGGTTTATATGGGGACTATATCAAAACCTGAATCCATATAGCCCATCTTCGAACTTGACGTGCCTGCAAACAAACAACGAATCTGTGCCAAATTTCAGGACGATAGCGCCAATATTGAAGACTGTAGCGTGATTACAACAGACGGACGGACATTGTTATATCGTTTTAGAATTTCTCCCTGATCAAGAATATATATACGTTATATAGTCAGAAATCGATATTTCGGAATGACAAACTTATTATAGCCTCGTCCCATTCTATGGTGGTGGGTATTAAAAAGTCAAAGTTACCCATTAACAAGTATATACAGCAGTAAGTTCGGCCGGGCCGAATCTTAAATACCCACCACCATGAACCAAATATTAGGGTTTCCTTTGAAATTTCAGGAGGGCTTGAGGACACTACCCGAAGATAAATTTAAAGATTTCACCTATGAGGACTATATCAGATTCTGGATTTATAAGAACCATTTTTGTTTGAGGTTTAGAGGAATCATTAACATCTCTTGTAAGTGTGCAAGAAAATTATAAAATAACGTCTTGATTTGAAATCTTAAATCTGTAGAAGTAAAATCTGGAAATTTTACATTGAGTTTCAAGCAATTTTCATGATCAGTGCGCCTTCTACACCCTCAAGAGGTGAAGTCGGTCTATATGGAGGCATTACCAAATGGACCGACAAAAACTTAATCCGATACACGTTTTTGTGAGCCTAAAATACCAGAATATTTACAATTTTAGGCATATCAGATAAAAACTACGGTTTCTAGAAACCCAAGGAGTTAAATCGGGAGATCGTTCTTATGGGGGCTATACTAAAATATGGACCGATACTCACCATTTTCGGCACACCTCTTTGTGACCCGAAAATACCTCTAGATTTCCAATTTCAGGCAAATAGAATAAAAACTTCGGATTCTAGAAGCCCAAGAAGTAAAATTGGGAAATTGGTCTATATGGGGGCTATACCAAAATATGGACCGATACTCACCATTTTCGGCACACCTCTTTATGGTCCTAAAATACCTCTAGATTTCCAATTTCAGACAAATTGGATAAAAACTACGGTTTCTATAAGCCCAAGACCCCAAATCGGGAGATCGATCTATATGGGGGCTATACCAAAATATGGACCGATACTCACAATTTTTGGCACACGTATTTGTGGTCCTACAATACCTCTAGATTTCCAATTTCAGGTAAATTGAATAAAAACTGCGGTTTCTATAAACCCAAGAAGTAAAATCGGGAGATCGGTCTATATGGGGGCTATACCAAAATATGGACCGATACTCACAATTTTTGGCACACATATTTGTGGTCCTACAATTCCTCTAGATTTCCAATTTCAGATAAATTGAATAAAAACTGCGGTTTCTATAAGCCCAAGAAGTAAAATCGGGAGATCGGTCTATATGGGGGCTATACCAAAATATGGACCGATACTCACAATTTTTGGCACACGTATTTGTGGTCCTACAATACCTCTAGATTTCCAATTTCAGGTAAATTGAATAAAAACTGCGTTTTCTATAAGCCCAAGAAGTAAAATCGGGAGATCGGTCTATATGGGGGCTATACCAAAATATGGACCGATACTCACAATTTTTGGCACACGTATTTGTGGTCCTACAATACCTCTAGATTTCCAATTTCAAGTAAATTGGATAAAAACTACGATTTCTATAAGCCCAAGACCCCAAATCGGGAGGTCGGTTTATATGGGGACTATATCAAAACCTGGACCGATATAGCCCATCTTCGAACTTGACCTGCCTGCAGACAAAAGACGAGCTTGTGCAAAATTTCAGCACGATTGCTTCATTATTGAAGACTGTAGCGTGATTACAACAGACAGACAGACAGACAGACAGACAGACAGACAGACGGACAGACGGACATCGTTATATCGTCTTAGAATTTCTCCCTGATCAAGAATATATATACTTTATATAGTCGGAAATCGATATTTCGATGCGTTACAAACGGAATGACAAACTTATTATACCCCCGTCACCATTCTATGGTGGTGGGTATAAAAATATGAAAAAAGCGAGTTATAAAATTTGAATGAAAATAACTTCCTGTGTAGTTAAAATAAAGAACATCTTTGGTAGGACATTTTTGGAAGTGTTTTTAAAGTTTTGTCTTTAGAACAACTTCCATTTTTGTTTTGCTGTGTGGTTGATGACTGAAAAAAATATTTTTCTGAGGCCAAAGATTTCATGCCTTTAAATTACGAATGCGCATTTAGCTTAGCATAGAAGACGTTTTTATCTGATTCAAAGTTTTTTCCTGGTCCAAAAGCCGATTAACTTTTTAGTGAAGTCTTTTTGTCTATTTAGTTAAGTGATTCGATTTAAAACTGGGTATTTTTACACAAAAGAAAATTTTATTGGACTCAAAATTTTTAACACTAATTAAAACGTCTTTCAGTTTGTTGCCTTTTTATATTGACTGCAAAGCAAAAAAATTTCAAATATAGAAGATGTTTTTAAATAATTTTGTTTAAAAACATTTTTACTTGAAATATAGCACATTTTTTACTTGAACTCGAGTCTGTTTTAGGGAAATTTAAGTTGTCATTAGCATGTTTTTAAAGGACATTGCTAGCATATGAAGAAAAAGACGAATATATTAAACCTTCTTTTGTAAAATCAAATACACAAAACACAAATTTTAAAGAGAGTTGTGTTTTAAATATTTAGTTACTTAAATTCTCCACTTTTTTTGACTAAGAATCAATATTCAAATTGAAAATAGGAAAATAGGAAAATATGACTCATATTACTTCAGCTTAGGATTTAAGGTCATTTTTTGCCAAATATAAACTCAGCTCAGAGACATTGCCCAAAAAATTAAACAATATGTTTTGCATTCATAGTCTTAATTTGCATTTGAAAACCAGTAAGGAAAGTCTAAAGTCGGGCGGGGCCGACTATATTATACCCTGCACCACTTTGTAGATCTAAATTTTCGATACCATATCACATCCGTCAAATGTGTTGGGGGCTATATATAAAGGTTTGTCCCAAATACATACATTTAAATATCACTCGATCTGGAAGAATTGGATAGACTTCTACACAATCTATAGACACAAAATCTAAGTCGGCTAATGCACTAGGGTGGAACACAATGTTAGTAAAAAAAATATGGGAAACGTTTAAATCTGAAGCAATTTTAAGGAAACTTCGAAAAAGATTATTTATGATTTATCGCTCGATATATATGTATTAGAAGTTTAGGAAAATTAGAGTCATTTTTACAACTTTTCGACTAAGCAGTGGCGATTTTACAAGGAAAATGTTGGTATTTTGACGAAATCAGAAAAACATATATATGGGAGCTATATCTAAATCTAAACCGATTTCAACCAAATTTGGCACGCATAGCTACAATGCTAATTCTACTCCCTGTGCAAAATTTCAACTAAATCGGAGTTAAAAATTGGCCTCTGTGGTCATATGAGTGTAAATCGGGCGAAAGCTTTATATGGGAGATATATCCAAATCTGAACCGATTTCAAGCAAATTTGGCACGCATAGTAACAACGCTAATTCTACTCCCTATGCAAAATTTCAACTAAATCGGAGCAAAAAATTGGCCTCTGTGGGCAAATGAGTGTAAATCGGGCGAAAGCTATATATGGGAGCTATATCTAAATCTGAACCGATTTTGCTGATATTTTGCAAGTTTTTCGAGACTCATAAAATATTCGGATGTACGGAATTTGAGGAAGATCGGTTGATATACACGCCAATTATGACCAGATCGGTGAAAAATATATATGGCAGCTATATCTAAATCTGAACTGATTTTTTCCAAAATCAATAGGGATCGTCTTTGAGCCGAAACAGGACCCTATACCAAATTTTAGGACAATCGGACTAAAACTGCGAGCTGTACTTTGCACACAAAAATACATCAACAGACAGACAGACAGACGGACAGACAGACAGACGGACATCGCTAAATCGACTCAGAATTTAATTCTAAGCCGATCCGTATACTAAAAGGTTGGTCTATGATTACTCCTTCTTGTCGTTACATACAAATGCACAAACTTATTATACCCTGTACCACAGTAGTGGTGAAGGGTATAAATATTCAACAATTAAAGCAATTTTGTAATAAAAATAAATTAAACATTACGTTTTAGTTTTATTCTGATAATTGGCATTGAAGCAATTTCAATTAAGAACTAAAAATTATTTCACTTCCAATGTGTAGGGTATTTCAGCTCATTCCGACTTATCTGCCATTCTATAGCTTTTGTTCTTAGACACTTGCCACCTACAGTATGAGAACGACATTAATAAACCATTATGCCGTGGTGGGATTTAAAGGAAGAAATATTTTAAATTGTTCCTAAGTAACTTCTTCATCGTTTACGAATTTAATTAAGAGCTTCTTCTATGACGTTGTTGCCATCGAGCCCACAGACAACAGCAAAAACTTTACTATTATCTGGCAGATTATTCGAAAGGAAGACGCTTCTTCAATAGGATTAATGTAAGAGGTGGTGGTTGAGGTAGAGGTAAGAGAACTGGAGGGTAATGAAGATGTTTTAGAAACTTTGAGGGCCGCAAGCGAATTACAAAACAAAAGGAATAAATAAAACATTGATATCTTTGGAAGGTTTTTTTTTTTTTTTAATTAAACCAGAAATTGTAATTCGATAATCGGATTTGTTTAAGTAAAATTCTCAATTGCTGTTGTTTTATAGCTTCCATCATAGAATAGGAGGTATACTAAATTTGTCTTTCCATTTGTAACGCATCGAAATATTGGTCATGAGGTATATACATATAACTTGGAAACTCTGAAAATCAGACACCTCCCTAAAGTGGACGTTTGCTATAATAGTAACACACTTAAATGAATCCTCACAATTGGAAACCTCCAAAGCGTGGACAAAATTTATGTGTTAGAGGGTGTCCAGTTCGGAGAGGTTTCACTGTATATTCTTGGTTGTGGTGAAATTCCGTGTTGATCTAGCGGTGTCCGTCCGTCCGTAGAAAAAACACTTACATATGACCGAAATAAGCTACCTGTTTTAAACTTGGCATCAATATTGTGATCGCAAATTAGTATTTGGATTTGACAACAGATGTTTCATTTGCCCAAAGTGTAGACATAGATACTAGATAGTTATTTTGACCCTTAACAAGTTTAGTGCCCACAAAACAGTTGTTGTTTCTACAGTCCAAAAAAAATGATGTCGCCAGGCCAAAGATTAAATGTCCTTAAAATACGAATGCGAATTTTGCTTAGCATAGAAGACACATATCTTTGATTTCTTTCCTTGTCCAAAGAAGTCAATGACATTTTCAATGAAGTCACTTTGTCATTATAATTAAGTGATTCGTCTTAAAACTGGGTATCTTTACATGAAAGAAAATTTAGCTTGACTAAGGTCAATTTGACTTTAATCATTCATACAAATTCTTCAAAATTTATGAAATCGCCTTTAAATTTGTTGACTTTGTTATCATGACTACAAAGCAAAAAAGTATTTAAAAATATGAGACGTTTTTGTTTTTTTTTTTTTTTTTAAATATAGTTTAAAGACGTTTTTACTTGAAACTTAGAATAACTTCTACTTAAAGTCAATTCTGAATTTGAAAAATTAAGTTGTCGCTAACACATTTTTAAACGACTTTGATAGCACCTGAAAAAACCAATGAATTAAAATTTGTTTCCTATAACCAAGTACGAAAAATTAAACTTAAAAACAAAAATGTGTCTTAAATGTATCATTACCACGACTGCCACTATAATAATTTAATAGTTTATTAATTATTAAATAAATATTAATCAACATTTTAGCCTATACCTACAATTAGATGGGTAATTAGAGTTTATTATACCATCCACCATAGGATGGTGGATGGTATAATAAACTCTAATAACTTTGTCATTCCGTTTGTAACACATCGAAATATTGCTCTAAAACACCATAAAGTATATATATTCTGGGTATATATATTCGTGGTGAAATTCTGAGTCAATGTGAGCATTGCCGTCCGTCCGTCCGTCTGTTGAAATCACGCTAACTTCCGAACGAAACAAGCTATCGACTTGAAACTTTGCACAAGTAGTTGTTATTGATGTAGGTCGGACGGTATTGCAAATGGGCCATATCGGTCCACTTTTACGTATAGCCCCATATAAACGGAACCTCAAATTTTGCTTACGGAACCTCTAAGAGAAGCATATTTCATCCGATACGGCTGAAATTTGGTACATAATGTTGGTATATAGTCTCTAACAACCATGCAAAAATTGGTCCACATCGGTTCATAATTATATATAGCCCCCATATAAACCGATCACCAGATTTGGCTTGCGGAGCCTCTAAGAGAAGCAAATTTCATCCGATCCGGTTGAAATTTGAAACATGGTGGTAGTATATGGTCTCTAACAACCGTGCCAGGACTGGTGCATATCGGTCCATAATTATATATAGCCCCCATATAAACCGTTCTCCAGATTTGATCTCCGGATCCTCTTGGAGGAGTAAAATTCATCCGATCCGGTTCAAATGTGGAACGAGGTGTTAGTATATGGTCACTAACATCCGTGCAAAAATTGGTCTACATAGGTTCGTAATTATATGTAGCCCACATATAAACCGACCCCAGATTTGGCTTGCGGAGCCTCTAAGAGAAGCAAATTTCATCCGATCCGGTTGAACTTTGGAACATGGTGTTAGTATAAGGTCTCTAACTACCGTGCCAGAATTGGTCCATAACGGTACATAATTATATATAGCCCCCATATAAACCGTTCTCCAGATTTGACCTCCGGATCCTTGTGGAGGAGCAAAATTCATCCGATCCGGTTCAAATTTGGAACGTGGTGTTAGTATATGGCCGCTAATAACCATACCAAAATTGCTCCATATCGGTCTATATAGCCGATCCCCAAACACACAACAATTGGTATATATCGGTTCATAATCATGCCACTCGAGCCAAAAAAATATACCAAAATTTTATTTCTATAGAAAATTTTGTCAAAATGTAATTTCTATAGAAGATTTTGTCAACATTTTATATCTATAGACAATTTTGTCAAACTGGATTATATATGTCTTAAATCGATCTTTTTATACCCTCCACCATAGGATGGGGGTATATTAACTTTGTCATTCCGTTTGTAACACATCGAAATATTGCTCTAAGACCCCATAAAGTATATACATTCTGGGTCGTGGTGAAATTCTGAGTCGATCTGAGCATGTCCGTCCGTCTGTTGAAATCATGCTAACTTCCGCACGAAACAAGCTATCGACTTGAAACTTGGCACAATTAGTTGTTATTGATGTAGGTCGGATGGTATTGCAAATGGGCCATATCGGTACTATTTTACGTATAGCCCCCATATAAACGGAACCCCAAATTTGGCTTGCAGACCCTCTAAGAGAAGCAAATGTCATCCGATCCGGCTGAAATTTGGTGCATGGTGTTAGTATATGGTCTCTAACAGCCATGCAAAAATTGGTCCACATCGGTCCATAATTATATATAGCCCCCATATAAACCGATCCCCAGATTTGACCTCCGGAGCCCCTTCGAATAGCAAAATTCATCCGATTCGGTTGAAATTTGGTACGTGATGTTAGTATATGGTATCCAACAAACATGCAGGAATTGGTTCATATCAGTCCATAATTATATATAGCACCCATATAAACCGATCCCCAGATTTGGCCTCCGGTGCCTTTTGGAAAAGCAAAATTCATCCGATCTGGTTGAAATTTTGTACGTGGTGGTAGTATATGATATTTAACAACCATGCCAAAAGTGGTCCATATCAGTCCATAATCATATATAGCCCCCATATAAACCCATCCCGAGATTTGGTTTTGGAGCCTCTAGGAGGAGCAAATTTCATCCGAGTCAGTTGAAATTTGATACATTGTGCTAGTATATGACCGTTAACAACCATGCCTAACTAGGTCCATAACGGTCTATAGTTATATATAGCCCTCAGATAAATCGATCCCCAATCACACAAAAATTAGTCCATATCAATAATTGTATATAGCCCCCATATTTCAGTTCTGGCTCCCTACGTACCGTGCAAAAGTCCATATCGATTCGTAATTATTTGTAGACTTACCTACACATACCATTTTTGTCTAATATATGCCACGTATGGACTAACTCACAATTTAGAAAACGATTTAAGATACCACAACCCAAGAAATTTGATTGTGGATGATAGTCTTTCGTAGAAGTTTCTACGCAGTCCATGGTGGAGGGTACATAAGATTCGGCCTGGCCGAACTTACGGCCTTTTATACTTGTTTAATTTAATATATAACACGTATGGACTTACTTACAATTTAGAAGACGGTGTAAGGAGGTTTTAAGATATCCTGCCATCGGCAAGCGTTACCGCAACCCAAGTAATTCGATTGTGGATGGCAGTGTTTAGAAGAAGTTTATACGCAATCCATGGTGGAGGGTACATAGGCTTCGGTCTGGCCCATCTTACGGCCATATATACTTGTAGTAATACTAGCCTTAATTGAATGGTTTTGATTTTTTTTACCCTAGATTTATATAAGCCTATCAATTAATGAAATATTTCAATATCACCAAACAAAAAGTTGTCAAAATTTTATTTCTATAGAAAATTTTCTCCAATTTTTATTTCTATAGAAAATTTTGTCAAAATTTTATTTCTATAGAAATTTTTTTTCAAAATTTTATTTTTATAGATTTTTTTTTTTTTTAATTTTCTCAAATTTTTATTTCTATTGAAAACTTTGTCAAAATTGTATTTCTATAAAAAAAATGTGAAGTATCTCTTAGTGTGAGCGGAATAATTTGTACAATCTACCAAAACATCAAGAATCCTATGTACAAATCTACCAAACAGTAAAAAATCTGCCATTTTTGGTAGAATTCTACTAACTTTGAAAAAGAATTCTACCGTGATCCTTACTCGAATTCTCCGCCTCTTTGGCTTGGAATCAATACAAACATTTTCAAAAATTTATTTCAATAGGAAATTTTGTCCAAATTTCATTTCTAGCAAAAATGTTGTCAAAATATTATTTCTAGCAAAAATGTTGTCAAAATTTTATTTCTATACGAAATTTTGTCAAAATTAAATTTCTATAGAAAATTTTCTCAAATTTTTATTTCTATAGAAAATTTTGTCAAAATTGGTGTTCTATAGAAAATTTTGTCAAAATTTGAACTTCTATAGAAAATTTGTAAAGTACCTCTTAGTACGGAATTATTTGCAAAATCTACCAAAACATCAAGAATCCTACCAGTCTACCAAACAGTAAAAAATCTACCATTTTGGATGGAATTCTACCAACTGTGGCAAACGTCGAGGTCGAGATCCTAGACAGGACTATGTCTAAACCTGTAAAAAGTGTCACTAAAGCAATTAATTTATACGAGATATTAAAAAAATTAAAAAAAAATCCTGGTAAAGTGAAACTTGGTGTTTATCACAATTGTTTATTACACATAAGAAATAATCATTTTAATATCGTAGAATGAATTTTTGCTTTCTTAAAAAGTTATTGTACTGAACAATTTAAATATATAAACTTGGAATTAGTTTTGATTTATTTTTTGTTTATTTTACTGTAGTTTTAACTAAAGGATATAGTGATTTATCTAGGAGAGCTCGCCATTGTGAGTCTTCATTAACATCCTGACGCATGATATGATTTTTTATCATGGTTCTTGCCTTGTTCATCAACTAAATTACAACAAATATTAATAATTTGGATTACACAAAGATTAAATTATTTCATTTCCATAATTGGTTTATATCAACATTTTACAAGCGTTCAATTTTTTTTAGTTGTAAATTTATGAATTTTTTATCATAGTTTAGATAAATGGAAATTGAATTTAATTTAATGTCATAATTATTTAACTTCCTACCATCATTATGGTCTAGACAAATCCTGAATCCCTTTTTTCGTTTTTTTTTTTGTTTTGTTTGCTATTGGATATACTATTTTGCTAGCAATTTATTAATAATTTATTTAATATTCCTCATAAACTTTTGCCAAACTTTTCCACTAAGTTCCTCTTGAGTACCCTTGAGCAATTATTGTTATTCTCTCCTTTTTTTCTCCTTGCAAGTCTTTTACTGCCTCAAAAAATTTATGCATAGTATTCCTCAGACTTTGAAATACTTTTTCAGTTTCAGTTTCATTTTAATTTTCATTTCACAAAACTTTTTAATAGAAATCAACCGAAATGTTTATTGAAAGGCAATATTTGGTTTGGTTTGGGAGAAGAGGAAAAAAAAGAAATTAAACGATTCGATTAAGTTGGGGAAGCAAGTTGAAATGCCTCCTAAGCCAACATTTTCATGGAAAAAAAAAATTTTAAAATATAAGAAATATAATGCATCCATGATATCATAGTGAAGCTAACTTCCATTCCCAGCAAAAAAAAAATTTGGAAGTTGTTCCACAGGCACAACTTTAAAAGCACTTCCAGAAGATGCACTCCCAATGATGTTCTTAATTTAAACTACCCATTAAGTTCTTTTAATTAAATTTTTTATAGCTTGGTTTTTTCATACTTTTAATGGATAATTTTAACTTTTTTTGTTTCAAATAGGTTAAAAACAGAGTAAGAATTCATAAAATGGTACAAATCATTTAAATTTTGTCGAAAACAATGCTAAATCCAATTTGAAAACATAGTGAATTTTTGAAAATATTTGAAGTCAAACGGTTCCGACAAGCGTTAGATACCATTAAAAATTATAAAAAAAATTATAAAATTTATTTATTTGACAAAATATCACAGAATTTATTAATTTACCTCCAAAACATTGAATTCGGATCACACCTAGAGAAGTGATGCAAATTCAGTGCAACTGCTGTTGAAATGGAGGACTTCCGCCCTATGACAAGCCCATGTTAAATTCATCGCTTCTACGTCAATTTTGCACCACTTCCGGATCCAGAAAGAACATTTTCATTACTTTTTTGGCGACCCTTTTTTGGCTGGGAACTTCCACAAAGATGTTCTTTTTTTAACTACACAAGAAGTTTTTTTTTTTTAATTTTTTATTTATACTCTCCACCATAGGATGGAGGGTATATTAACTTTGTCATTCCGTTTTGTAGCACATCAAAATATTGCTCTAAGACCCCATAAAGTATATATATTCTGAGTCGTGGTGAAATTCTGAGTCGATCTAAGCATGTCCGTCCGTCTGTTCAAATCACGCTAATTTCCTAACGAAACAAGCTATCGACTTGAAACTTGGCGCAAGTAGTTGTTATTGATGTAGGTCGGATAGTATTGCAAATGAGCCATATCGGTCCACTTTTACGTATAGCCCCCATATAAGTGGACCCCCATATTTGCTTTGCAAAGCCTCGAAGATAAGCAAACTTCATCCGATACGGCTGAAATTTGGTACAACTAAGCAAAAATTGGTTCACATCGATCCATAATTATATTTAGCCCCCATATAAACCGACCCCCAGATTTGACCTCCGGAGCCTATTGGAGAAGCAAAATTCATCCGATCAGGTTGAAATTTGGTTCGTGGTGTTAATATATGGTATCTAATAACCATGCAAAAATTGATCCATATCGGTTCATAATTATATATAGCCCCCATAGAAATCGATCCCCAAATTTTACCTCCCCCTCGAAATTTTATTACTATACAAAATTTTGTCAACATTTTATTTTTGTAGAAAATTTTGTCAAAATTTTATTTCTATAGCAAATGTTGTCAAAATTTTATTTCTATAGAAAATTTTTTTTCAACATCTTATTTCTATAGAAAATGTTGTCAAAATTTTATTTCTATAGAAAATTTTGTCAAAATTTTATTTCTATAGAATATTTTGTCAAAATTTTATTTCTATTGAAAAATTTTGTCAAAATTTTATTTCTATAGAAAATTTTGTCAAACTGAATTATACACGTATTTAATCGGCCTTTTTTTGTTTAATATACCCCGTATGGACTAACTTACAATTTAGAAGACGGTGTAAGGAAGTTGTAAGATACCTTGGCATCGGCAAGTGTTACCACAACCCAAGTAATTCGATTGTGGATGACAGTCTGTAGTAGAAGTTTCTACGCAATCCATGGTGGAGGGTACATAAGATTCGGCCTGGCCGAACATGTGGTCGTATATACTTGTTATAACCCGCTTTTTTATATTTTTAATGGCTAATTTTAACTTTTTATAGCCACCACCATAGAATGGTGACGGGTGTATAATAAGTTTGTCATTCCTTTTGTAACACAACGCAATATCGATTTCCGACTATATAAAGTATATATATTCTTGATCAGGGAGAAATTCTTAGACGATATAGGCGTGTCCGTTTGTCCGTCTGTCTGTCTGTCTGTCTGTCTGTCTGTCTGTCTGTCTGTCTGTCTGTCTGTCTGTTGTAATCACGCTACAGTCTTCAATAATGAAACAATCGTGCTGAAATTTTGCACAAACTCGTCTTTTGTCTGCAGGCAGGTCAAGTTCGAAGATGGGCTATATCGGTCCAGGTTTTGATATAGTCCCCATATAAACCGACCTCCCGATTTGGGGTCTTGGGCTTATAGAAATCGTAGTTTTTATTCAATTTGCCTGAAATTTGAAATCTAGGGGTATTTTATGACCATAAAGAGGTGTTCGAAGATGGACTAAATCATCCAGGTTTTGATATAGCTCCCATATAAACCCATCCCCCGATTTGGAGTCTTGGGCTTCTAGAAACCGTAGTTTTTATCCGAAATTGGAAATTTAAAGGAAATTGGAAATTTAAAGGTATTTTAGGTTTAGGTTAGTTGCAGCCCGATATATCAGGCTCACTTAGACAGTCCATTGTGATACCACATTGGTGAACTTCTCTCTTATCACTGATTGCTGCCCGATTCCATGTTAAGCTCAGTAACAACGAACCTCCTTTTGCGTAGAAACTTCTCCTAAAGATTATCATCCACAATCGAATTACTTGGATTGTGGTAATACTTACCGATGGCAAGGTATCTTGAAACTTCTTAACATGGTCTTTTAAAATGTAAGTTAATCCATACGTGGTATAAATTAGACAAAAAAGTTATATATAGGTAAGTCTACAAATAATTACAAACCGATATGGACTTTTGCGCGGTAATTAGAGAGCCAGAATTGAAATATGGGGGTCGCTTTATATGGGGGCTATATACAATTATGAACCGATATGGACCAAGTTTTGTGTGATTGGGGATCGGTTTATATATAACTATAGACCGAAATGGTCCTATTTATGCATGGTTGCCATACGGCCATATACTAGCACAATGATTAATGGATGAAATTTGCTCATCCAAAACCAAATCTGGGGATCGGTTTATATGGGAGCTATATATGCTTATGGACCGATATGAAACAATTTTGGTATGGTTGTTAAAGGCCATATAACAACACCACGTACCAAATTTCAACCGGATCGGATGAATTTTCCTCCTCCAAGAAGCTCCAGAAGTCTAATCTGGGGATCGGTTATTATATTTCCAATAAAAATAAGTTAAATTCAGCGATAGTTTAATTACGTATTTTTTTCTGTGTAAGGAAACATATTTTTTGATTCATAGTTGTGGGAATTTAAGATTCGGTCCGTCTGAACTTAAGTCCGTTTATACTTGTTTTTAATTAAGAAAAGTAATTTTATAAAATTAATTTGTATCTATTTTTCACGAAAACTTAAATATTTAATATATTACATTTATTATATCACAATCTACGATTATATAATAATCACCCCCCCCCCCATACATTAGGACAACTTAAACTCTTTCATAGTGTTTTGCAAATACATCTTCCATCTAATAATTAAAAGAATAATGGACCACATTTAATAGTAATTTCCTTGGGCTCTATTATTTCGAATATTATTTTTATCATTTAGAGACACAAGGGAAATCTTCAAGAATTATTTCACTTTTGTTTTCATCGTTTCAAGTCTCACTAGGAAACGAAACCTTTACTTAAGAAATTAATTCTTCTTTTGTTTTTTGTTTTTTTATTCTCTTATTTTCCCATTTGTAAATAGTTTTTATTTCTATGACAAGGCTAAAAATGGATTTCCTCAAAATTCTCTTTATTCAGCAACAATATGAATAAAGCTAATAGGAAATTCATATTGTGGATAAATTGTCTAAAGGAATCTGGTATTCAACATGCAATTGCTGGTATCATGAAGTTATTTCCTAGGCTTGAGAAAGTGAGATAAAAAGTGGAATGAAATACAAGTGGTTCTAAACAAAATTTTACATTTTAAATTAAGCCTAAGTCACGACTGTGGAGACAAAAAGTATTTTTAATTATAAAAATTTTAATGACATCTGGGCCAAGAGAAGCATATTTCAGACGATCTGGCTGAAATTTGGTACATGGTGTTGGTATATGGTCTCTAACAACCATGCAAAAATTGGTCCACATCGGTTCATAATTATATATAGCCCCCATATAAACCGATCCCCAGATTTGGCTTGCGGAGCCTCAAAGAGAAGTAAATTTCATCCGATCCGGCTGAAATTTGGTACATGATGTTAGTATATGGTCTGTAACAACCTTGCAAAAATTGGTCCACATCGGTCCATAATTATATATAGCCCCCATATAAACCGATCCCCAGATTTAGCTTGCGGAGCCTCAACGAGAAGTAAATTTCATCCGATCCGGCTGAAATTTGGTACGTGGTGTTAGTATATGGTCTCTAACAACCATTCCAGAATTGGTCCATATCGTTCCATATTTATATATAGCCCCCATATAAACCGATCCCTTGATTTGACCTCCGGAGCCTCTTTAAGGAGTAAAAATTCATCCGATCCCGTTGAAATTTGGTACATTTCGCTAGTGTATGACCGATTACAACCATGACACAATTGGTCCGTATCGATGTATATTATATGTAGCCCTCAAATAAACCGATCCCCAATCACAGAAAAATCACGATTGCCACTCGAGCCAAAAATAATCTACCAAAATTTTATTGCCATAGAAAATTTTGTCCAAATTTTATTTGTATAGAAAGTTTTGTCAACATTTTATTTCTATAGAAAATTTTGTCAAAATTTTATTTGTTTAAAAAATTTTGTCAAAATTTTATTTCTGTAGAAAATTTTGTCAACATTTTATTTCTATAGAAAATTTATGAAGCATTTCACAGTTGGAGAGGAATATTTTGCAAAATCTTCTAAAACATCAAAAATTCTACCAATCTACCAAACAGTAAAAAATCTGCTATTTTTGGTAGACTCGTGTTCATAATTGTATATAGCCCCCATATTTCAATTCTGGCTCTATAATTACCACACAAAAGTTAATATCGGTTCGTAATTATTTCTTCCATATAAATATCGGTCAAGAACTGAATACGTATTTCATCGACCTTTCGTTTGTCTACTATATATCCGCATTGAGTAACTTACAATTTAGAAGATGATATTAAGAAGTTTTAGGATGCCTTGCCATCGGCCGCATCCCAATTAATTTAATTGTGGATGACCGTCTTTAGTAGAAGTTTCTACGCAATCCATGGTGGAGGTAACATAAGATTCGGCCTTGCCGAACTTAATGCCGTATATACTTGTTTCTAGGTATTTTTTTCAGTGTATACAATTAATTCTGCTAAACTAAATTAGTAAGAATACTAATAAATTGTATTTACTCGTAAATGTATTCGAGAACACTGTGCAATGTAATTATCGTTAATGCATTTCCCATTTCACAAAACAGTAACAGTATCTGCTACTGTTGTTTTGGATTTGGGGAAAAATGATTTCATATGAATGTTACACAATTAAAGTGATTTCCTCCCCTCCCTGCCGGCATTGATACATCTTCGATTCCATTTGAAATTCACAATGGTTTCAATTTTCCGAAAATAAATGTATTTTCACATAACAGCATATGTCGCACATAGGAGAACAGGGTCGATGCTGTCTGATACTCTTGGCCAAGGCAATCCTTTCGGTTTCGGCTGAAGTTGAAAGTGCTGTTACCCAATGACGACTGGGTGGGTTTCTATAGCACAAAGTCTTTTTCAGGGGTTTTCGGTTTTCATTTACATAAAATGATTGATAAATTGACAGGCGGTGCTGTTTCCCCCTTCTTCTCCCCCACCCACAACCCCTCTCAATGTCTGACGATGATGATGATGGTAAAAAGTATTTTGCCTGAATGGCTTGAATTGTGATATGTATCATTTGGCAGCATCCATCACCATAGTTTCCATATGGAATTGAAACAGACACAGTATTCAATCATGCGTGTATTTCCGATCCATGTTTATTTTTTGCTTTATGTGTGTATCTTTGTGCAAAATACAGGAAGTATTTAAAAACGGGTTATTTATTTGTTTTCCATGGATATGGATCATGGACTGTAGAGAAAACGGAAACGGAAATTGAATACGGAATGTTCGAATGTTATAGTGGTTGTTATGAGAGGAAATTTAAAGAAATACGAGATCTGATATTAATATGGATCCCAAGGGCTTATCCAAGCAAATGAAAAGGCTTTACTTTTTAAGTGAATTCATCATAAATATTTAAAACCGTCAGTTTTTCTGCTGTTTCAAAGAAAAATTGTATTTGCTTCGAAATGCATATCATTGCTAAAAGGTCAAGATATTTTAGTTTCCTGTTGAGTTATAAAAACTGTGTTGCCTCTATAAAAATGCATCATGTCGAAAGAATGCCAATATCTTAAGTGTCACAATTTGTACCAGCTATTGCATTTTATCCCTTCTCACATTTTTTTACATCTTATATTTTTTCTATATAGAGACAAGAGAGAATAAAAAAAATGTCGGATGAGTTTTCTTTTCAAATAAAATAAAATTCCACAACAATAATTCTTGTACACTAAAAAAATGTTTGATGTTAGGACACAGTATTAAAACCAAATTTTTTTAATACAATGCAATTTTAATGAAAATACAGTTCATCAACTTTTCTTGGGAGCCACCGTGGGGCAATGGTTAGCATGCCTTGCATACAAAGCGTAATGGGTTCAATCACATCTTCGACCGAACACAAAAACCTTTTTCAGCGGTTTATTTGGAATCTTGGAAATTTGCGGACCTCCGTTAAAATCGTATTTCTTTGAAGTAAGGAACAACATTTCCTTAAATTTCCTTAAAAAACCTTAAAATTTAATGGACTTAATTTTCTATAATTGGAAAATTTTCGTGAATTTTTTCTGTGTGTGTGTTACAAACGGAATTTGGTAACTGGCTACTTTCGTGCCAACAAAGCAACTACAACCTCAATTTTAGAATGCGTAATAAAATAAAGAAATTTTAATTAAAAGAAAGTTTATAATCTTTGTTTCAAAATTTTTATACCCTGTGCCACACTGTGGAACAGGGTATTATAAGTTAATGCATATGTTTGCAACACCCAAAAGGAGACGCGATAGACACATGGTGTCTTTGGCAAAAATGCTCAGGATGGGCTCCTGAGTCGACATAGCCATGTCCGTCTGTCCGTGAACACATTTTTGTGCCAAATTTTATTGAAATCGGTTTAGATTTAGATATAGCTCCCATATATATCTTTCGCCCGATATGGACTAATATGGTCCCAGAAGACAGAGTTTCACCCCAATTTGGTTGAAATTTTGCACTAGGAGTACAATTAGTAGTGTAGTCAAGTGTGCCAAATTCTATTGAAATCGGTTCAGATTTAGATATAGCTCCCATATATATCGTTCGCCCGATTAACACTCATATGACCACAGTGGCCAATTTTTTACTCCGATTTAATTGAAATTTTGCACAGGGAGTAGAATTAGCATTCTAGCTACGCGTGCTAAATTTGTTAAAATCGGTTCAGATTTAGATATAGCTCCCATATATATGTTTTTCTGATTTACACAAAAATGGTCAAAATACCAACATTTTCCTTGTTAAATCGCCACTGCTTAGACGAAAAGTTGTAAAAATGAGTCTAATTTTCCTAAACTTCTAATACATATATATCGAGCGATAAATCTTAAATAAACTTTTGCGAAGTTTCCTTAAAATTGCTTCAGATTAAATGTTTCCCATATGTGTATACCCTGCGCCACACTGTGCATCAGGGTATTATAAGTTAGTGCATATGTTTGTAACACCCAGAAGGAGACGAGATAGACACATGGTGTCGTTGGCAATAATGCTCAGGTTGGGTCCCTGAGTCGATATAACCATGTCCGTCTGTCCGTCCGTCCGTCCGTCTGTCTGTGAACACATTTTTGTGATCAAAGTCTAGGTCGCAATTTAAGTCCGATCGCCTTCAAATTTGGCACATGTTCCTAATTTGGGTCAGAATAGAAACTTATTGATTTTGGAAGAAATCGGTTCAGATTTAGATATAGCTCCCATATATATCTTTCGCCCGATATGGACTTATATGGCCCCAGAAGCCAGATTTTTGGTCGAATTTAGTTGAAATTTTGCACTAGGAGTACAATTAGTAGTATAGTCAAGTGTGCAAAATTTGATTGAAATCGGTTCAGATTTAGATATAGCTCCCATATATCTTTCGCCCGATATGCACTAATATGGTCCTAAAAGCCAGAGTTTTGACCCACTGTGGTTGAAAATTTTCACAGGGAGTAGATTTAGCATTGTAGCTATGCGTGCCGAATTTGGTTGAAATCGATTCAGATTTAGGTATAGCCCACATATATATCTTTCGCCCGATATGCACTTATATGGACCCAGAAGCCAGAGTTTTATCCCGATTAGCTTAAAATTTTGCACAAGGAGTACAATTGGTAGTCTAGACATGTGTGCCAAATTTGATTGAAATCGGTTCAGATTTAGATATAGCTTCCATATATATTTTTTTCCCGATATGGACTTATATGGCCCCAGAAACCAGAGTTTTGGCCCAATTTGGTTGAAATTTTGCACTAGGAGTACAATAAGTAATATAGTCAAGTTTGATTGAAATCGGTTCAGATTTAGATATAGCTCCCATATATATGTTTTACTGATTTCGACAAAAATGGTTAAAATACCAACATTTTCCTTGTAGAATCGCCACTGCTTAGTCGAATAGTTGAAAAAAATGACCGTAATTTTCTTAAACTTCTAATACATATATATCGAGCGATAAATCATAAATAAACTTTTGCGAAATTTCCTTAAAATTGCTTCAGATTTATATGTTTCCCATATTTTTTTTACTAACATTGTGTTCCACCCTAGTGCATTAGCCGATTTAAATTTTAAGTCTATAGATTTTGTAGAAGTCTATCAAATTCTGTCCAGATCGAGTGATATTTAAATATTTTAATGTATTTGGGACAAACCTTTATATATAGCCCCCAACACATTTGACAGATGTGATATGGTATCGAAAATTTAGATCTACAAAGTGGTGCAGGGTATAATATAGTCGGCCCCGCCCGACTTTAGACTTTCCTTACTTGTTTTTTACTAACATTGTGTTCCACCCTAGTGCATTAGCCGGCTTAAATTTTGAGTCTATAGATTTTGTAGAAGTCTATCAAATTCTTCCAGATGGAGTCATATTTAAATATATGTATTTGGGACAAACCTTTATATATAGCCCCCAACACATTTGACGGATGTGATATGGTATCGAAAATTTAGATCTACAAAGTGGTGCAGCGTATAATATAGTCGGCCCCGCCCGACGTTAGACTTTCCTTACTTGTTTTTCATTAAATTTAGGACAGACATTTTGAAAATGTGCGTCCCTCCGTTAAAGTAGCATGTCTTTAAACTAAGGCAAATTTCCCTTAAAGTAAAGAAACACAGTTTTCATTTAAAGAAATTGTCCTTAAATTTACTGAAATATTTAAACTTTAAATTTAAGATAAAAACGCTTCAAATATAGGCTAAGACTTATTTTGAGCATTTAGCATCTTTGGTTTAAAGTTTTTTTTTTGGAATTAATAAAACATATTTTTTTTGTTTTTTTTTTTTTTTTTGAACTATCCGTTTTAAAGTGTCATTTGTTTGTACGTGAGTACCTCTATTAATAAACCGCGAAAAAAATTAAAATTTGATAAATGAGATTTGTAATTTGAATTTTATTGGTCCTCGATTTAAAGACAGATAGGTCGCTAAGATATTAAATTCTCACGTAAAATATTAAATAAGAAAAACAATTTACCAAAAAAAAATCTCCATTTCCATATGCTTCAGTTTCACTCAAATTTGACCCCCAGTCATGCTAATAAGTCAATGACATTTTTGTCTATGGAATTTTTTGTGCGTTTTTCTTAATCTGTCTATGTGGGTTTTTGATGGATTTGTAAATTTGTGAATTACATCAACAACTGTCATCTGTCTTAGAACATTTTTCTTAGTTTGTTTTCTGTGAAACTGTTGATGATGAGAGCAATTTAAAAACCATAATTCATATGGTAATTTAAGTCGTAGACACAAAAAACGAATCTAAACATTTCCATGGATTCCATTCTCAAATGAATGCTAATGATCTTTATTTTGATTTCGATAGATGACAGTCAAATTATTGTGATGATTAATCATCTTCAGACGAGAAAACTTTTCAATCATAATAATTATGACACATTAATAATATATAAAAAGTTTTCGTTTGATATTAAATCAAAATCTGTTTGTCATTGACGCCAATGATGAATCATTCTAGTTGATGATAGTTTATATTTAGGATTTCCTTTTTATACCCTGCGCCACAATGTGGAACAGGGTATTATAAGTTAGTGCATATGTTTGCAACACCCAGAAGGAGACGAGATAGACACGTGGTGTCTTTGGCAATAATGCTCAGGGTGGGTCCCTGAGTCCATCTAGCCATGTCCGTCTGTTAGTCTGTCCGTCCGCCCGTCTGTGTGTGAACACATTTTTGTGATCAAAGTCTAGGTCGCAGTTTAACTCCAATCGCCTTCAAATTTGGCACAAGTTTCTGTTTTGGGTCAGAATAGAACCTTATTGATTTTGGAAGAAATCGGTTCAGATTGAGATATAGCTCTCATATACGTCTTTCGCCCGATGTAGACTTATATGACCCCAGAAATGTTGCACTAAGAGTACAATTAGTAGTGTAGTCCCATATATATCGTTCGCCCGATTTACACTCATATGGCCACAGTGGCCAATCTTTTACTCCGATTTAGTTGAAATTTTGCACAGGGAGTAGAATTAGCATTGTAGCTATGAGTGCCAAATTTGGTTGAAATCGGTTCAGATTTCGATATATCTCCCATATATAGCTTTCGCCCGATTTACATTCATATGACCCCAGAGGCCAATTTTTAACTCCGATTTAGTTGAAATTTTGCACAGGGAGTAGAAATAGCATTGTAGCTCTGCGTGCCAATTTGGTTGAAATTTTTCACTAGGAGTACAATTAGTAGTGTAGTCAAGTGTGCCAACTTTTATTGAAATCGGGTCAGATTTAGATATAGCTCCCATATATATGATTTCCTGATTTCGACAAAAATGGTCAAAATACCAACATTTTCCTTGTAAAATCGCCAATGCTTAGTCGAAAAGTTGTAAAAATGACTCTAATTTTCCTTAACTTCTAATACATATATATCGAGCGACAAATCATAAATAAACTTTTGCGAAGTTTCCTTAAAATAGCTTCAGATTTAAATGTTTCCCATAATTATATCCTGCGCCACACTATGGAACAGGGTATTATAGGTTAGTGCATATGTTTGTAACACCCAGAAGGAGACGAGATAGACACATGGTGTCTTTGGCAATAATGCTCAGGGTGGGTCCCTGAGTCGACATAACCATGTACGTCTGTCCATTCGTCCGTCCGTCTGTCTGTCTGTGAACACATTTTTGTGATCAAAGTCTATGTCGCAATTTAAGTCCAATCGCCTTCAAATTTGGCACAAGTATGTGTTTTGACTCAGAATAGAACCCTATTGATTTTGGAAGAAATCGGTTCAGATTTAGATATAGCTCCCATATATATATATATCTTTCGTCCGATAGGGACTTATTGGCCCCAGAAGCCAGAGTTTTGGCCGAATTTGGTTGAAATTTCTTTTTTATATATTTTTCGCCCGATATGAACTTATATGGACCCAGAAGCCAGAGTTTTGGCCCAATTTGGTTGAAATTTTGCACAGGAGGTAGATTTGGCATTGTAGCTATGCGTGCTAAATTTGGTTGAAATCGATTTAGATTTAAGTGCATATCGGGCGAAAGATATATATGGGAGCTATATCTAAATAGCTCCCATATATATCTCTCGCCCGATATGCACTTATATGGACCCAGAAGCTAGAGTTTTATCCCGATTAGCTTGAAATTTTGCACAAGGAGTACAATTGGTAGTATAGTCATGTGTGCCAAATTTGATTGAAATCGGTTCGGATTTATATATAGCTCCCATATACAGCTTTCGCCCGATTTACACTCATATGACCACAGAGGCCAATTTTTAACTCCGATTTAGTTGAAATTTTGCACAGGGAGTAGAATTAGCATTGTTGCTAAGCGTGCCAAATTTGATTGAAATCGGTTCAGATTTAGATATAACTCCCATATATATGTTTTTTCTGATTTGGACAAAAATGGTCAAAATACCAAAATTTTCCTTATTAAATAGCCACTGCTTAGTCGAAAAGTTGTAAAAATGACTCCAATTTTCCTAAACTTCTAATACATATATATCGAGCGACAAATCATAAATAAACTTTTGCGAAGTTTCCTTAAATTGCTTCAGATTTAAATGTTTCCCACATTTTTTTACTAACATTGTGTTCCACCCTAGTGCATTAGCCGACTTAAATTTTGAGTCTATAGATTTTGTAAAAGTCTATCAAATTCTGTCCAAATCGAGTGATATTTAAATGTATGTATTTGGGACAAACCTTTATATATAGCCACCAACACATTTGACGGATGTGATATGGTATCGAAAATTTAGATCTACAAAGTGGTGCAGGTCGGCCCCGCCCGACTTTAGACTTTCCTTACTTGTTTTTTCTTAACATTGTGTTTCATCCCAGGGCGTTAGCCGATTTAAATTTTAATTCTAGAGTTTTTGTAAAAGTACAAAAAATTGTCTCCATTAAAAGTATTTCAATCTGGAAATGCAAACCTTTATATAGCTCCCAGAAAATTTGAAGTAGTTGAAATGGTAACATAAATGTTAGTCTACATGGTGGTGAAGGGTATAATAAAATCCACCCTAGTTTAAAAGTCTATCAAATTCTGTCCAAATCGAGTGATGTTTAAATGTATGTATTTGGGGCAAACCTTTATATATAGCACCCAACACATTTGGCGGATGTGATATGGTATCGATAATTTAGATCTACAAAGTGGTGCAGGGTATAATATAGTCGGCCCCGCCCGACTTTAGACTTTCCTTACTTGTTATTTTTAATTTGTTGCAAATTAAATGGTGTTTAAATCAAACTCGAAAAATTAAATTCATCAATTACGATAGCCTCATGTGTTGTAATTCACTCATTAACCTCTCTGGCCTCTTCATTGTAACAAAGATTTAAGAACTACTCTGAGAGTTTCTAGCCTGTTTCACCGTAATAGCAAAATGTAAGATATTTTCGTTTTTCGCAACTCATTGAAACAAGGACATGGTACTTAATTCTTGCACACCACCCGCGTGATAGTTTAAAGAGCCCTCTTGAGAATAAACTGAGCGAATTCGTGAAGGGTCACTTATAGAAAATATATTCCACACTTTTAAATTCACTGTTGCCTTAAGGATCTCAGAAATTCGTACATGCGTAACAGTTGAGTACTTGAGTACATGCCACTCAAAACAGTTAAGGAAAACTACGGCAACAGGTAACCGTTCGTAAATACTCATACAAGGACGATATAATGTAGACAGAAATATTTCCAAGGGCTTTTTGGTGGAATGTGAAATATTAACTATATTCCATTTCATTTAAATGTGCCATGAATCATAAAATGGAAACCGCAATAAAAATATTTATTAATTACTTTAATGAAATAAAGGATGGTTTTAGCTATTATCTTTTTGGCAACACTGGTTAAACGTTTCGTGTTTTGTTTCACTAACAACCCAGCAAAACTATTTGGAAGTTCTTGCAAATGCACAACTTTAAAAGTACTTCCAGAAGATGCACTCCCAATGATGTTCTTTATTTTAACTACCCAGGAAGTTATTTTAATTCAATTTTTATAACTTGGTTTTTTCATACTTTCAATGGATAATTTTAACTTTTTTGTTTTAAATAGGTTATCAGCAGAGTAAGAATTCATAAAATGGTACAAATCATTTAAATTTTGCTAAATCCAATCTGAAAAATTGTGACTTTTTGAAAATATTTGAGGTCAAACGTTTCCGACAAGCGTTAGAATCCACTAAAAATTATAAAAAATTATAGAAATTATTTTTTTGACAAAATATCACAGTTTTTTTTTTTTTTAATTTACATCCAAAATATTGACTTCGGATCACACCTAAAAAAGTGATGCAAATTCAGTGCAACGGCTGCTGAAATGGAGAACTTCCGTCCTATGACAAGCCCATGTTAAATTCATCGCTTCTGCGTCAATTTTACACCACTTTTGGATCCAAAAAGAACATTTTCATTACTTTTTTTGCGACGCTTGTTTTTGCTGGGAAACCACTTCAGTGGCCTATAATTTAAAAATGCATCGTCTTACAAACGAACAACACTTGTAAATTTTGAGGGTTGTCTTTCGAAAATAGCTTTATTGTTTTTTAAAATATTCTCCATTAATTTAGATAATTTGATTCTATCCGATCTTTTGTTTATATCAAATATAAAATATCATCAGACACAAGCTTCCAAATATACTTCAGGAAAATAATTTTCCTCCAAAACTAAGCAAAGAACTAATTTCATCATATAAACCCTACATGGACAAAGAAAAGATAGAAAAGGAACCCAAAAATTTACAAATCTTTATCCTACGTAAAAAGGAATTTCAGAAAGGATTACGAACTCGAACATGGACACAACAAAAAACCATGCTACAAAATGTATATTGGAACTACTAAAAATACAATAAAAAACAAGTTTGTCGGGACAAAAATCAGACTTAAATCTGTTTAACATTAACAAACTCCTAAAAAGTGCACACACTGTGCAACAACGAAACATCACACAAACTTGGACGATGTGAGAGTATTGTAGAGAGAGAGCAACAACAGCAAGAGATTAACATTAGAAATGTTGCACATCAGCAATGTGCGAACAGAGAAGAGATTCAACTACAAATCAGACATTGATAACATTGCTCACATATACAGGCACATCATAAATAAGACAAGTAGACACACACGTATCCAGCATCTGAGAAAGCAAGAGAGAAATCAGTGCAATATCAGTAACAAACGAAAGTAGTGATCAGTGATGCCAACTCCCGAAAGGCAAAACGCACCGAAAATATATTATAAACTAGCTTTACCCGGCCCGCTTCGCTGTGCCTTTTTACCTTTATCGAAGAATTGAATGTGTAAATTGAACTATTGTGCATTGTAAGACAAACACTATTTATTTAATGTGTGGGAGGATTTCTTTATTGGAGTGCTCTTGGGTATACAATATTCTTAGTTTTACCATCAGGTGCTAATATATAAAGATCCGAAGGCTTACCTACTCGTGAACATGCTACATATAGTTGTCCATGCGAAAAGCAGGGGTTCGTTAAATTTAAGCCACATACTTGAAGAGATTGCCCCTGGGCTTTGTTGATCGTCATGGCAAATGCTAATCTAATAGGGAATTGCAGCCTTTTGAAATCGAAGGGTAAATCAGTTGGGATCATTGGAATGCGGGGAATGAGAACATCGGTTCCTTTTTAATTTCCTGTTATAATTGTTCCCTCTATTAAATTGTTGTGCAGCTTTTTAACTGCTAGTCTGGTTCCGTTGCAAAAGCGAGGTGGGTCAATATTCCGTAGCAAAATGATTGGTACACCTACCTTAAGTTGCAATATATGAGGTGGAAATCCGGGTAAATCCAATGAGTTAAGAAATTCAACAGGGTAATTTACAATATCTTCTTCACGTATAATTGTATCTATTGATTTATAAGTAGTGACACATCCAGAAATTCTTTGCAATATATTGTTATTGGTAATATTAACATCCAAATTCTTTGCCGCTAGTAATGCTCGCTCTTGTAACCAATCTTAATTTTTGAAGTTAGTTTGAACATTAGGAAATACACTTGAAATTAGATCTTCCAATGATTCCACCATTTTGCAAAAGTTTTGAGGAAATGATATGCAGTTAGTTGAGGGTTCCGCGGGAATTTGTCCGTTTCCCAAATTAAAAAGCGATTTTGAAAATTGTGTAGCTGATGCATCATTTTGAAGTTGAACTCTCATATTTGTTTTCAATTGCAAAGATTTAACGTGTCGCCATAGAAATGACGACTTCAGGCATGCGTTCAACTCGTCTGCAGGAGTTGATCGGGGAACTACTGGTAATGTCTGGCGAAAATCTCCAGCTAGTAACAAAAGCGCTCCACCAAAAAATTTTCCATTGCTTCTGAAGTCTTTGAATGTCCTATCCAGTGCCTCCAAAGAATTTTTATGGGCCATGGTACACTCATCCCAGACAATTATCTTGCACGTCTGTAGAACTTTCCCCATCGAAGAATCTTTCCGGATGTTACATGTATGAGTTTCCTTAAACTGAATATTAAGAGGTAATTTGAGAGCAGAATGCGCTGTTCTACCGCCATCCAGAAGTGTTGCTGCAATTCCAGAAGATGCTATAGCCAAAGCAATATTGCCTTCAGAACGAACTTTCGCGAGAATAAAAGATATCAAAAAAGTTTTTCCAGTACCACCGGGAGCGTCTATGAAGTAAAATCCGCCTTGGTTGCTTTTTACTGCCGATATTATGGTATTGAACACTACGTTCTGCTGCGGTTGCATTCTAGGCAAATTACATTGTAGGAAGCTCTGCAATACACTTGGGCTGAAGTTCTTTTCTCTTCGGAAATCTTCATCTTGTGAGACATCATTTGGACTCTCCATTCCAAGCTGTCGTAGTGATTTATTGCATATTTGTAAGCACTTATCTTGCAGTAGCATCAATGCTTGATTGAACATATCTTGAGATATTTCAATTGTTGTGTCGTTTCTTATCATTCGCTCACGATGTAAAATATCTTCAGTCATATATGACTTGAATTTGTTCCATAATTCATTAGGATTTGTTGGGAAGCAGGTTATCAGTATTACAGCAAACAGGGCTCTGATTTGAGACGGGTTCTGAGAAGTAGATGCCTCATTAAGGGTAGTTTCCCACTGTAAATCGCTTTCTAATAAATTAAGCTTTTGGCATGCTTCACGATATATAACGCAAACCTCATTGTTAACTGTACGTAAGTTGTCGAAGGAAGTTGGGCCCGGAACATTAATGAGCAGCATTCTAAGGTAAAAACATTTCGAATTCTGTGGGTGAACCGTATAAAGTCTTCCCAATGCATCCGAAGAAAACAAATGGCTGTATCCATAAACGCGCTTTCCCTGTTTTCGTCGTTGAAAGGTTTTTGTTCCATTATTCCATACAAAATATGTCGGTATTTGGGCGTAGAGGAGCGTTGCCGCGAATATGTCATATTGGCAAAGCTCAAAGAATGCAGTCAACTTCGTTCTTCCTCCTGCTTCTGCTAAAGCTTGCGCATTGGCACCAGTAAAATAAACGCGATTACCATTTTCAAGATGCACTGGTAAATGTACAACTGCTGGGTACCGTTCGTGAATGGGAAATCCAAAAATTCTCCACACAGCTTCATTGCTGCTTATGTATCGCGCCATTTGGTATTGTGAAATTTCATCTTTTGGATTTTGAACCGAAAACACGGCCATGTCGGATCCCTTTGTGACGTATTTACAAATGTATTTAATTGATTTCACAGAATTACAATACTCCACGTTGATGTGTGCCTTAAACGTTTTTGATAAGAGCGGACAATATGGTACGATCCAACGATTGTCGACGTCCACGTCTCTATTTTGCACCTTCAATGTCACTGATTGGCCATTATCGTCCATTGAGCGTCTGCGATATAAAGGATATCCATCAACACCTGAAATCGTTTCCTTCAACAGTTGTCGTGGATATCTTTTCGTGCATTTACCTTCCACCATACACGGAGAATTTGGATTAATGGCTCCACAGGGACCATGAATCATGTTTTTAGTCACTACAGCATGCAAATCTGGATCCTCATTTGGATTTGGTATTTCCGCAGATATTATGTTATCTATAGTATCGGGTGTTAATTTTTGAGTCAACCAAATTAGTATATGTGCATGGGGAAGACCTCGCTTTTGCCATTCAACGGAGTAAATCCAACATCTCGTTTCCCCAAAAACGTGATGTTTTGTTACGAAGTTCATGAGTGACTTCAACTTTTGCTTGAAGACACGTGCCGTTATATCGTGCCGGTGCACGGAACTTTGGTCGTCGAATAGTTGTGTCGTAATTTCCTCCCACTTCGGGTTGTATGTAAATGTTATGAACAAATCTGGACGGTCATAAGATCTAACATACGTCATGGCATCTTGAGCATATTCGTTCATGTGTCTCGGACTTCCGACGAAAATTGACGGAAGAATAACGCTCTGGCCTAAGTTGTTGGGATCGCCGTCGTTATTCATGGCGTCACGTAAATGAACGTACTCCACAGCGCGTAAGTTGGCTTGATGATGGCGGATATACAAAAGACGTTCTGTTTCAATTTTTGCGTACATATCCACTACATATTGGTGGAATAACTCCCTGCTCCTCAATATGTGATTATCAGAATTTTGCCTTATCATTATTCGATAGTCAC
This sequence comes from Haematobia irritans, assembly GCF_050003625.1. Lineage (NCBI taxonomy): Eukaryota > Metazoa > Arthropoda > Insecta > Diptera > Muscidae > Haematobia > Haematobia irritans. Next base: position 221,003,383 of record NC_134399.1, on the reverse strand, counting down.
CCCCAACTTTCACTGAAAATTTTAAGCAAATCGAAGAACGTAATCAAATTAACAAAAAGTCGGGCAAGGGGGAGGTACCTCTCCACGACCTGATATAACAAAAGGGAGTACCTTTTTCTACCAAATGATCATATTTTACCTTCGGTTCAACCGTTTGCGAGTTCAAGCAAATCTGAAAACGTAAGTCCAATTCTAAAAAAATCGAGCAAGGCGGTGGTACCCCCCCCCCCCCCACCCCCCGGGCCTGAAATATAAAAATGATTTACCCTATTTCTACCACATGATCATCCTTTACCCTCTCTTAAAATTTCAAATAAGTCGGTTCAGCCGTTTCCGATTTCAAGCAAGCTCTATTTTCAAAAAGTCGCTTAAGGGGGAGGTACCCCCTCCCGATCAAATTTCGAAAAAAAAAATTGCGAATCTTTGTCTAGGGATCACCCCCTACTATCCCTGAAAACTTCGTGCCAATCGGTCAACTTTGGTCTAATTTTCTAAAAGTCGGACAAAGGGGAGGTTCCTCTCCGCGACCATATGTCAAAAAATGAGGTACCCTATTTTCAGCACATGAGTGCCCCCCACGATCTCTAAAATTTCAAGTAAGTCGGTTCAGCCGTTTTCGCGCCAACCCGGAACATACAAATAAACAAACAAACAAACAAACAAATAAACAAACATAATTTGAATTTTATATATATAGATTCTAATATACCACCTCCCACCACAAACACTATTAAAGCCAGCTAAAATTCAATGCTCTACTAAAAAAAAATAAAACTTTAATCTATTATAGACCTTTTGTGTATTGTTCTGAAGCATTTTTAATTTTATAAATGATTATGGACTGATATGGACCACTTTTGGCATGGTTGTTAAATATCATATACTACCACCACGTACCAAATTTCAACCAAATCGGGTGAATTTTCCTTCTCCAAATCTGGCGATCGGTTTATATGGGAGCTATATATAATTATGGACTGATAGGAACCAATTCCTGCAGGGTTATTAGATACCATATACTAACATCACGTACCAAATTTCAACCGAATGGAAAGAATTTTGCTCTTCCAAGATGCTCCGGAGGTCAAATCTGGGGATCGGTTTTTATGGAGCCTATATATAATTATGGACCGATATCGACCAATTTTTGCATGGGTGTTTGAGGCCATATATTAACATCACGTACCAAATTTCAACTGAATCAGATGAATTTTGGTCTTCCAAGAGGCTCCGGAGGTCAAATCTGGTGATCGGTTTATATGGGGGCTATATATAATTATGGACCGATATGAACCAATTTTTGCATGGTTGTTAGAGACCATATACTAACACTATGTACCAAATTTCAGCCGGATCGGATGAAATTTGCTTCTCTTAGAGGCTCCGAAAGCCAAATCGGGGGATCGGTTTATATGGGGGCTATATATAATTATGGACCGATATGAACCAATTTTTGCATGGTCATTAGAGATCATATACTAACAGCATGTACCGAATTTCAGCCGGATCGGATGAAATTTGTTTCTCTTAGAGGCTCTGCAAGCCAAATCGGGGGATCGGTTTATATGGGGGCTATACATAATTATGGACCGATGTGGACCAATTTTTTCATGGTTGTTAGAGACCATATACTAACACTATGTACCAAACTTGAGCCGGATCGGATGAAATTTGCTTCTCTTAGAGGCCTCGCAAGCCAAATTTGGGGGTCCGTTTATATAGGGGCTATACGTAAAAGTGGGCCGATATGGCCCATTTGCAATACCATCCGACCTACATCAATAACAACTACTTGTGCCAAGTTTCAAGTCGATAGCTTGTTTCGTTCGGAAGTTAACGTGATTTCAACAGACGGACGGACGGACGGACATGCTCAGATCGACTCAGAATTTCGCTACGCCCCAAAATATATATACTTTATGGGGTCTTAGATCAATATTTCGATGTGTTACAAACGGAATGACAAAGTTAATGTACCCTCCATCCTATGGTGGAGGGTATAAAAAAATCAGAACCACCTTAATAACAATCAAATTCTATATTTGGCATTATAATTGAGTTTCTTAAACTTTTGAAAGTCTAATCCGAATTTTTGTATGAAAAGATATCGCCAATTAAACTTAATACTGTTCAAATTGGAAAAGCACTAAACGAAAATGCCAGAAAGTACCAAGTTGGTGCTTTTTTTGAAAAGGCACTAAAACGGCAATTTGGTACTTTTTGGCAATCAAAAAGCACTAATTTTAATGCTAAAAGCACCAAATTGGCATCACTAGTAGTGATACTACTCTAGTTTTAAGCATTATGTTTTGTTGTTAGATTCCGCTGGAATGTTATTTATACGTAAGTGTATAGTGAAAATCTTTTTGTATTTTCTGGATGGAAAACAAAAAACAGAAATGAAATTCAGGGATATAATTTTTTCTTACAAGTCCTCAAAGTACCACCAAGATGGCCAAAAGAAAAAAATTAAATTTTACATGTTTTAAAAACTTCTGAAAAAATACGTTACTTTTCAAAACTAGCAAAATTTTTTTTTTGAGTTGAAAACAAAATAAAACAAGAAATTTGTTTAACAAAACGAATTAAATTGTAAACAAGTATATACAGCAGTAAGTTCGGCCGGGCCGAATCTTAAATACCCACCACCATGAATCAAATATAATAGTTTACTTTGAAAACTCTTCGTCATAGCGGGTTTCTTGATAATATATAGAATTTTAAGGGGTTTGATGACAAATGTTCTCCCAAGCAAATCAGTTCAACCAGATTCTACCTATGAAGATTAGAACAGATTCTGGATTTATGAGAACCAATTTTGTTTGAGTTTTAGAGAAATCATAAACATATCGTGTATATGATGAAATAACGCCTTGATTTGAAATATTAAATCTGTAGATATTTCCCCCCATTATTTAAATGAATACGATGAGTAAAATCTGGAAATTTTAGTTTCTGTCCCAAGCAATTTTCATGATCAGTGCGCCTGTTATACCCTGAAAGAAGTGTTTTCTTTTCTGAGGAACGAAATTTTAGACAGGCAAAGTTTTCTTCTGACACAAATTTTAGAGACAAAATTTGATCAAAAATTCGGATTAGTTTGCTCTAAACGAAAATACTTTATACGAAAGGGGAATTTCGTTTGTCTAAACTTTCATTCCGTAGGAAAATATTTTTTCTTTGGGTGTTCCCTCAAGAAGATAAATCGGTCTATATCGATGCCTTACCCATATGACCGGTAAAAATAAATGCAATACAGATTTTTGAGTGTCTAAAATTCCAGTATATTTACATTTTTAGATGCCCAAGGAGTTAAATCTGGAGATCGGTCTATGTGGAGGCTGTACTAAAACATGGGTCGACAAACACCATATTCGGATGACCTATTTATGGTCCTGAAATACCTCTAGATTTCTAATTTCCGACAAATTGGATAAAAACTACGGATTGTAGAAGCCCCAGAAATAAAGTCGGGAGGTCTATGTGGGGGCTATATGGGGAGCAAAACATGAAAGATAAGCATGTGCGTGAAGATAAATTGTAAATTTAACTAGTCGAGCAGGCCTGCTCTAGATTTTTAGGTATCATTTGATACCTAAAAATCTAGAGCAGGTTTTGCACAGTGGGCGCTGGTGCGATATTTTCTAAAATTTCGCAAATTAATTTTACGTTTGCTTAAAACAATTTTTTTTGGGAAACTTTCGTTTATAGTACTCATTAAGAGTTTTCATTTGATACCAAACACTGTAGAGCAGGTGTTGCACAGTGGGCCAATGTGCACTTTTTTTGAAATTCTAAAAAAGTAATTTTCTTTTTGATAAAAATCGATATTTTTATGATGCCTTCGAATATAACAATCACTTGGATTTATAGTACTCATCAAGAGCTTTCATTTGATACCAAAAAATCTAGAGCAGGTATTGCACAGTGGGCGCATTTCAGTTTTATTTCAAATTGTGGCGATTAAATTTAAAAAAAATTAACAAAAACCTACATTTCTGGGATGTTTTAGAAAATAAAAACTACTTGCATTTGTAGTACTCGTCAAGAGCTTTCATTTGATACCAAAAAATCTAGAGCAGGTTTTGCACAGTGGGCACGGGTGTCCTATATTGTAACTTCGTGCAAACTAAGTTTCTTTTTGATAAAAATCGATATTTCTGTGATGCTTTCGAATATAACAACCACTTGGATTTATAGTACTCATCAAGAGCTTTCATTTGATACCAAAAAATCTAGAGCAGGTATTGCACAGTGGGCGCATTTCAGTTTTATTTCAAATTGTGGCGATTAAATTTAAAAAAAATTAACAAAAACCTACATTTCTGGGATGTTTTAGAAAATAAAAACTACTTGCATTTGTAGTACTCGTCAAGAGCTTTCATTTGATACCAAAAAATCTAGAGCAGGTTTTGCACAGTGGGCACGGGTGTCCTATATTGTAACTTCGTGCAAACTAAGTTTCTTTTTGATAAAAATCGATATTTCTGTGATGCTTTCGAATATAACAACCACTTGGATTTATAGTACTCGTCAAGAGCTTTCATTTGATACCAAAAAATCTAGAGCAGGTTTTGCACAGTGGGCGCTGGTGCGATATTTTCTAAAATTTCGCAAATTAATTTTACTTTTGCTTAAAACAATTTTTTTTGGGAAACTTTCGAAAATAAAAACCACTTGCATTTATAGTACTCATCAAGAGTTTTCATTTGATACCAAACACTGTAGAGCAGGTGTTGCACAGTGGGCCAATGTGCACTTTTTTGAAATTCTAAAAAAGTAATTTTCTTTTTGATAAAAATCGATATTTTTATGATGCTTTCGAACATGACAACCACTTGCGTTTATAGTACTCGTCAAGAGCTTTCATTTGATACCAAAAAATCTAGAGCAGGTATTGCACAGTGGGCGTAATTTAACTTTATTTCAAGTTGGACAAACTGACTTTTAAAATATAGCTGCAAAACTAACATTTATGGGACGCTTTCGAACATGACAACCACTTGCATTTATAGTACTTATCAAGATCTTTCGTTTAATACCAAAATATTTTGCGCAAATATGTTGGAAAGTGCTGAATTTCATTAAATATTTTATCTCCTCAAATTGTAATTAACCCATTAGGTGCGCAGGCAAAAACTACCTGGTTTGTGTCTCGACTAGTTAAATTTACAATTTATCTTCACGCACATAAGATAAGCACCATTTGCGGTACACCTATTTGTGATCTTAAAATACCTCTAGATTTTCAATTTCAAGCACATCGTCTAGAAAATATAGTCTCTAGACGCCCAAGAAGTAAAATCGGGAGATCGGTCTATATGGGGGTTATACCAAAACTGGACCGATACACCTCAATTTCGGCACACCTCTGTGTGGTCCCAAAATACCTCTAGATTTCTATTTTCAGGCAAATCGGGTAATAAATACAGTTTATAGAAACCCAAGAATAACAAGTAAGTAAAGCGTAAAGTCGGGCGGGGCCGACTATATTACACCCTTCACCCCTATGTAGGACAAAATTTGTGTTACCAACTCAACTACTTCACATTTAATGGAAGCTATAAAAGGAGACAATTTTTATACTTCTACAAAATCTCTACAACTAAAATTTAAATCGGCTAACGCTATCCAGTTAATTGGAGGAAACATCCATTGAAAATGGGTCTAAAATGTGTAACAGTCTACCATAACATATTTCCTCAACTCTGGTGTACGTATATATGAGAGCTATATATAATCTGAACTGATTTTGACAAAATTTGACATGTATAGTTAGAATAATAATTCTGCTATCAATGCGAAATTTCACGTAAATGGGGTTATAACTTTGGCCCCCTGGTGTGAGTGCAAATCAGACGGAAGAAATATATGGGAGCCATATCCAAATCTGAACCGAGTTCAACCAAATTTGGCACAATTACCGATACTACTAAACGTACTCCTTGTGCAAAATTGAAGCATATTGAAGCAAATCACGGCAAAACCCTGGATTTTGAGGCCATATAAGTTCAAATCGGACGAAAGATATATATGGGAGCTATATCTAAATCTGAACCGATTTTGACCATATTTGGCACATACAATAGTATCGTTAAAAGTACCGCTTGTACAAAATTTGAAGTAAGTCAGGGCAAAACTCTGGCTTTTGAAACCATATAAGTCCAAATCGGACGAAAGATATATATGTGAGCTACATCTAAATCTGAACCGATTTTAACAAAATTTGACACACTTAACGATACTATTAAACGTACCCCTTATGCAAAATTTTAAGCAAATCACCGCAAAACGCTGGCTTTTGTGGCCATATAAGTTCAAATCGGACGAAAGATATATATGGGAGCTATATCTAAATTTGAACCGATTTCAATCAAATTTACCAAGCATTGGTAGAATGTCAATTCTACCCTCTGTGCAAAATTTCACTAAGATCGGTAGTAAACTTTGGCCTCTGTGATCATGTGAGTCTAAATCGGACGAAAGATATATAGCAGCTATATCTAAATTTGAACCGATTTCAATCAAATTTACCAAGCATTGGTAGAATGTCAATTCTACCCTCTGTGCAAAATTTCACTAAGATCGGTAGTAAACTTTGGCCTTTGTGATCATGTGCGTCTAAATCGGACGAAAGATATATATATCTAAATCTGAACCGATTTGGCTGATATTTTGCAAGATTTTCGAGATTCATAAAATATTTAGATGTACGGTATTTCAAGAAAATCGGTTGATAAACACGCTAACTATGACCAAATCGGGGATAAATATATATGGCAGCTATATCTAAATCTGAACCGATTTTTTCCAAAACCAATAGCGATTGTCTCTGTCCCAAGAAACGGCCCTATGCCAAATTTGAGGACGATCAGACTTAAATTGCGAGCTGTACTTTGTGCACAAAATTACATATACAGACTGACGGACGGAGAGACAGACAGACAGACAGATGGCCATTGCTAAGTCGACTCAGAATTTAATTCTAAGCCGATCGGTATACTAAAAGATGGGTCTATGACCACTATTTCTTGGCGTTACATACAAATTCACAAACTTATTATACCCTGTACCACAGTAGTGGTGAAGGGTATAAAAATCGGGAGATCGCTCTATATGGCGGCTGTACCAAAACATGGACCGATACGGACCAGTGTCGACACACCTCTTTATGGTCCAAAAATACCTCTAGATTTCAAATTTTAGTCAAATCGGATAGTAAATACAGTTTCTAGAAGCCCAAGAAGCAAAATCGGGAGATCGGTCTATGTGGGGCTATACCAAAACATGGACCGATGGGCACCATTTTCGGCACCCCTTTTTGTAGTCCTCAAGTACCTCTAGATTTCCAATTTCAGGCAAATTGAATATAATTATGGACCGATATGGACCAATTCCTGCATGGTTGTTAGAGACCATATACTAACACCACGTACCAAATTTCAACCGAATCGGATGAATTTTGCTCATCCATAAGGCTCTGGTGGTCAAATCTGGGGGTCGGTTTATAGGGGGCTATAAATAATTACGGACCGATGTGGACAAATTTTTGCATGGTTGTTAGAGACCATATACTAACACCATGTACCAAAATTCAGCCAGATCGGATGAAATTTGCTTCTCTTATAGGCACCGCAAGCCAAATCTGAGCGTCGGTTTATATGGGGGCTATACGTAAAAGTAATCCGATATGGCCCATTTGTATTACCATCCGACCTACATCAATAACAACTACTTGTGCCAAGTTTCAAGTCGATAGCTTGTTTCGTTCGGAAGTCAGCGTGACTTCAACAGACGGACGGACACGCTTAGATCGAATCAGAATTTTACCATGAAATTCTGAGTCGAATAAATATAAAAGAATATATATACATTATGGGATCTTAGAGCAATATTTTGATGTGTTACAAACGGAATGACAAAGTTAATATACCCCCATCCTATGGTGGAGGGTATGATAATAACATTTTCTTTAATTCAAAATTAGATTTAAGACTTTTGCGACATACGTATTATATCTTCGTAAATGTATGTCGCAGATTGCGATAGACCAACCCCGGCTGATATATCGATAAAAGCTAAGAAAATTCGATAAATCCCTAATTTTAAATTTATAAAGCCTAGATTTAAATATACATACCTCCCTAACTTTATTTTAGAACAAGTATATACAGCAGTAAGTTCGGCCGGGCCGAACCTTAAATACCCACCACCATGAACCAAATATTAGGGTTTCCTTTGAAATTTCAGGAGGGCTTGAGGACTTGGGGACACTTCCCGGAGATAAATTTAAAGATTTCACCTATGAGGACTATATCAGATTTATAAGAACCATTTTTGTTTGAGTTTTAGAGGAATCATTAACATCTCTTGTAAGTGTGCAAGAAAATTATAAAATAACGTCTTGATTTGAAATCTTAAATCTGTAGAAGTAAAATCTGGAAATTTTACATTGAGTTTCAAGCAATTTTCATGATCAGTGCGCCTTCTATACCCTCAAGAAGTGAAGTCGGCCTATATGGAGGCATTACCAAATGGACCGATAAAAACTTAATCCGATACACGTTTTTGTGAGTCTAAAATACCAGAATATTTACAATTTCAGGCAAATCGGATAAAAACTACGGTTTCTAGAAACCCAAGGAGTTAAATCGGGAGATCTTTCTTAGGGGGCTTTACTAAAATATGGACCGATACTCACCGTTTTCGGCACACTTCTTTATGGCCCAAAAATACCTCTAGATTTCCAATTTCAGGCAAATTGGATAAAAACTTCAGATTCTAGAAGCCCAAGAAGTAAAATCGGGATATCGGTCTATATGGGGGTTATACCAAAACATGGACCGATACTCACCATTTGTGGCACACCTCTTTATAGTCCTAAAATACCTATAAATTTCCAATTTCAGGCAAATTGTATATAAACTACGGATTCTAGAAGCCCAAGAAGTAAAATCGGGAAATCGGTCTATATGGAGGCTATACCAAAATATGGACCGATACTCACTATTCTTGGCAGACGTATTTGTGGTCATACAATACCTCTAGATTTCCAATTTCAGACAAATTGGATAAAAACTACGGTTTCTATAAGCCCAAGACCCCAAATCGGGAGGTCGTTTTATATGGGGACCATACCAAAACATATCGGTATTCACAATTTTTGGCACACGTATTTGTGGTCCTACAATACTTCTAGATTTCCAATTTCAGGTAAATTGAATAAAAACTGCGGTTTCTATAAGCCAAAGAAGTAAAATCGGGAGATCGGTCTATATGGGGGCTATACCAAAATATGGACCGATACTCACAATTTTTTGCAGACGTATTAGTGGTCCTACAATACCTCTAGATTTCCAATTTCAGGTAAATTGAATAAAAACTGCGGTTTCTATAAGCCCAAGAAGTAAAATCGGGAGATCGGTCTATATGGGGGCTATACCAAAACATGGACCGATACTCACCATTTTTAGCACACATCTTTATGGTTATAAAATACCTCTAGATTTCAAATTTCAGGCAAATTGGATAAAAACTACGATTTCTATAAGACCAAGACCCCAAATCGGGAGGTCGGTTTATATGGGGACTATATCAAAACCTGGACCGATGTAGGCCATCTTCGAACTTGACCTGCCTGCAGACAAAAGACGAGTTTGTGCAAAATTTCAGCACGATTGCTTCATTATTGAAGACTGTAGCGTGATTACAACAGACAGACAGACAGACATACAGACAGACGGACATCGTTATATCGTCTTAGAATTTCTCCCTGATCAAGAATATATATACTTTATATAGTCGGAAATCGATATTTGGATGTGTTACAAACGGAATGACAAACGTATTATACCCCGTCACCATTCTATGGTGGTGGGTATAAAAACAACATCTTTGGCTAGGAATTAATACTAAAATCCTTAAGGGAAGGCCCAAATCTTTAAAACCAAGTAAACGTTACACTGTTCGATTCAGTGCTTTATAAAATTAACATGTTTCAAATAAACTCTTATGGGTATATTTTATTTATGTATATACTCCCTGACCCTAAGTTAAGGCCACAAAAACTAAAATCACATTCATTCACAACCCTTTTACTTTAATAACATTTCATTGTATTGACATCTAAACCCTTATTTGAATTAAACGACCGCTTTTGTTTCTCAAACTAAATTATTCGAAACCTTTCATTACATTTCACTTTTCCTCTTTTCTACCACATAAAATACTTGAATTGAAATAATCGAGTGTTTGTCGTAGTTGCTGTTGTTTTTTTTTTGTGGTCCTTTGTGATTCATCTGCTTTCAAGTACCTCAAATTCTAAAACATTTTCTTTTACGACATCACCGCCATCATACCATCAACGTAAATGTCTTCTAAACTTTTTCCATTCGTATGCGTCATTGTAATATAAAATTGATGCCCTGGGTCAGTTAGATTTGCTAACAATACACCGAACAATTGTTTCCATCCCCCCGTTTTTGTTTTTTTTTTTCTGTAAGAACAAGTATACGAGGGCAATGGAAAAGTGAGTTGGGAACTTAAATGACAATAACTGTGTAGTAAAATTGGTCGTAAATTTAAAACTGCTGTAGAGAGCTTATATGCGAAACGATGCGTTTGTTTGTACAATGTAGTGAATTTTATTAAACCTGTCTAACAGGTTAACCACCAAGAGTAGAAGGTTGGTTAACCAAACTAGGTTGTTTTCTTTTTTCAGTTATGACCACTATATATGATTGGATTTTATGATTTATGTGATGATAGTTGTCGAACTGAAATGGTATGGAATATTTTTGGAGAAAAGCCTAAATGTTTAAAATAATAATGGTTTTGGGAAATGTTAGGAATAAACGATAGTACCATAAAGCACCAAAAGGAGCCTAACATATGGAATTAATATTCCACCAAATTTACTAAAGAAAGAACATTTTATTGACATTTGAATACGACCTTACGCTTTACATATGAATATGACATTAAAACAAGTATACAGACGTAAGTTCGGCCGGGCCGAATCTTAAATACCCACCACCATGAATCGAATATAATAGTTTACTTTGAAAACTCTTCATCGTAGCGGGTTACTTGATAATATATAGCATTTTAGGAGGTTTTATGACAAATCTTCTCCCAAGCAAATCAGTTCAACCAGTTCACTTCCCGAAGAAAAAATTTAAAGATTCTAACTATGAAGACCAGATCAGATTCTCGATTTATGAGAACCAATTTTGTTTGAGTTTTAGAGAAATCATAAACATATCGTGTATATGATGAAACAACGCCTTGATTTGAAATCTTAAATCTGTAGATTTTTTTCGCAATTATTAAAATGAATACGATGAGTAAAATCTGGAAATTTTACTTTCAGTTTCAAGCAATTTTCACGATCAGTGCGCCTGCTATACCCTGAAATAAGTGTTTTCTTTTCTGAGGAATGACATTTAAGACAAGCAAAGTTTTCTTTTGACACAAATTTTAGAGACAATCGTTGAATCGCTTATCAAAAATTCGGATTAGTTTGCTCTAAGCGAAAATACTTTATTCGAAAGGGGAATTTCGTTTGTCTAAAATTTCATTGCGGAGGAAAATATTTTTTCTTCGGGTGCACCCTCAAGAAGCTAAATCGGTCTATATTAATGCCTTGCCAAATGACATAAAAAATGCGATACAGATTTTTGAGGGTCTAAAATTCCAGTATATTTACATTTTTGTGCAAATCGGATAAAAACTACGGTTTCTAGAAGCCCAAGGAGTTAAATCTGAAGATCGGTGTATGTGGAGGCTATTCTAAAAGATGGGTCGACACACACCATATTCGGATGACCTATTTGTGGTCAGCCGGATTCCAGAAGTCCTAGAAATAAATTCGGAAGTTAGGTCTATTTGGGGGCTACACCAAAACATGGACCAATACTCACTACGAATTCTAGAAGGTCAAGAAATCAAATCGGGAGATCAGTCTATATAGGGGCTGTACCAAAACATGGACCAATACTCACCACCTCTTAGTGTTCCTCAAATACCTCTAGAATTCCACTTTCAGACGAATTGGGTGAACACTACGAATTCTAGAAGCCCAAGAAGTAAAATCGGGAGATCGGTCTATATAGGGGCTATACCAAAACAAGGACTGATACCGGACCATTTTCGACACACCTCTTTATGGTCCTAAGATACGCCCAAACAATAAAGTCGGGAGATCGGTCTATATGGGGGCTATACCAAAATATGGACCAATAGGCACCATTTGCGACACACCTATTTGTAATATTAAAATACCTCTAGATTTTCAATTTCAAGCAAATCGGCTTGAAAATATAGTCTCTAGACGACCAAGAAGTAAAATCGAGAGATCGGTCTATATGGGGGTTATACCAAAAAATGGACCGATACACCCCAATTTCGGCACACATATTTGGGGTCCCAAAATACCTCTAGATTTATAATTTTAGGCAAATCGGGTAATAAATAGAGTTTATAGAAGCCCAAGAATAACAAGTTTAAAACTTCTTAACATCGTTTTCTAAATTGTGAGTTAGTCCATACGTGGTATATATTAGACAAAAAAGTTATGTATGACCAATTTTTGCGTGATTGAGGATCGATCTATCTGAGGGCTATATATAACTATAGACCGATATGGACTAGATAGGCATGGTTGTTAACGGTCATATACTAGCACAATGTACCAAATTTCAACTCGGTTTATATGGGGGCTATATATGATTATGATACGGACCACTTTTGGCATGGTTGTTAAATATCATATACTACCACCACGTACCAAATTTCAACCAGATCGGATGAATTTTACTTCTCCAAAAGGCACAGGAGGTCAAATCTGGGGATCGGTTTATATGGGGGCTATATCTAAATATGGACTGATATAAACCAATTCCTGTATGGTTGGTGGATACCATAGGCTAACATCACGTACCAAATTTCAGCCGGATCGGATGGAATTTACTTCTCTTAGAGGCTCCGCAAGCCAAATCGGGGGATTGGTTTATATGGGGGCTATATATATTATGGACCGATGTGGACCAATTTTTGCATGGTTATTAGATACCGTATACTAACACCATGTACCAAATTTCAGACGGAACGGAAAAAATTTGCTTCTCTCAGAGCAATCGCAAGCCAAATTTGGGGGTCCGTTTATATGGGGGCTATACGTAAAAGTGGACCGATATGGCTCATTTGCAATACCATCCGACCTACATCAATAACAACTACTTGTACCAAGTTTCAAGTCGATAGCTTGTTTCGTTCGGATGTTAGCGTGATTTCAACAGACGGATGGACGAACGGACATCCTCAGATCGACACAGAATTTCACCACGACCCAGAATATATATACTTTATGGGGTCTTAGAGCAATATTTCGATGTGTTACAAACGGAATGACAAAGTTAATACACCCCCATCCTATGGTGGAGGGTATAAAAATCGGGAGATCGGTCTATATGGCGACTTTACCTCTAGATTTCCAATTTCAGGCAAATCGGATAGTAAATACAGTTTCTAGAAGTCCAAGAAGCAAAATCGGGAGATCGGTCTATATGAGGGCTATAATAAAACATGGACCGATTTTCGACACACCTCTTTATGGTCCTAAAATACCTCTAGATTTTCAATTTCAGGCAAATCGGATAGAAAATACACTTCCTAGCCGCCCAAGAAGCAAAATCGGGAGATCGGTCTATATGGGAGCTATACCAAAACATGGTCCGATGGGCACCATTTTCGGCACACATTTTTATGGTCCTCAAGTACCTCTAGATTTCTAATTTCAGGCAACTTGGATAAAAACTACGATTTCTATAAGCCCAAGACCCCAAATCGGGAGGTCGGTTTATATGGGCACTATATCAAACCCTGGACTGATATAGCCCACCTTCGAACTTGACCTGCCCGCAGACAAAAGACGAGTTTGTGCAAACTTTCAGCACGATTGCTTCATTATTGAAGACTGTAGCGTGATTACAACAGACAGACAGACGGACAGGCGGACATCCTTATACAATTTCTCCCTGATCAAGAATATATCGGAATATCGGAAATCGATATTTCGATGTGTTATTTATGATTTATAGCTCGATATAAATATGTATTTGAAGTTAAGGAAAATTACAGTAAGTTTTACAACTTTTCGACTAAGCAGAGGCGATTTTACAAGGAAAATGTTGGTATTTTGACCATTTTTGTCGAAATCAGAAAAACGTATATATGGCACACATGAATATATTACTAATTGTACTCCTAGTGCAAAATTTCAACCAAATTGGGCCAAAACTCTGGTTTCTAGGACCATATTAGTCCATATCGGGCGAAAGATATATATGGGAGCTATATCTAAATCTGAACCGATTTCAATCAAATTGAGTACAATTAACACACTACCAATTGTGATCCTAGTGCAAAATTTCAACCAAATTGGGCCAAAACTCTGGCTTCTACGAACATATTAGTCCATATCGGGCGAAAGATATATATGGGAGCTATATCTAAATCTGAACCGATTTCAATCGAATTTGGCACACATGACTATACTACCAATTGTACTTCGTGTGCAAAATTTGAACCAAATTGAAACAAAACTCTGGCTTCTAGGACCGTAATAGTCCATATCGGGCGAAAGATATATATGGGAGCTATATCTAAATCTGAACCGATTTCAATCAAATTTGGCACACATGACTATACTACTAATTGTACTCCTAGTGCAAAATTTCAACCAAATTGGGCCAAAAACTCTGGCTTCTGGGGCCATATAAGTGCATATCGGGCGAAAGATATATATGGGAGCTATATCTAAAACTGAACCGATTTCTTCCAAAATCAATAGGGTTCTATTCTGACCCAAAAAAGGAACACGTGCCAAATTTGAAGGCGATTGGACTTAAATTGCGACCTAGACTTTGATCACAAAAATGTGTTCACAGACAGACGGACAGACGGACATGGTTATGTCGACTCAGGGACCCACCCTGAGCATTATTGCCAAAGACACCATGTGTCTATCTCGTCTCCTTCTGGGTGTTACAAACATATGCACTAACTTATAATACCCTGTTCCACAGTGTGGCGCAGGGTATAAAAAATATGGGAAACATTTTAATCTGAACCAATTTTGAGGCAACTTCGCTAAAGTGTATTTATGATTTATCGGTCGATCTGAACCGATTTCTTCCAAAATCAATAGGGTCCTATTCTGACTCAAAACAGGAACTTGTGTCAAATTTGAAGGCGATTGGACTTAAACTACGACCTAGACTTTGATCACAAAAATGTGTTAAAAGACAGACGGACAGACGGACATGGCTAGATCTACTCAGGGACCCACCCTGAGCATTATTGCCAAAGACACCATGTGTCTATCTCGTCTCCTTCTGGGTGTTGCAAACATATGCACTGCATAATACCCTGTTCCACAATGTGGCGCAGGGTATAAACAGAGACCATGTGGCGTATGATTTGTGTGTGTAACATGGGTATGAGTGTATCATACGCACCAAAGGCCTGAACAATAGCATAGGCTTACTCGATATACTGTTGAAGCCCTTTACACACAAAAAAAAAATTTCTGATTCAATCACCAAATTAATTGATCCAATAAATTTTTTAATTGAAATGTCTTCAATCACGAAAATGATAGTATCAATCACAGTTTTAATTGGGCATAGAAAAAATTCTTGATTAAAGAATAAATTGATTTTTTCAGCAAATTTCAATTAATTTTTTAATTGATTCAATTAAAAATTTAATTGATGTTGATTGCAAAACTCAATTAATTTATTAATTACAAAAGGTAACTATTTTTAATTACTTTCTGAATTGACTTTGAGTTTTTATTTGGATTAACAAATCATTGTTTGAAATACATTTTTAATTAAAAATTAAAAAAAAAATCAGCACTTTTTTTAACTAAATAAGTCTTCCGAATTTGATTAAAAAGTTAATTGTATCAATTAATTTTTTAATTAAAAATTTTAAAATTTTCAATCACTGGCTTAATTAACTTAATGTTTCTATGATGATTAAAAAGTTAATTGTATCAATTAATTTATTAATTGAAAACATTTTCAACTTCAATTAACTTTTTAATTGGAAATATTTTGGTGATATTTTTTTCTGTGTAGTGGAAAAAAATAGAAATTACAACATTGTAGAATGGCACACTGTAGAAGTAGTACTAAAAGAAGAAATTGACACAAAACATCAATATGATTTTAAAACAATGCTTCGTAACGTGTCACGGGTAATTTTCTAGATTGCGACAAAAAATGTGTTTCTAAAAATATACTCGATTACAACCGATTTGAAATTTGACACAATTCTGGTTCAGATTTACATAAAGGTCCAATATATATATATATATATATATATATATATATATATATATATATATATATATATATATATATATATATATATATATATATATATATATATATATATATATATATATATATATATATATATATATATATATATATATATATATATATATATCGCATGACCACTCCAATTAAGGTAAAATTTACACAGAAAATAGTATTGTCATATGTCATATATCGTTTAGATTTAGATATAACTTGTTCTTATTTTTATTACTCGATTCATTAGTCGATGAAGCTATGTTCTTATCAGACCACCCATGATTTTTTTGTTTACCACTATAAAAGTTATGCGTTTACACACAATTGCAAATGACACCAAAAATAAAATCCATTATCATTGGCAAACAAATAACATTTTCCAACACATTTAAAAAATAAACATTTCCAATGTTCATATATTAACAATATAACAACATAATAAATAGTGACAAAATATAACTGTCAAGTTTTAATGGATTTGAGATGAAAAAAAGGGAAACTCACAATTATTGGTAAATACCACATAAAATCGTTCTATTCAAACTAAATATGCTTGCCTCCACACACACGCACACATCATCACAGACATCATAAATCATAAAGATAGTAAATGGTTTATTTACAAACCTATGTATGGATGTGTGTGTGTGTATGAGTTGAAATATTTTATTTCTCCCACACACAATACAAGGCCAATAAATAGATTCAAATTATATCTAATGTATGAACTTAACACACACACACATAGTGCTATATACCCATACATTTCAAGCACATCTGGATTTTGTGTGTAAAACAATTTATAAATAGTCAACATCTGGAATTGAAGAACATTTTTTGGTATTTGAAATATCGCTATTAGAAGCCAGCAACAACAAAAATGTTCTTTTGAAATCCATCTTAAGTTATTAATGTACGTCAAAAAATGAACTTCTACACAGACCAAAATTTTCCAATTAAAAAGTTAACAAGTACATACGGCCTGGCCGAATCTTAATTCACCATGGATTGCATAGAAACTTGTACTAAAGACTGTCATCTACAATCGAATTACTTGGTTGCGGTAACACTTGCCGATGGCAAGGTATCTTAAAACTTCTTAACACGGTGTTCTCAATTGTAAGCTAGTCCATACGGGGTATATATTAAACAAAAATGGCAGATTAAATACGTTAATAATTCAGTTTGACAAAATTTTGTATAGAAATAAAATTTTTACAAAATTTTCTATAGAAATAAAATATTGACAAAATTTTGTATAGTAATAAAATTTTGACGAAATTTTTAGAGAAATAAAATTTTGACAAAATTTTCTATAGAAATAAAATTTTGACAAAATTTTCTATAGTAATAAAATGTTGACAAAATTTTCTATTGTAATAAAATTTTGGTAGATTATTTTTGGGGATCGACTATATATACCGATTTGGACCAATTTTGGCATGGTTGTTAGCGGCCACATACTAGCGCAATGTACCAAATTTAACAACGTACCAAATTTCGACCGGGTCGGATGAATTTTGCTCCTCCAATAGCTCCTGAGGTCAAATCTGGGGATCGGTTAAATGGGGGTTATATATAATTAAGATCGGTATGGACCAATTTTTGCATGGTTGTTAGAGACCATATACTAACACCACGTACCAAATTTCAACCGGATCGGGTGAATTTTGCTCTTCCAAGGGGCTCCGGAGGTCAAATCTGGGGATCGGTTTATATGGGGGCTACATATAATTATGGACCGATATGGACCAATTCTTGCATGGTTGTTAGAAACCATATACTAACACCACGTACCAAATTTCAACCGGATCGGGTGAATTTTTCTCTTCCAAGGGGCCCCGGAGGCCAAATCTGGGGATCGGTTTATATGGGGGCAACATATAATTATTGACCGATATGGACCAATTCCTGCATGGTTATCAGAGACCATATACTAACACCACGTACCAAATTTCAACCGCATCGGATAAATTTTGCTCATCCATGAGGCTCCGGAGGTCAAATCTAGGGGGTCATATAAACATGAGGGCTATATATAATTATGAACCGATGTCGACCAATTTTGGCACGATTGTTGGATGTCATATACTAACATCACGTACCAAATTTCAGCCGGATCGGATGAAATTTGCTTCTCTTTGATGCTCCGCAAGCCAAATCTGGGTATCGGTTTATATGGGGGCTATATATAATTATGGGCCGATGTGGACCAATTTTTGCATGGTTATTTGATACCATATACCAACACCATGTACCAAATTTCAGCCGGATCGGATGAAATTTACTTCTCTTTGAGGCTCCGCAAGCCAAATCTGGGGATCGGATTATATGGGGGCTATATATAATTATGGGCCGATGTGGACCAATTTTTGCATGGTTATTTGAGACCATATTCTAACACTATGTACCAAATTTCAGCCAGAGGATCCGCAAGCCAAATCTGAGGGTCCCTTTATATGGGGGCTATACGTAAAAGTGGACCGATATGGCCCATTTGCAATACCATCCGACCTACATCAATAACAACTACTTGTGCCAAGTTTCAAGTCGATAGCTTCTTTCGTTTGGAAGTTACGTGATTTCAACAAACGGACGGACGGACGGACATGCTCAGATCGACTCAGAATTTCACCACGACCCAGAATATATATACTTTATGGGGTCTTAGAGCATTATTTCGATGTGTTACAAACGGAATGACAAAGTTAATATACCCCCCATCCTATGGTGGAGGGTATAAAAATATGGGAAACGTTTAAATCTGAAGCAATTTTAAGGAAACTTCAAAAAAGTTTATTTATGATTTATCGCACGATATATATGTATTAGAAGTTTAGGAAAATTAGAGTAGTTTTTACAACTTTTAGACTAAGCAGTAGCGATTTTACAAGGAAAATGTTGGTATTTTGACCATTTTTGTCGAAATCAGAAAAACATATATATGGGAGCTATATCTAAATCTGAACCGATTTCAACCAAATTTGGCACGCATAGCTACAATGCTAATTCTACTCTCTGTGCAAAATTTCAACTAAATCGGAGTTAAAAATTGGCCTCTGTGGTCATATGAGTGTAAATCGGGCGAAAGCTTTATATGGGAGATATATCCGAATCTGAACCGATTTCAAGCAAATTTGGCACGCATAGTTACAACGCTAATTCTACTCCCTATGCAAAATTTCAACTAAATCGGAGCAAAAAATTGGCCTCTGTGGGCAAATGAGTGTAAATCGGGCGAAAGCTATATATGGGAGCTATATCTAAATCTGAACCGATTTTGCTGATATCTTGCAAGTTTTTCGAGACTTATGTACGGAATTCGAGGAAGATCGGTTGATATACACGCCAATTATGACCAGATCGGTGAAAAATATATATGGCAGCTATATCTAAATCTGAACCGATTTTTTCCAAAATCAATAGGGATCGTCTGTGAGCCGAAACAGGACCCTATACCAAATTTTAGGACAATCGGACTAAAACTGCGAGCTCTACTTTGCACACAAAAATACATCAACAGACAGACAGACGGACAGACAGACAGACGGACATCGCTAAATCGACTCAGAATTTAATTCTAAGCCGATCCGTATACTAAAAGTTTGGCCTATGATTACTCCTTCTTGGCGTTACATACAAATGCACAAACTTATTATACCCTGTACCACAGTAGTGGTGAAGGGTATAATTAATTGGATAAATTATTAAATCTGAAGAAAAATGTGTATAGATGGGCTTAATTTTCAGGTCGCAGGAAGTTCTTTTAAGCTGATATATAAAAATAATTTGTTTACCGAGTTAAAAATTAAACAAAAAAATATTTTACAGCGGTAAATCACAGAAAGGACTAACGAAATAATTATTTCTAATAAACAAAATTTGAAAAATTTTCCGATCCATCCGGGTGACATGGAATTTATCATAATCTATGACAAGCCCTGTATGAAATTTCCTTAAATAGATGAAGAACAACACTTAGAAATAAAAAGAAGAGTATTGTTATTGATATAAAATTAGAAGAATAGTTTTAAAAAGTTGTATATTTTCACACATGCTTAAAATGAAACCTCAAAATTAGTGAAATTTTAAATGGTTACCGACTATAAACCCCCTGGTTACCAAACTACAGGGCAAGGTATAACATCAACTAAAACTTAAAAAAAAATAAATTCAATGTGGAAATCAGCTTAAATAAAATATTTGAGAGATAATGACATAACTGGTGGGAGGGCGAAAAACAATCCTCTGTTTTATTTTTTCTGCTAAGTTTGTAATGAAAAACAAATTAATCCGATTTTTCTTTCATTACATTTCTGTTACATTGTAATATTAGTGGTCTTCTCCAATCAACGAAATTCATTTTGAGTATTTTGCCATAAAGTAGAGAGAAGATTAAAATTTAATTCTTTGGAACGAGCGAAATATTTGAATGGTTTTGGAAAGGATGCCACAAAAACAATTTCAAAATTTCAAAAAGTGAAAGATGTAACCAAATAAACAAAAAAACCAATGCAACTAAAGAAACAAATGGCTTCTAATCCTATTGGACGAGAAAAGCACTTTGAGCAAAATTAAAGTTTTTATACAATTTGAAAATCTTTTTTTTTTTTTCGTTATTTCCGGAAATAGGATTCTATTCTGAACCAAAAGACAAACTTTTGCTAAATTTGAAGTCGATTGGACTAAAACTGCGACCTGGACATTGATGACAAAAATTTGTTTCACAGACAGACGGACGGACATGACTATATCGACTCAACCACATATCTATCTCGTCTACTTCTGGCTGTTGCAAACATATACATTAACTTATAATACCATGTTCCACAGGGTGGCGTAGGGTATAAAAATTGCCAAAAAACTAACAAATAAAAACTTATTTTGCAGTTTTTGGGGTTATTACCGAAAATGAAAGAAATGCTTCATTATTCTATTTTAGAAGTTTATTTATAATTTTTTTTGATCACTCACGACAATTTATTTGAGTGTATACATATCCCTTGAATTGTAAATGTGTCCAAGTTTTAAATATTTTTAGTTTCCAACAACAAGAGGAAGTTACTACTTCTACAAAAGAAAGAGAAAAGAAGGGAGATATAGTATGACCAAAAACAAAAATTTAAATTTTTATAGAAAATTTGGTCAAAATTGTATTTTTATAAAAGAAATTGCTAAAATTTTGTTTCTGTAGAAAATTTTCATTTCTACAGAATATTTGTCAAAATTTATTTCTTTAGAAAATTTTGTCAAAATTGTAATTCAATAGAAAATTTTGTCAAAATTTTATTTCTATAGAATTTTTGTGACAATTTAATTTTATACGAAATTTTGTCAAAAATTTTGTTTTTAGAAAATTTCGTCAACATTTTATTTCTATAGAAAATTTTGTGAAAATTTTATTTCTATTTTTGTTTCTATAGAATTTGTGATCAAAATTTTATTTCTATAGAAAATTTTGTCAAAATTTTATTTCTATAGAAAATTTTGTCAAAATTTTATTTCTATAGAAAATTTTGTCAAATTTTATTTTTATAGAAAATTTTGTCAAAATTTTGTTTGTCTTCATTTATTCTATAGAAAAGTTTGTGAAATTTTAATTCTATGGAAAATTTTATGAAAATTTTATTTCTATAGAAAATTGTATCAAAATTTTATTTCAATAAAATTTCTATTAACTTCTATTTATTTCTATACTAATCACAATTTTATTTCTATACAAAATTTTGTTAACATTTTTTTTTTTCTATAGAGAATTTTGTCAAAATTCTATTTCTATAGAAAAATTTGTCAAAATCTTAATTCTATAGAAAATCTTGTCAAAATTGTATTTCTATAGAAAATTTTGTGAAAATTTTATTTTTGTATAGAAATTTTATGAAAATTTTATTTTTACAGAAAATTCTGTGAACATTTTATTTTTATAGAAATTTTTATTTTTATCTATAGAAAATTTTGTCAAAATTTTATTTCAATAGAAATTTTTGTCGCAATTTAGTTTTATAGGAAAATGTGTCAAAATTTGTTGTATAGAAAATTTTTATTATTTTATTTCTATAGAAAAATTTGTCAAAATTTTACTTCTATAGAAAAATTTGTCAAAATTTTACTTCTATAGAAAAATTTGTCAAAATTTTACTTCTATAGAAAAATTTGTCAAAATGTTACTTCTGTAGAAAATTTTGCCAAATTGTATTTCTATAGAAAATTTTATTTCTGTAGAAAACTTTGTGAAAATGTTGTTTCTATATATATAGAAAATTTTCTTGTCTACAGAATATTTGTCAAAATTTATTTGTGTAGAAAATTTTGTTAAAATTTTATTTCTATAGAAATGTTTGTCACAATTTAATTTTATAGAAAAATTTGTCAAAATTTTTTTATTAGAAAATTTCGTCAACATTTTTTTTCTATAGAAAATTTTGTCAAAATTTTATTTCTATAGAAAAATTTGTCAAATTGTTACTTCTATAGAAAATTTTGTCAAAATTGTATGTCTATAGAACATTTTGTCAAAATTTTTGTTTCTATAGAATTTGTGGTCAAAATTTTATTTCTATAGAAAATTTTGTCAACATTTAATTTCTATAGAAAATTTTATCAAAATTTTATTTATATATAAAATATTATCAAAACTTTATTTGTCTTCATTTATTCTGTCAAAATTTTATTTCTATAGAAAAATTCGTCAAATTGTTACTTCTATAGAAAATTTTGTCAAAATTGTATGTCTATAGAACATTTTGTCAAAATTTTATTTCTATAGAAAATTTTGTCAACATTTAATTTCTATAGAAAATTTTATCAAAATTTTATTTATATATAAAATATTATCAAAACTTTATTTGTCTTCATTTATTCTATTGCCAAAATTTTAATCCTAAAGAAAATGTCATCAACATTTTATTTCTATAGAAAATTGTATCAAAATTTTATTTCAATAGAAATTATTGTCAACATTTTATTTCTATACTAATCACAATTTTCACAGTTTTATTTCGAAACAAAATTTTGTTAATTTTTTTTTCTATAGAGAATTTTGTAAAAAATTTATTACAATAAAATTTCATTTTTATGTAGAGAATTTTATTAAAATTTTATTTTTATAGAAATTTTTGTCAAAATGTTTGTTTCTATAGAATTTGTGGTCAAAATTTTATTTCTATAGAAAATTTTGTCAACATTTTATTTATACAGAAAATTTTGTCAAAATCTTATATCTAAAATATTATCAAAACTTTATTTGTCTATATTTATTCCATAGAAAAGTTTGTCACAATTTTAATTTTATGGAAAATTTTATCAAAATTTTTTTCCATAGAAAATTGTTTCAAAATTTTATTTTTAATAGCAATTATTGTCAAAATTTTATTTCTATAGTAATTTTTGTCACAATTTTATTTCTATACAAAATTTTGTTACAGTTTGTTTTCTATAGTGAATTTTGTCAAAAAATTATTTCTATAGAAAATTCTGTCAAAATTGTATTTCTATAGAAAATTTTGTGAACATTTTATTTTTTATAAAAAATTTTGTGAAAATTTTATTTTTATAGAAAATTTTATTTTTATAGAAATTTTTGCCAAAATTTCTGTTTCTATAGAACTTGTGGTCAAAATTTTACTGCTATAGAAAATTTTGTCAAAAGTTAGTGCATATGTTTGCAACACCCAGAAGGAGACGAGATAGACACATGGTGTCTTTGGCAAAAATACTCAGGGTGGGCTCCTGAGTCGATATAGCCATGTCCGTGAACACATTTTTGCAATCAAAGTCTAGGTCGCAGTTTTAGTCCAATCGATTTCAAATTTGGCACAAGTATGTGTTTTGGCTCAGAATAGAACCCCATTGATTTTGGAAGAAATCGGTTCAGATTTAGATATAGCTCCCATATATATCTTTCGACCGATATGGACTAATACGGTCCCAAAAGCCAGAGTTTTACCCCAATTTGGTTGAAATTTTGCACTAGGAGTACAATTATTAGTTTAGTCAAGTGTGCAAAATTTTATTGAAATCGGTTCAGATTTAGATATAGCTCCCATATATATCGTTCGCCCGATTTACAGTCATATGACCACAGTGGCCAATCTTTTATTCCGGTTTATTTGAAATTTTGCACAGGGAGTAGAATTAGCATTGTAGCTATCCGTGCCAAATTTGGTTGAAATCGGTTCAGATCTAGATATATCTCCCATATATAGCTTTCGCCTGATTTACACTCATATGACCACAGAGGCCAATTTTTAACTCCGATTTAGTTGAAATTTTGCACAGGGAGTAGAATTAGCATTGTAGCTATGCGTGCCAAATTTGGTTGAAATCGGTTCAGATCTAGATATATCTCCCATATATAGCTTTCGCCTGATTTACACTCAAATGACCACAGAGGCCAATTTTTAACTCCGATTTAGTTGAAATTTTGCACAGGGAGTAGAATTAGCATTGTAGCTATGCGTGCCAAATGTGGTTGAAATCGGTTCAGATTTAGATATAGCTCCCATATACATGTTTTTCTGATTTCGACAAATATGGTTTTCTGATTTCGACGAAAAAATACCAACATTTTCCTTGTAAAATCGCCACTGCTTAGTCGAAAAGTTGTAAAAATGACTCTAATTTTCCTAAACTTCTAATAAATATATATCGAGCGATAAATCATAAATAAACTTTTGCGAAGTTTCCTTAAAATTACTTCAGATTTAAATGGTTCCCATATTTTTATACCCACCACCATAGAATGGTGACGGGTGCATAATTAGTTTGTCATTCCGTTTGTAACACATCGAAATATCGATTTCCAACTATATAAAGTATATATATTCTTGATCAGGGAGAAATTCTAAGACGATATAACGACGTCCGTCTATCCGTCTGTCTGTCTGTCTGTTGTAATCACGCTACAGTCTTCAATAATGAAGCAATCGTGCTGAAATTTTGCACAAACTCGTCTTTTGTCTGCAGGCAGGTCAAGTTCGAAGATGGGCTATATCGGTTCATGTTTTGATAAACCGACCTCCCGATTTGGGGTCTTGGGCTTATAGAAATCGAAGTTGTTATCCAATTTGCCTGAAATTTGAAACCTAGAGGTATTTTATGACCATAAAGAGGTGTGTCAAAAATGGTGAGTGTCGGTCCATGTTTTGGTTTAGCCCCCATATAGACAGATCTCCCGATTTTATTTCTTGGGCTTATAGAAACCGCAGTTTTTATTCAATTTACCTGAAATTGGAAATCTAGAGGTATTGTAGGACCACAAATACGTGTGCAAAAAATTGTGAGTATCGGTCCCTATTTTGGTATAGCCCCCATATAGACCGATCTCCCGATTTTATTTCTTGGGCTTATAGAAACCGCAGTTTTTATTCAATTTACCTGAAATTGGAAATCTAGAGGTATTGTAGGACCACAAATACGTGTGCCAAAAATTGTGAGTATCGGTCCCCATATAAAACGACCTCCCGATTTGGGGTCTTGGGGTTACAGAAACCGAAGTTTTTATCTAATTTGTCTGAAATTGGAAATCTAGAGGTATTTTAGGACCATAAAGAGGTGTGCCGAAAATGGTGAGTATCGGTCTATATTTTGGTATAGCCCCCATATAGACCGATTTCCCGATTTTACTTCTTGGGCTTCTAGAATCCGGCCCCGCCCGACTTTAGACTTTCCTTACTTGTTATAGAAATTTTTGTTTCTATAGAATTTGTTGTCAAAATGTTATTTCTCTATAAAATATTCTCAAAACTTTATTCAAAATGTTATTTCGATAGAAAATTTTATCAAATTTTTATTTCAATAGAAATTATTGTCAAAATTTTAAAATCTAATTTAATTTTTGTCACCATTTTATTTCTATACACAATTTTGTTACAATTTTTTTTCTATAGAGAATTTCGTCAAATATTTATTTCTATAGAAAATTTGGTCAAAATTGTATTTCTTGAGGAGATTTGTTAAGTGCCTCTTAATTGGAAAGGAATGTTTTGCTAAATATACCAAAACATCAAGAATTCTACCAATCTGCCAAACGGTAAAAAAATATACCATTATTAATAGAATTCTACCAACTGTGGCAAACCGTGCTCAGGAGCCGGCCTGGTCATTATTGCCAAAGACATCATGTATTTATCTCGTCTCCTTCTAGGTGTTGCAAACATATGCACTTACTGATAATACCCCGGCCCACAGTGTGGCGCAGGGTATAAAAATGAACTAAAATAAAAAAAAAAAAACATTGGCGCCAATTCATGACCATTTTAGCCATACAGTAGTTCATTCTTAATTTTTTTGGGAATTATACGAACATTCCTTTTGAATGAAGTGAATTATAGCGAGATTTGCCAACGACATTCAATGACCGTATCCTGCTTCCTGGCTGTTCTGACATTTCCAAATGCATTTATTATCTATGATTTAAGGTAATAACTAAATAAAGTTAAATTCGCTTCAGTGCCACCTTTCTTATGAATAATTGTGCATTCTACTTGTAAGGATTCAAAGCATATTCCTCATCATGTTATTTAAAGCATATTGGAAAATTTAAAATTTTATTTTAAATTTAATTATTTAAAATTCAACATTAAAAAAATTTACATTTACATTTTTCCATATTCACAGGTTTCAAATTTTAATGGCTTTCCGTAGAAAAAGAAAGAACTAAACAAAGTTAAAAAAAAAACACATCCGCCAACCTCCTTTACATTCACTATAATACCAAGGAGGAAAAACAAAAGCATTTCTTATGTCATGCTTTTAACAAAAGTTTCCTTTAGTTTTTCTGTCATACAAGACTCAATGCGATCTACTTCCTTTTACAAAATCCAACAAAAAATAATGCAACTCACCCAAGTTTTTCCATGTATTGTGGAAGAGAAAAATATGTTCAACGTTATCATGACATATTCACTTTCTGCGAATTATAAGGAAATTCCATATTGCCTGCAGACAAAAAGAAAAAAATTTAAAAAATTTAGAAAAGTTAAACCTTTCGAGAGAAATCATTGCTTTAAAGTTCTACAAGGTATGCTAGTGAATATTTGGTAAACTTTACAATAAGTGAGAAAGAACTAAAACTTTAAGAAACTTTTGATGAAATGCCGCTATACAAACCATATTAGTTTGGTGGTTTAAAGTACATTTGAGTAATATAGCTGGTATAAGAATTTGTTCAAATGGGCTTAGACCAATAATCCCTACTTTATTTTTCTATAATTGGACGAGGAGGAGGCCCCAATTTCTTCCCACTTTCTTTAAGTACAGTGAAAAACTAAACTTCCCCCAATTTACAGAGGACGCATGCATTTAATACGACAAATTTGGGGACGAAAGCAACATAATAATTGCCTGACTTTTTGAAAATTTCACTTTACACCCTCAAAAAAAATCGCTTCTTTAACATATGTTCCAAACATATTTTGCAGGAAGCACATATATTATTGCATACTGCCGAAACATTAATATGTTTGTTTTATGTGAACATATTATATGTTTGGAAGCATTTTGAGCCAAAAATATTATATGCTTGGAAGAATTTTTCCCAAACACGATTGTGCTCATTCCCTAACATACTCGTAATTTTCACTTCCACGAAATTTTTTAGTTATTGGCACCTTTCTCTGTAATACAAATAATGTTGAAGAAATTATTCACTTTTATAAATTTTTTAAATTTTACCTTTCGCCTGCACGGAGAATCGAACCGAGGACCATACAGTTTGTAAGCCAACACACTATCCATTGGGCTACGTAGCTGTTATAGTCACCAGTAGATAATTATCGTTTTAAGTTACATTTATATAGCATAGTTTGCAGCGCCCACGAGCCCATGCAAACATAACATTATTTAACAGAAACATACATTTGTTTGCCACGTGGAGCAGTGGTTAGCATGTCTGCCTTGCATGCAAAGGGTCGTGGGTTCAATCCCTGCTCCGACCGAACATTTTTTTTGTTTTTTTTTTTTTTTTTAATTTACACATTTATATTTATACTATATTATTTTTTTAAATGAAACATCGAAATGTGCGTTATTAAAGATTTATAGTCAGTAACAGTGCTTGATATAAACGAAATTGAATGATTTTTGGATAAAATATTATTTTTTATTGCAAAAATAACAATCTTGTAATAAAAAACTGTTTTTGTACAAAACTTTAAAATTTGGAAGGAATTCAAACACTCTAACAAAAGAAGAACGTGGAGTCGAGTATAAACATACATACATAATTTTATAATATAAACATAAATTTATTTAGGAGTGAACAGTTTTTTACTAGCATTTAACACCATCGCTCTAAAATTCCTTTTATTTTTCTTTAATAATTCATTTTAAAGAAAATAAACTTTTTAAATTGTTTTAGCTGTAAAAGTCGAACTTAATACCCGCTTTTATATTTGATGGTGTCCGTCAACTCCTCGTGGACTACTTTTTAATAAAGAGAAACTAAACTTTGTTTTTTTACATTTTACTGTGTAATTTTTCACTATTTCCTCCTTATTTCATTTTACCGTCCCAACTCTAAAAAGAGTATAGTGCCCTTCGTTATTTTTATGAAGACCCCTGATTTCTTTTAACGAACCAAGAAAAAAATAATGCCAAAATGATAAACAAAACACATGTCCACACATACATAAAATGCTGCTCTCAAGGCGAAAACATAAGCTGTTTTGTTTTTCAAATGTCTATTCTCTTGGTTCAGAATGTATATTCTCTTTATTCAAATTAAATAATATTTAGACTTAAACATATCAAATTTTTGGCCTTATCATAAAACAGTTTTCCGAAACAACATACAAGCGGTTTCACAGAAATTGTTCTCTTTTGACTCTTTTGCTATGTTATATTGATATCTTTCGTCAACTCTCCCGGTTTCCATCTCTATTTCTCTCTATACTCTCTCTGTCGCTTTGAATAAAATATCACAACATATGTATGTTTAGTTGAAATTTGTAAATTTATATATGTTTGTATTCACACATATGATTTTTATGAAACATTCATGCCCCAAACATAATATATTCTAACATATTAACATAGACGTCCCAAACATTAAGTGTTAGTTTAGGAAAATTACATGTTCGCACTTAAATATATTGTGGTTTAAAATCGTGCCCGAAACACATTTTGTTTATATCGGAACATATGAAAAACATATTTTTCTAACAGTGTAGTTCTACGATGTGCTAAACATTTTTTTGGGTTTATTTTTTTTTTTTTTTTTTTTTTTGGTTTGACTACTTCATGAGCGGTCCATGTTAATGATTCTGAATAACATTTATTCAGCTAAAAAATTATCTGTTAAAAATATTCAGTAAAAATACAACTTTGCAAGATTAAGATAATTAACCAATAAATAAATCAATTTTGGTAAAATATATAATAACATTGTTGTTGTATTTTATTTGCAGCTTAAAACCATACATTGACTAAACTACAAGTGTAGCTTAACCAACAGAGGAAAAGAATGTTTGTCAAATTTATTTGGGCAAAGCCCTATAGGCTGCAAGATGGTTGGATGGACGCACGTTTCGGAATTACCACATTCCTCATCAGCATCCTCTACTTGCAGCAAAACTATCAACCAATTATCACAATAAATTCAGGCAGTTCATTAAACCCAACAATAAACCACACTTGAACCCTACATTGATAGCCGGCTTATGCCGAAATCTATAAATATAAAATTCAATATTTGTTTGTTTATTTGTTTGTTTGTACACAGAGAATACAGATTGGTTGTGATAACCGAATTTATTGCCAACCTCCTTTTGGCAGTTGCACCAACTATCAGTTGGCAGTTGTGTCACCCGACAAATTCGGTCGACTCAATCGAATTATGGGAACTCTAACTAATACTATATATGGAGTTGGTTGTATCAGACGATGGAATTTTTCGTTGTTCCCTTCATTTGGTTGTGTCACCCATCCCCAATTACAAATTAATTTCATTTAAATTTTATTTTTTTATTTGGTTTAAATACGTTTAAATATTTGTATTAAAGATGTATAGCTAAATACAATGTATGATAACAATTAATGTCCTTAAAATGTTTTGGCGGTTGGGCAAACAAAATTTAATACACATCCCATTATGACCTTCAGTTGAAAGTCGACTTTTTATATATTAAAATGCATAAAAATGGATCCGTATTACTAGTTTTTGCATATAAGTTATTTTTGGTCGCTACAAGTTATTTTGGTCTGTGCCTACAGACACGTTTGGACAAGCAAGCCAATTTTGAAACCACAAGTGATGAACTTCTTCTTATTGCTGAGTGCGTCCCGATAGTGTGTTAGGCATTATGAAAAATAATCTGGCCCATGGCCCTTTGTATCCACTTGGGTCTGTTGTACAACGTTGACATATAGGATTATTGTTTAAAAATAAATCAAATAAGATTAGTTAAATTTTGGTGCACTCATGTTTATATAAACAGTTCAGAACCTACCAATTTATTCACAATGACATCTCTGTGAGGTTCCAAGTACACAAAGCATGCTGGAGATATGTCATTAAATCCGATTGGGGTACGTATGATTTTTATGCCCTATAATATATCCAACATAAATGATCCACTCCTATATCGTTACGTATCTTTTACTTACGTCCTCAAAATAATGCTTTGAACAACATTGTGGATGCCACTTTGTAGCGCTTTAAAAATCGTCATTAGTTACGTTTAATTGAAAAACAAACAAAAAAATATCTTCTTTGAGAACCAAGTAATTAACAAAAATTGAAGCGACATTTAAAAATATTTCAAATAGGATTCGGTTGTGAATACTGTATGTCAGTTCTGATTGCTAAATGGCAGTTACGAAATTTATTTAAAGTTGGTTGTGCCAACAGAATTCGAAACAAATGCTTCAAAATATATAGATTTTGTTGCTTCAACCATTTGTCTTGTATCACAAACGAAATTCTATTGAAATGATTGCCAAATGATAGTAAGCATGAAAAGATGATTGCATTAAAGAAAATAGGTTGACACACCTAATATATAATTCTAAATGTAGAATTTTCATTATCAGAACCGATTTCCAACCAAATTGTTCTCTGTGTGTATGTTCCGAGTTGGCTTCGAAACGGCTGAACCGATTTACTTGAAACTTTCAGAGATCGTAGGGAGCGTTCATGTAGTGAAAATAGGCTACCTCATTTTTTTACACCTGGTCGCGGAGGGGGACCTCCCCTTTGTCGGACTTTTTGAAAATTGGACCAAAGTTGACCGATTTGCTTGAAATTTTCATTGAAGGTTGGGGTTGGCATCTAGACAAAGATCCGCTACTTTATATTTCGATATTTGGTGGCGGAAGGGGACCTCCCCTTCGTTCGACTTTTTTTTAAAGGACACTGAAAAAACTAAAATTCTCTAAAATATCTGATATTTACAGAGAACATTCGGTGAGGTTATGGAATTAATATGGGGTACCTGATGATTTCATATGTGGACGGGGAGGGCCCTACTTTTTGAAACTTGGAACAAAATTATGCGATTTGCTTGAAATTTTCATTAAATGTTGGGGTTGGCATCTAGACAAAAATCCGCTACATTATTTTTCGATATTTGGTCGGGGAGGAGGACCACCCCTTTGCCCGACTTTTTTAAAGTACAGTGAAAACAAAACTAAACTCCCCCGACTGAAATTTTACGGAAAAAATGGGTGAGCTTATGAAATGTATATCAGGTTCCTAATTTTTTAATAAAAATAAATGGGCATAGGGAGACATCCGCTTCTCTTAAGTACATATTTACAGAGAAACAATTAAACTTTACCGAGTTACTTGAAATTTACAGAAGACTGGGGAGGGGTTACGATATTAACAGTTGATACCTGAGTTTGTGATATTTGGACGGAAGAGAGGCCGCCCCTTTAGGCTTATAATTTGCTTGACATTTTCTGGGACGTTTACAAAAGATACGCTAAATCACTTTTCGATGTTTGGTCCTCCTCTAAAACTACGGTGTTTGTCGATATTGTATCGGGGAAAGTGACGTCCCTTTAAAACAATAGAGCAAAAATTAAACATCTCCGATCTACTTGAAATTTACAGGGAACGTGGGAGGAGGTGATGAAATTTATACATGATTTTTAAATTAATATATGATTTTTCGATATCTGGTTGGGGAAGGGAAAAGTGAAATAAACTTTGTCGATTTAGTTCGATAGAATTTATAGGAACCATTAAGTAGTTTGTGAAATTAATATAGGGTACGTGATAGTCCGATATCAAGTCGGAGTAGAGCGAAAGTGCGGAGAGGGTTCCCTTTTGTCCGTTTTTTGTTCTTAAAATGAAAGTAGAGGGTTGTCCGTAAATGGGAACTCGGTACATAATTTTATGATTTTTGCACAGGCTTCTGGCAGACTTCTTTTTAGTAAAGAACTTAAATTTACATGAAATTGGCAGCCAACGTAGATGGTGCATCATTTTCCAACATTTTAGCAAATGTTAATGGGGCACAATTTTTTACTACTTTTGCTTTTTCCGATTTATTGGATGGGAAACAGTAATTCTTTGTATGTTATTATAATATGGTGCTTAATTTTCAGATATGTTGAGGAGAAGGATACCTTTCCTTGACAAGCCACACTTAAAATTCCCAAGAAATATAGAAGATTGTCCAACTACTTGAATACAGAACATTATTTAAAAAATTTGGAGGACAGGGTTCACCCTCTCCCCGACATTTTTTAAAACGACCCGTTTTACATATGTATATCCGACGTATTTGTACCTATCATTGTCCCAAATGCATACATTTAAATATCACTCGATTTGGACAGAATTTGATAGACTTTTACAAAATCTATAGACTCAAAATTTAAGTTGGCTAATGCACTAATATGGGAAACATTTAAATCTGAAGCAATATTAAGGAAACTTCGCAAAAGTTTATTTATGATTTATCGCTCGATATATATGTATTAGAAGTTAAGAAAATTAGAGTCATTTTTACAACTTTTCGACTAAGCAGTGGCGCTTTTACAAGGAAAATGTTGGCATTTTTGTCGAAATCAGAAAAACATATATATGGGAGCTATATCTAAATCTGAACCGATTTCAATCAAATTTGGCACACATGACTATATTACTAATTGTACTCCTAGTGCAAAATTTCAACCAAATTGGGCCAAAACTCTGGCTTCTGGGGCCATATAAGTGCATATCGGGCGAAAGATATATATGGGAGCTATATATAAATCTGAATCGATTTCAACTAAATTTGGCACACATAGCTACAATGCTAAATCTACTCCAGTGCAAAATTTCAACCAATTGGGCCAAAACTCTGGCTTTTAGGACCATATTAGTCCATATCGGGCGAAAGATATATATGGGAGCTATATCTAAATCTGAACCGATTTCAATCAAATTTTGCACACTTGACTATACTACTAATTGTACTTCTAGTGCAAAATTTCAACCAAATTCGGCCAAAAATCTGGCTTCTGGGGCCATATCGGGCGAAAGATATATATGGGAGCTATATCTAAATCTGAACCGATTTCTTCCAAAATCAATAAGGTTCTCTTCTGACCCAAATTAGGAATATGTGCCAAATTTGAAGGCGATTAGACTTAAATTGCGACCTAGACTTTGATCACAAAAATGTGTTCACAGACAGACGGACGGACGGACGGACGGACAGACGGACATGGTTATATCGACTCAGGGATCCACCCTGAGCATTATTGCCAAAGACACCCTGTGTCTATCTCGTCTCCTTCTGGGTGTTACAAACATATGCACTAACTTATAATACCCTGTTCCACAGTGTGGCGCAGGGTATAAAAACAAGTATATACGGCCGTAAGTTCGGTAACGCTTGCCGAGTACAAGGTATCTTAAAACCTCCTAACACCGTCTTCTAAATTGTAACGTCCATACGTGGTATATATTAAATTAACATAATTTTCTATAGAAATAAAATGTTAACAAAATTTCCCATAGAAATAAAATTTTGAAAAATGTTCTATAGAAATAAAATTTTGACAAAATTGTCTGTAGAAATAAAATTTTGACAAAATTTTATATAGAAATAAAATGTTGGTAGATTAGTTTTGCTCGACCAATTTTGGTATGGTTGTTAGTGGCCATATACTAATACCACGTTCCAAATTTGAACCGGATCGGATAAATTTTGCTTCTCTAATAGGCTCCGGAGGTTAAAATCTGTCCCAAATTTCAACCGGATCGGCTTGCTTCTCCTAGTGGCTCCGCAAGCCAAATCTGGGGATCGGTTTATATGGGGGCTATATATAATTATGAACCGATGTGGACCAATTTTTGCATAGTGCTAGAGACCATATACTGACACCATGTCCCGAATTTCAACACGATCGGATGAATTTTTTTCTCTTAGAGGCTCCGCAAGCCAAATCGGGGGATCGGTTTATATGGGGGCTATATATAATTATGGACCGATGTGAACCAATTTATGCATGGTTATTAAAGACCATATACTAACACCATGTACCAAATTTCAGCCTGATCGGATGAAATTTGCTTCTCTTAGAGGCTCCGAAAGCCAAATCGCGGCATCAGTTTATATGGGGGCTATATATAATTATGGACCGATGTGGACCAATTTTTGCATGGCTGTTAGGGACCATATACTAACATCATGTACCAAATTTCAGCCGGATCGGATGAAATTTGCTTCTCTTAGAGGGTTTGCAAGCCAAATTTGGGGGTCCGTTTATATGGGGGCTATATAGTTATGGACCGATGTGGACCAATTTTTGCGTGGCTATTAGAGACCATATACTAACACCATGTACCAAATTTCAGCCGGATCGGATGAAATTTGCTTCTCTTAGAGGGTCTGCAAGCCAAATTTTGGGGTCCGTCGATATGGGGGCTATACGTAAAAGTGGACCGATATGGCCCATTTGCAATACCATCCGACCTAAATCAATAACAACTACTTGTGCCACGTTTCAAGTCGATAGCTTGTTTCGTTGGGAAGTTAGCGTGATTTCAACAAACGGATGGACGGACATGCGCAGATCGACTCAGAATTTCACCACGACTCAGTATATACATACTTCATGGGGTCTTAGAGCATTATTTCGATGTGTTACAAACGGAATGACAAAGTTAAGTATATACAGTAGTGAGTTCGGCCGGGCCGAATGTTAAATACCCACCACCATGAACCAAATATAATGGTTTCATTTGAAAATTTCAGTGGGGTTTGATGACAGATATTTTCCCAAGAAGATCAGTTCAACCAGTACGCTTCCCACAGATAAATGTAAAGATTTTACCTATGAAGACTAGATCAGATTCTGAATTTATAAGAACCATTTTTTGTTTGAGTTTTAGAGTAATCTCTTGTAAGTGTGCAAGAAAATGATGAAATAACGCCTTCATTTGAAATCTAAAATCTCCCCTAAAATCATCCCAATTATTTATATGATTAAGAGAAGTAAAATCTGGAAATTTTGCATTCAATTTCAATAAGTGAAATCGGTCTATATGGAGGCCTTACTAAATGGACCGATAAAACTATATCATATGCACTTTGTTAGGGGTCTAAAATGCCAGTATATTTTCAATTTGTGGCAAATCGGATAAAAACTAAAAATTCTAGAAACCCTAGGAGTTAAATCGGGAGTTCGGTGTAATGGGGGCTATACCAAAACATGGAAGGATACACACAGTATTCAGCACATCTAATTGTAGTTCTAGAATCTAGACCCCAAATCGGAGGGCCTGTTTATAATGGGGCTATATCAAAAACTGTACCGATACTCAATATATTCGGCACACCCCTTTATGGTCCTAGAATACCTCTAGGTTTCCAATTTCAGGCAAATTGGGTAAAAACTATGGATTCTAGAAGCCCAAGAAGTAAAATCGCGAGATCGGTATATATGGGGGCTATATCAAACAATGGACCGGTACTCACCGTTTTCGACACACGTTTCAATGGTCCTAAAATACCTCTAGATTTCAAATTTCAGGCAAATTGGATAAAAACTACGGATTCTAGAAGCCCAAGAAGTAAAATCGGGAGATCGGTCTATGTGGAGGCTATATAAAAACATGGACCGGTGCTCACTATTTTCGACACACGTCTTTATGGTCCTAGAATACCTCTAAATTTCAAATTTCAGGCAAATTGGATAAAAACTACGGATTCTAGAAGCCCAAGAAACAAAATCGGGAGATCGGTCTATAATTGTACAAAAGAGCATTTATGATTTATCAGGCGATACTTATGTATTCGAGTTAAATAAATGGGAGTATAACTTTGGCCCCCGTGATTATATAAGCTCAAATCGGACGAAAGATATATATGGGAGCTATATCTAAAACTGAACCCATTTCAACCAAATTTGGCACGCTTACCGACACTGTTAAGCGTACTCCTTGTGCAAAATTTGAAGCAAGACATGGCTTTTGAGGCCATATAAGTCCAAATCGGCGAAAGATATATATGGGAGCTATATCTAAATTTCAACCGATATTAGCCAAATTTGGGACATATAACTATATCATTAAACGTACCTCTCTTGCAAAATTTTAAGCAAATTACGGCAAAACTCTGGCATTTGAGGCAATATAAGCGCAAATCGGGCGAAAGATATATATGGGAGCTATATCTAAATCTGAACCGATTTGGCACACATAACGATACAATTAAAGGTACCCTTTGTGCAAAATTTGAAGCAAATCACGGAAAAACTCTGCCTTTGGAGGCCTTATAAGCCCAAATCGGGCGAAAGATATATATGGGAGCTACATCTAAATCTGAACCGATTTCAATCAAATTTACCAAGTATTGGTAGAATGTCAATTCTACTCTATGTGCAAAATTGCACGAAAATCGGTGGTAAACTTTGGCCTCTGTGGTCATATGAGTCTAAATCAAACGAAAGATATATACGGGAGCTATATCTAAATCTGAAGCGATTTGGCTGATATTTGGCAAGCTTTGCGAGGCTTATAAAATATTCGGTTGTACGGAATTTGAAGAACATCGGTTGATAAACACGCCAATTATTACCAGATCGGGGATAAATATATATGGCAGTTATATCTAAATCTGAACCGATTTTTTCCAAAATCAATAGCGATTGTCTCTGTCCCACAAAACGACCCTATGCCAAATTTGAGAACGATCGGACTTAAACTGCTACCTGTACTTTGCACACAAGAATACATGAACAGACGGACAGACAGACACACATCGCCAAATCGACTCAGAATTCAATTCTAAGACGATCGGTATACTAAACGATGGGTCTCAGACCTTTCCTTCTTGGCGTTACATACAAATGCACAAACTTATTATACCCTGTACCACAGTAGTGGTGAAGGGTATAAAAAAGAAAAGAATTTTTACATAAATGTGTTCTTAATTCAATTCTCCGCTTTTTGACTAAGAATCAATACCAAAATTGTGAAAATCTTAGGGAATCTTTCAGTGTAGTTATCCCAACATTTTAAATAATTATAAGTGTTTCACTTGACTAAAATCACACATCAAATGCTTATTCATAACTTTCATATATAACAGGACCTTCGCTTGCCTCATATGAACATTCACATTGTCCTCATTCTATGCTGATGACAGCTTCATAGTCCACCAAAAAAAAAAAAAATGAGTAAACAAACAATCAAGAAAACAACACCGGTGGTAACACATTTATCAATTCTGAGCATACATTTGTGATGAGTATTGAAAAGTTTGCAAAATTTTTACTTTCTCTTTACTTTATGAATTGTGGCTCATATCATCACCCCACTAACGAATGTCAAAAACTTTGTATGTTTTTCTGTTGCACAACAACAAAAAAAGAAATAAAACGAGAAACGTTTCTTTTGATAAGTAAAAAAGTTTTGATATAAATGGAATGGAAAGTTCTTAAAGGACTGTTCTCACAAAGTGCTCAATGGCATTTGGATGGTGTGAGTAATTGTCAAAGGAGAAAGAAAACAAAATATTTAAATTTTGTTTAAATTTCATTTGAGTAGAGTGTGTAGAATGAATTTGGGTTATAAGATAATCTTAAATGCGAACCATTGAGAAAAAAAACTATGAAGTTTATCAGTATCAATTTAGTTTTCTTGTCAGACAAATTCAGTCGAAAAGTTGACCTTTTAGATTATGACAGTCAAAGTTTAAATGGATGTTTGAAAATACAATTTATATTTAGTGCAATAAAAATGTGTTGCTTTGGATCACCTGGTATTTTGTAACTTGTGCAAATGAATGATATCATAGACCAAGAGAGATATAGACGTCTCAAGTCCATTCACAGTACTGTAGTTAGTCTAGCACACCGTAGATGGCACTTTTTCGTCTGCAAAGTAGTGATTTTTAATTTGCCTTTAATTTTGTTTTCTTTCTTTCGTTCATTTCATAAAACACAAAATTTAAACTAATACAAAATGCTGAAAATCTGGTTTAACCCTCTATCACTCATGAACTCCGATTTGTAGGATTTTGTATTAAAGATGATAACAAAAAAACAAGTATATACAGCAGTAAGTTCGGCCAGGCCGAATCTTAAATACCCACCACCATGAACCAAATATTTGGGTTTCCTTTGAAATTTTAGGAGGGCTTGAGGACACTTCCCGAAGATAAATTTAAAGATTTCACCTATGAGGACTATATCAAATTCAGGATTTATAAGAACCATTTTTGTTTGAGTTTTAGAGGAATCATTAACATCTCTTGTAAGTGTGCAAGAAAATTATAAATCAAGACGTTATTGATTTGAAATCTTAAATCTGTAGAAGTAAAATCTGGAAATTTTACATTGAATTTCAAGCAATTTTCATGATCAGTGCTCCTTCTAACCCTCAAGAAGTGAAGTCGGTCTATATGGAGGCATTACCAAATGGACCGATAAAAACTTAATCCGATACACGATTTTGTGAGCCTAAAATACCAGAATATTTACAATTTCAGGCAAATCAGATAAAATATGGACCGATACAGGCAAATATACTAAAATATGGACCGATACTCACCGTTTTCGGCACACCTCTTTATGACCCGAAAATACCTCTAGATTTCCAATTTCAGGCAAATTGGATAAAAACTTCGGATTCTAGAAGCCCAAGAAGAAAAATCGGGAAATCGGTCTATATGGGGGCTATACCAAAATATGGACCGATACTCACCATTTCGGGCACACCTCTTTATGGTCCTAAAATACCTCTAGATTTCCAATTTCAGACAAATTGGATAAAAACTACGGTTTCTATAAGCCCAAGACCCCACATCGGGAGGTCGTTTTATATGGGGACCATACCAAAACATGGATACTCACAATTTTTGGCACACGTATTTGTGGTCCTACAATACCTCTAGATGTCCAATTTCAGGTAAATTGAATAAAAACTGCGGTTTCTATAAGCCCAAGAAGTAAAATCGGGAGATCGGTCTATATAGGGGCTATACCAAAATATGGACCGATACTCACAATTGTTGGCACACGTTTTTGTGGTCCTACAATACCTCTAGATTTCCAATTTCAGATAAATTGAATAAAAACTGCGGTTTCTATAAGCCCAAGAAGTAAAATCGGGAGATTGGTCTATATGGGGGCTATTCAAAAATATGGACCGATACTCACAATTTTTGGCACACGTATTTGTGGTCCTACAATACCTCTAGATTTCCAATTTCAGATAAATTGAATAAAAACTGCGGTTTCTATAAGCCCAAGAAGTAAAATCGGGAGATCGGTCTATATGGGGGCTATACCAAAACATGGACTGATACTCACCATTTTTGGCACACCTCTGTATGGTCATAAAATACTTCTAGATTTCAAATTTCAGGCAAATTGGATAAAAACTACGATTTCTATAAGCCCAAGACCCCAAATCGGGAGGTCGGTTTATATGGGGACTATATCAAAACCTGGACCGATATAGCCCATCTTCGAACTTGACCTGCCTGCAGACAAAAGACGAGTTTGTGCAAAATTTCAGCACGATTGCTTCATTATTGAAGACTGTAGCGTGATTACAACAGACAGACAGACAGACAGACAGACGGACATCGTTATATCGTCTTAGAATTCCTCCCTGATCAAGAATATATATACTTTATATAGTCGGAAATCGATATTTCGATGTGTTACAAACGGAATGACAAACTTATTATACCCCCGTCACCATTCTATGGTGGTGGGTATAATAAAATATACGTATTTTTATACCCTCCACCATAGGATGGGGGGTATATTAACTTTATCATTCCGTTTGTAACACATCGAAATATTGCTCTAAGACCCCATAAAGTATATATATTCTGGGTCGTGGTGAAATTCTGAGTCGATCTGAGCATGTCCGTCCGTACGTCCGTCCGTCTGTTGAAATCACGCTAACTTCCGAACGAAACAAGCTATCGACTTGAAACTTGGCACAAGTAGTTGTTATTGATTTGGTCGGATGGTATTGAAAATGGGCCATATCGGTCCACTTTTACGTATAGCCCCATATAAACGGACCCCCAAATTTGGCTTGCGATTGCTCTAAAAGAAGCAAATTTCATCCGATCCGGCTGAAATTTGGTACATTGTGTTAGTATATGTTCTCTAACAACCATGCAAGAATTGGTCCACATCGGTCCATAATTATATATAGCCCCCATATAAACCGATCCCCCGATTTGTCTTGCAGAACCTCTAAGAAAAGCAAATTTCATCTGAAATTTGGTACATGGTGTTGCTATATGGTCTCTAACAACCATGCAAAAATTGGTCCACATCGGTCCATAATTACATATAGCCCCCATATAAACCGATCCCCCGATTTGGCCTGCGGAGTCTCTAAGAGAACCAAATTTCATCCGATCCGGCTGAAATTTGGTACATGGTGTTAGTATATGGTCTCTAATGACCATGCCAAAATTGGTCCACATCGGCCCATAATTATATATAGCCCCCATATAAACCGATCCCCAGATTTGACCTCCGGAGCCTCTTAGAGGAGCAAAAGTCATCCGATCCGATTGAAATTTGGTCCGTATTGTTAGTATATTGTCTCTAACAACCATGCCAACATTGGTCCATATCGGTCCATAATTACATATATAGCTCCCATATAAGCCGATCCCCAGATTTGACCTCCGGAGCCTCTTAGAGGAGAAAAATTCATCCGATCCGGTTGAAATTGGGTACGTGGTGTTAGTATATGG
Source organism: Haematobia irritans (assembly GCF_050003625.1). Lineage (NCBI taxonomy): Eukaryota > Metazoa > Arthropoda > Insecta > Diptera > Muscidae > Haematobia > Haematobia irritans. Next base: position 220,961,826 of record NC_134399.1, on the reverse strand, counting down.
TATCTTACAACCATGCAAGAATTGGTCCATATCGGTCCATAATTATATATAACCCCCATATAAATCGATCCCCAGATTTTCAGTCTATAGTTATATATAGGCGATCCCCAATCACACAAAAATTGGTCCTTATCGGTTCATAATCATGGTTGCCACTCGAGCCAAAAATAATCTAACAAAATTTTATTTTTATAGAAAACGTTGTCAAAATGTTATTTCTACAGAAAATTTTGTCAAAATTTTATTTCTATAGAACATTTTGTCAAAATTTTATTTTGTCAAAATTTTATTTTTATAGAAAATTTAAACTTAAATATATACGTATTTAATCGGCCTTTTTTAGTTTAATGTATACCACGTATGGACTATGTGGTATATATTACGGTGTTAGAAAGTTTTAAGATACCTTGCCATCGGCAAGTGTTACCGCAACCCAAGTAATTCGATTGTGGATGACAGTCTTCAGTAGAAGTTTCTACGCAATCCATGGTGGAGGGTACATAAGCTTCTGCCTGGCCGAACTTACGGCCGTATATACTTGTTTAATCATTTATTTTTATTATTTGAAGAGAAACTCCCACTAATTGGGTGTGTTGACAAACATTATTTGCCACCAAAACCAAAAAACGTAAAAATTGTTCAAAAAGAACATTCTACAATAAAGCTCAAATACTTACCTCTCCAATTTATCAAGATTACACATAAAACACAAGCACAACAATTTTTTATTATTTTTTTGAAGTCACACAAACCGGCACTTTTTCGTAAATACCAGGGCTGTGGAGTCGGGCCAATTTTGCCAAAATTTTGAGAAAATTTGCTACAAAAATAAAATTTGACAATTTTTTCTTATAGAAATAAAATTTTGAAAAAATTATCAATAAATATGCAATTTTAGAAAAATTTTTGTTTAATAAATAAAATCCTGCAAAATATTTTACAGAAACAAAATTTTGACTAAATTTTCTATAGAAATAAAATGTTGACAAAATTTTCTATAGAAATCAAATTTTGACCAAATTTTCTAATAAAAAAATCTATTACTATAAAATTTTGGCAAAATTTTCTATAGAAATAAAATTTTGACCAAATTTTCTGATAAAAAAATCTATTACTATAAAATTTGGCAAAATTTTCTATAGAAATAAAATTTTGACTAAATTTTCTATAGAAAAAAATATTTCTATAGTAATAAAATTTTGAATAAATTATTTATAGAAATAAAATTTTGACAAAATTTGCTATAGAAATAAAATTTTGACAAAACTTTTTATAGAAATAATATTTTGACAAAATTTTCTATAAAAAACAACTTTTAAAAAATTTTCTGTCAATATTCCACATATGTATATGGCCTTAAAATAAAATTAAAAAAAAATATTTCGATTGTTCGAAATATTTCAAATAAATTGATATGATGATATGATATGATCCAGCCCATCTTCTAGTCTAACATTCTAGGAAACATAAAAAGATAGCCGTAATTGGAAGTTGATTTTCATTTACACTCATACTGTACATTGATGGAATGAATAACGCAATGGAAACTAATTTGCGTAAAAACTTGCTTAGTTACAAAAAATGTGAAGTGAAAAATTTTTACGACTCCGACTCCAGCAAATCTTCAGACTCCGACACCAAGACTCCGACTCCAAGACTCCGGCTCCGGCTCCACAGCCCTGGTAAATACCATAAAGAAATGTAAGTAGTGCCACCTAATTGTTCTATTTTTACAAGTTTATTAGCTCAGTATGTAAACCACGGGATACAGTGCGTGATTGAGCTAAAGAAGTTATTTCTATTAATTTTGAGGCATTCGAACGGTATGTTGCCTACAGTCTACACTATGATACAGAGGGTTAATACCCGTTTGTGATAAATCGAAATATCGATTTCCGATTATATAAAGCATATATATTCTTGATCAGGGAGAATTCCAAAGACGATATAACCGTGTTCGTCTGTCTGTTGTAATCACGCTACAGACTTCCATAATGAAAGCTTCCAGCATTTTTGCATAAACTCGTCTTTTGTCTGCAGACAAGTCAAGTTCGAAGATAGCCCATTATCGGTCCAAGTTTTGATATAGTCCCCATATACACCGACCTTCCGATTTGGGGTCTTGGGTTTATAGAAACCGTAGTTTTTAACCAAATTTAACTGAAAATTTAAAGTATCTTAGGACCAAAAGAGGTGTGTCGAAAATGTCGTGTATCGGTGAATGTTTTGATATAGCCCCCAAATAGACAGATCTCCCAAGTTTACTTCTTGGGCTTATAGAAATCGTAGTTTTTACCCAATTTGTCTGAAATTTAGAGGTACTTTAGGTGCCACCATACACACAAAATTTTTTTTCTGATTCAATCACGAAATTAATTGATCCAATTAATTTTTAATTGAAATGTCTCCAATCACAGAAATGATAGTATCAATTAAAAAATTAATTGAAGGTCAATTAAAAAGTTAATTGATCCAATTAAAAAATTAATTGATACTTTTATTTTTGTGATTGATTTTTGTTTCAATTAAAAAATTTGTTGAATTAATTAAATTTTTAATTGAATATGTTTTAAAACTCAATTAAAATTATAGTTGGAAAAATGTTCGTGATTTTTTTTGTGTGTAGAATGGTGACGGGGGTATAATAAGATTGTCATTCCGTTTGTAACACATCGAAATATCGATTTTCGGCTATATAAAATTCCTCCCTTGATCAGGGAGAAATTCTAAGACGATATAACCATGTCCGTCTGTCTGTCTGTTGTAATCACGCTACAGACTTCAATAATGGCGCTATGCTCCTGAAATTTTGCACAGCTTCGTCTTTTGTTTGCAGGCAGGTCAAGTTCGAAGATGGGCTATATCGGTCCAAGTTTTGATATAGTCGCCATATAAACCGACCTCCCCATTTGGGATTTTGGGTTTTGTTTTTATAACATTAGTTTTTATCCAATTTGGCAGAAATTGGAAATCTAGAGGTATTTTAGGACCATCACAAAATGTACCGAAAATGGTGATTATCGGTTCATGTTTTGATATAGCCCTATATAAACCGATTTCCCGATTTTACTTCTTGGGCGTCTAGAAAGTGTATTTTCTATCCGATTTGCCTGATATTGAAAATCTTTTAATATTTAATATGAAAATATTTTAAGACCACAAATTGGTGTGTCGAAAATGGGGGATATCGGTCCATGTTTTGGTAGAGTTCCCACATAGACCGGTCTCCCGATTTTATTTCTTGGGCTTCTAGAATCCGTAGTTTTTACCCAATTTGCCTGAAATTGGAAATCTAGAGGTATTCTAGGCATATAAAGAGATGTGCCGAAAATTGTGATTATCGGACCATGTTTTGAAATAGCCCCCATATAAACCGATCTCCCGATTTTACTTCTTGGGCTTCTATAATCCGTAGTTTTCATCCAATTTACCTGAAATTTGAAATCTAGAGGTTCTCTAGGACCCTAAAGACGTGTACCGAAAATGGTGAGTACCGGTCCATGTTTTGATATAGCCACCATATAGACGGGTCTCCCGATTTCATTTCTTGGTCTTCTAGAATCCGTAATTTTTACCCAATTTATCTTAAATTGGAAATCTAGAGGTATTTTAGGACCACCAAAAAGTGTACGGAAAATGGTGCCTATCGCTCCATGTTTTGGTATAGCGCCCATATGGACTGATTACCCGATATTGCGTCATGGGCGTATAGAAAGTGTATTTTCTATCTGATTTGCCTGAAATTGAAAATCTAGAGGTATTCTAGGAAAATAAAGAAATGAGCCGAGAATGGTGATTATCGGCCCATGTTTTGATATAGCCCCCATAAAGACCGACCTCCCGATTTTACTTCTTGGGCTTCTATAATCCGTAGTTTTCATCCAATTTACCTGAAATTTGAAATCTAGAGGTTCTCTAGGACCCTAAAGACGTGTACCGAAAATGGTGAGTACCGGTCCATGTTTTGATATAGCCACCATATAGACGGGTCTCCCGATTTTATTTCTTGGTCTTCTAGAATCCGTAATTTTTACCCAATTTGTCTTAAATTGGAAATCTAGAGGTATTTTAGGACCACCAAAAAGTGTACGGAAAATGGTGCCTATCGGTCCATGTTTTGGTATAGCGCCCATATGGACTGATTACCCGATATTGGGTCTTGGGCGTATAGAAAGTGTATTTTCTATCTGATTTGCCTGAAATTGAAAATCTAGTGGTATTCTAGGAAAATAAAGAAATGAGCCGAGAATGGTGATTATCGGCCCATGTTTTGATATAGCCCCCATAAAGACCGATCTCCCGATTTTACTTCTTGGGCTTCTAGAATACGTAGTTTTAATCCAATTTTCCTGAATTTGGCACATCGCTTTATTTTCCTAGAATACCTAACATATTCTAGGAAAATAAAGCGATGTGCCGAAAATGGTGATTATCGGTCCATGTTTTGATATAGCCCGCATATAGACCGATTTCCCGATTTTACTTCTTGGGCTTCTAGAATCCGTAGTTTTTGCCCGATTTGCCTGAAATTGGAATTCTATAGGTATTCTAGGACCATAAGGAGGTGGGGCGAATATATTGTGTATAGGTACAGTTTTTGATATAGCTCCCATATAGACCGATCTTCCGACTTTCCTTCTTGGGCTTCTAGAAAACTTAGCTTTTTCCAATCTGCATGAAATTTAAAATCTGGAGGTTTTTTAGGACTATAAATAGGTGTGCCGAATATATTGTGTATCGGTACAGATTTTGATATTGCCACTATATAAACTGGCCCCCCGATTTGGGATCTAGATTCTAGAACTTCCATTTAAACTGATTTCACTTCTTGAGGGTATATAAGGCACTCTCATCATGAAAATTGCTTGTAATGTAAAATTTCCAGATTTGCTATAGCAAAATCTAACACAATAAATAACAAAATATAATAATAACAAGTATATAAAGCACTAAGTTAGGCCGGGCCGAATCTTAAATACCCACCACCATGAACCAAATATTAGGGTTTCCATTGAAATTTCAGGAAGGCTTGAGGACTTGAGGACACTTCTCGAAGATAAATTTAAAGATTTCACCTATGAGGACTATATCAGATTCTGGATTTATAAGAACCATTTTTGTTTGAGTTTTAGAGGAATTATTAACATCTCTTGTAAGTGTGCAAGAAAATTATAAAATAACGTCTTGATTTGAAATCTTCAATCTGTGGAAGTAAAATCCGGAAATTTTACATTGAGTTTCAAACAATTTTCATGATCAGTGCGCCTTCTACACCCTCAAGAAGTGAAGTCGGTCTATATGGAGGCATTACCAAATGGACCGATAAAAACTTAATCCGATACACGTTTTTGTGAGCCTAAAATACCAGAATATTTACAATTTCAGGCAAATCAGATAAAAACTACGGTTTCTAGAAACCCATGGAGTTAAATCGGGAGATCGTTCTTATGGGGGCTATACTAAAATATGGACCGATACTCACCGTTTTCGGCACACCTCTTTATGATCCGAAAATACCTCTAGATTTCCAATTTCAGGCAAATTGGATAAAAACTTCGGATTCTAGAAGCCCAAGAAGTAAAATCGGGAAATCGGTCTATATGGGGGTTATACCAAAATATGGACCGATACTCACCATTTTCGGCACACCCCTTTATGGTCCTAAAATACCTCTAGATTTCCAATTTCAGACAAATTGGATAAAAACTACGTTTTCTATAAGCCCAAGACCCCAAATCGGGAGGTCGTTTTATATGGGGACCGATACTCACAATTTTTGGCACACGTATTTGTGGTCCTACAATACCTCTAGATTTCCAATTTCAGGTAAATTGAATAAAAACTGCGGTTTCTATAAGCCCAAGAAGTAAAATCGGGAGATCGGTCTATATGGGGGCTATACCAAAATATGGACCGATACACACAATTTTTGGCACACGTATTTGCGGTCCTACAATACCTCTAGATTTCCAATTTCAGGTTAATTGAATAAAAACTGCGGTTTCTATAAGCCCAGGAAGTAAAATCGGGAGATCGGTCTATATGAGGGCTATACCAAAACATGGACCGATACTCACCATTTTTGGCACACCTCTTTATGGTCATAAAATACTTCTAGATTTCAAATTTCAGGCAAATTGGATAAAAACTACGATTTCTATAAGCCCAAGAAGTAAAATCGGGAAATCGGTCTATATGGGGGTTATACCAAAATATGGACCGATACTCACCATTTTCGGCACACCCCTTTATGGTCCTAAAATACCTCTAGATTTCCAATTTCAGACAAATTGGATAAAAACTACGTTTTCTATAAGCCCAAGACCCCAAATCGGGAGGTCGTTTTATATGGGGACCGATACTCACAATTTTTGGCACACGTATTTGTGGTCCTACAATACCTCTAGATTTCCAATTTCAGGTAAATTGAATAAAAACTGCGGTTTCTATAAGCCCAAGAAGTAAAATCGGGAGATCGGTCTATATGGGGGCTATACCAAAATATGGACCGATACACACAATTTTTGGCACACGTATTTGCGGTCCTACAATACCTCTAGATTTCCAATTTCACGTTAATTGAATAAAAACTGCGGTTTCTATAAGCCCAGGAAGTAAAATCGGGAGATCGGTCTATATGAGGGCTATACCAAAACATGGACCGATACTCACCATTTTTGGCACACCTCTTTATGGTCATAAAATACTTCTAGATTTCAAATTTCAGGCAAATTGGATAAAAACTACGATTTCTATAAGCCCAAGACCCCAAATCGGGAGGTCTTTTTATATGGGGACTATATCGAAACCTGGACCGATATAGCCCATCTTCGAACTTGACCTGCCTGCAGACAAAAGACGAGTATGTGCAAAATTTCAGCACGATTGCTTCATTATTGAAGACTGTAGCGTGATTACAACAGACAGACGGACATCGTTATATCGTCTTAGAATTCCTCCCTGATCAAGAATATATATACTCTATATAGTGGGATGTGTTGCAAACGGAATGACAAACTTATTATACCCCCGTCACCATTCTATGGTGGTGGGTATAAAAAGAATCGCAGTGTACTCTATTAATTCACCACAATTTTCGTGATTCACGACAATTTCCGTAGGTTATATTAAGTCGGATATCTTAGGCTCACTTTTAGGTTTAATTAAAATTTTCTCAGTTAGATTTTTGCAATATTACGTTAACAACTTAATATTGATTGATTGTGAAAAATTCAAAACTTTGGCAAAAAAATACAACATTTATTAATACACTTTTCTGATTTAAATCAATATTTTTGATTAATTGGTGACTTAATTTGAGTCGACATATAAAGCGGTGGCTAAAATCGACGGTGAGACTCGGCGGCTTCATTCTCTACCCACGACCCTATATATGCAAGGCGAGAATGATAATCATTGCACCACGGTGGCTCCCCATAACTAACGACAATTTTCGTTTTCAAAGATTTTAAAAATTTTAAATTTATTTGTCCCCGGGAGCGTATGTGCGATACATTTCACAAATTCAATGAAACGTATTCGCCACCTTGTCCGGTATTACACCCAGGGTTGCCACTCGTGCCAACAATATTCTACCGAAATATAAAAAAAAAAACCAAAAATCTACCAAATTAAAAAAAAATATTTTGTAGCTTTTGATCAAATTTTTGTGGTTAGTACAAAAGAAATATTTTACCATTTTATTTTAGAAGTTTATTTCCGTATTTGCAATATTATATATTTTGATCTCTCCTATCAGCGACAATTTCTTGGGTATATAAATATACTTTGAATTGGAAATTTTATCAATTTTTTTACTTCTGTAGAAAATTTCTCAAAATTTTATTTACACAGAAAATTTTGTCAGAATTTAACTTCTATAGAAAATGTTGTCTAAATGTTACTTTTATTTAGACAACATTTTCTCAATATGTTAGTCTATAGAAAATTTTCTCAGCATTGTATTTCTATGGAAGATTTTTTTTTTCGAAATTTTATTTCTATAGAAAATTTTTTCAAGATTATATTTCTATAGAAAATTTTGTCACAGGTTTTAAGAATATTTTCTCCAAATTTTACTTCTATAGCAAAATTTTCTCACAATTATTTCTATACAAATTTTGTCAACATTTTATTTCTATAGAAAATGTTCCCACAATTTTATTTCTATTAAAAATGTTGTCAAAATTTTTTCTCAATATGTTAGTCTATAGAAAATTTTCTCAAAATGTTATTTCTATAGAAAATTTTCTCAACATTGTATTTCTATGGAAGATATTTTCGAAATTTTATTTCTATAGAAAATTTTCTCAAGATTATATTTCTAAAGAAAATTTTCCTAACATTTTATATATTCCAGAATATTCCAAATCTTACGTCTATAAAAAATTTTGTCAAAATTTTATTTCTATAGAAAATTTTGTCACAGGTTTTACTTCTATAGAATATTTTCTCCACATTTTACTCCTATAGCAAAATTTTCTCACAAATTTATTTCTATAGAAATTTTTTCAACATTTGATTTCTATAGAAAATTTTCTCACAATTTTATTTCTATAAAAAATTTTGTCAAAATTTTGTTTCCATAGAAAATTTAAGAACCTTTTAGTTGCAGAGGATTATTTTGAAAAATCAACCAAAACTTCAAGAATTATACCAAAACTTTATTTCTAAAGAACATTTTCCCAAAATTTTATTTCTATAGAAAATTTTCCCAAAATTTTATTTCTATAGAAAATGTTGTCGAAGTTTTTAGTTCTATAGAATATTTTCTTCAAATTTTACTTTTATAAAAATTTCAATTCTATAGAAAATCTTCCCACAATTTTATTACTTTAGAAATTTTATCAAAATTTTATTTCCATAGACAATTTTCCATAGCAAATGTTACAAACTTTTAGTTGCAGAGGATTATTTTGCAAAATCTAGCAAACTTCAAGAATTCTACCAAAATTTTATTTCTTAAGAAAATTTTCCAAACTTTTATTTCTAATGAAAATCTTCCCAAAATTTTATTTTTATAGAAAATATTGTCAATTACATCTATAGAATATTTTGTCAAAACCATACTCCTATAAGAAATTTTGAGAAAATTTTCTATAGAAATAAAACTGTGAGAAAGTTTTCTTTAAAAATAAAGTTTTGATATAATTTAAATTAATTTCAAAATAAAGTTATGATAAAATTATAGAAGTAAAACCTTTGACAATATTTTCTATAGAAATAAAAGTTTGGAAAAATCCTTGAAGGTTTGGCAGAATTTTAAAAATATTCCTCTGCAACGAAGAGGTACTTAGATTTTCTATAGAAATAAGTTTGTGAGAAAATTTTCTATAGAAATAAAATTTTGAAAAAATTTTCTATAGAAGTAAAATTTTGAAAAAATTTCTATATAAATAAATTTGTAATATTTTCTTACAAATTTATTTCTAAAGGGTGATACGGTCAAAATTTGGTCAATATAAACTTGACGTATTTCTTTCAATTTTGCATTTAAAAAACCTGAACGCCCCTCATTTTGAAGGTGTGTGTGTGTAGAATGTTGCTCCCATTTTGATTTTGGAATTCACTCTTCAGTTGTCAAAATGCCGTCCAAGCAAGAAGAGCAGCGTATCAAAATTTTGCTCGCGCATCGCGAAAATCCGAGCTACTCGCACGCAAAGCTGGCAAAATCGCTAAAAGTTGCCAAATCAACCGTTACAAATGTAATTAAAGTGTTTGGGGAACGTTTGTCGACAGCCAGGAAGTCTGGATCGGGGGGAAATCAAAAACCGGAAGCCGCTGAGACGACAAAGAGAGTTGCCGGTAGTTTCAAGCGAAACCCTAACCTCTCTTTCCGAGATGCCGCAAATAAGCTGGGTGTATCGTCTAAAACCGTGCATCGAGCCAAAAAACGAGCCGGGCTATCGACTTACAAGAAGGTAGTGACTCCAAATCGCGATGATAAACAAAATACGACGGCCAAAGCGCGATCCCGGAGGCTGTACACGACGATGCTGACGAAGTTTGACTGCGTGGTAATGGACGACGAAACCTACGTCAAAGCCGACTACAAGCAGCTTCCGGGACAGGAGTTTTATACGGCAAAAGGAAGGGGAAAGGTAGCAGATATTTTCAAGCACATAAAACTGTCAAAGTTCGCAAAGAAATATCTGGTTTGGCAAGCCATCTGTACCTGTGGCTTGAAAAGCAGCATTTTCATAGCTTCCGGGACTGTCAACCAAGAAATTTTCGTGAAAGAGTGTTTGAATAAACGTCTGCTGCCTTTCCTGAAGAAACACGATTGTTCCGTACTGTTTTGGCCGGATTTGGCATCTTGCCATTACGGTAAAAAGGCCATGGAGTGGTACGCCGCCAACAACGTGCAGGTGGTTCCCAAGGACAAGAACCCTCCCAACACGCCAGAGCTCCGCCCAATTGAGAAATACTGTGCTATTGTCAAGCGGAACCTAAAGAAGACCAAAAAAACTGCTAAGGACGAGCAGCAGTTCAAGGCAAACTGGCTTTCTGCGGCGAAGAAGGTGGACAAGGTGGCTGTACAAAATCTGATTGGTGTCAAGCGTGAGGCCCGGCAATTCGGATTTGGAAAAGAGAAAGCCTGACTGAATATTTTTCCTGAATTTTATACTAATTGAACTTGAAAAAGAAATTTAATTAGATTTTTTAAATAAACGATTTCACCCATTTACACGCGTTTTTCCTTGACCAAATTTTGACCGTATCACCCTTTATGTAGAAAATTTTCTCACAAATTTATTGTTGTAGAGATTTTATCAAGACTTTATTTCTAAAGAAAATTTTCTCACAATTTTATTTCTATAGAAAATTTTCTCAAAATTTTATTTCTATAGAAAATTTAAAAACCTCTTATTTGCAGAGGAATATTTTGCAAAATCTACCAAACAGTAAAAAATCTAAAATTTTTGGTAGAATTCTACCAACTTTGGCAACCGTGATTATACCTGATGACCATCAGTGTTGCCAATATTTTTCTGGATTTTGTCTCGAAATTGGAATGATTTTATACAAAAAATCCCCCAATTTTCTCACAAAATCCCTATCAATTACTGCAAAACTGTTTATAGGAAAATAAACAAAATATATATATTGATTTAAAATCATAAAGTCGCCGAACATTTCTATTAATTTGTAACTGGAGCCAAACTTGTGAACCCTTTGCTCAGAAAACAATAAAAATTAATTTAAAACGAAACAAGGAAAGTCCAAGGACAAGCGAAGCCATCATCACTATGTAGACCAAAATTTTTGAAACCATCTCAATACCTTTAAAATTGTTGGGAGCTGTATTAAATTGTATATTCTCATATTAAAATATTTAAATCTGAAACGATTTCGAGAAAGAACATTGTTTATACTTCTACAAACTTAACGCCATGAGACGAAACACAATGTTAATTCAACAAATTTGAGAAATATAAAGCTAGAGTCATATTTATGCGACTGCACAACAATGCCCTCATGGTTAATCGCACGATACATATGTACTAAAGGTATAGGACAATTTGAGGCATTTTACAATTTTTTGCTACTTAGCAGTGACGATTTTAAAAGGATATTGGCTAGATCTCGTCAAGATAAGTGGTCAAGTGCTCGGGTTGTGAAATATCATTTAGCCACATTTCTGAACGATAGCATCATTATTGTATTCCGATTTAGTATCATTCCCTTATCACGCAGATATATAGATATACTTTATATAGTCGGAAATTGATATTTCGATGTGTTACAAAATGCCCACACATCACCATCCTATGGCTGTGGATATAACAGAAAGAAACAACAACACAGTTGCTTTAAATTCCAACCAGATTTGGTTGATTGAATTTTTAGTTAATATCCGCCCAAGCAGCACCTCATCAAACAATGGTCATGCTGTTTGCCATAGCAACCAATTTAACAATGTAAGTTAATTACTATGGCCACCAGAGTTGTTAAACATTCACCAAGAGCAGCTGTCCATAACATCCGTAATGCCAATATCAAACAAACGCTTTTGTTGTTTGGCTTTTCGTTCGCACCTTTACGTCAGACATTCACATTTGGGCCACAGCATGGTAACACTTAAAGCCATTTTTTTTCGCTCACACTGACACTCGTTCAAGTATGGCCGACATTACTGGATCCGTTGCGATTATAAAGCATCATTGATACGCAATGGTGGTCTCCTATAGACATCAAAAGTGAAAGTGAAATCACATCAAGGTCATTGCGGGTTATTTACGGTAGGATTTGCATTGAAAATCACCTCCACAGCTAGTTGAACACGTATCAAAAAAATTCATTTTTTTTATTAGCATTGTTATTGTATTCATTTAAACGCTCAAAGTAAAAGAAATCTGGTTGAATAGAATAATTGTGTGTGACACGACCCTTCATGGAATTAAGTTTTTTTTTCTTTTTTTCTGTGACTACCATTCGACTGACACTGTATTTTAGTTAATGTGAAAATTGCGTAAATGATTTTCCACTGCTAGTGCAAAGCTAAGATTTTGATTTTTTCACTTGAAAATCGAAAGAAGAAACTGTAATTAATTTACAATAGAAAGATTCTGTGGAAATTTCAATTTATGTGTGTGTGTGGGTGTGTGTGTGTTTTTTTGTATATTAAACAAGTATATACAGCAGTAAATTCGGACGGGCCGAATCTTAAATACCCATCACCATGAATCAAATATAATAGCCATCACCATGAATCAAATATAATAGTTTACTTTGAAAACTCTTCGTCGTAGTGGGTTACTTGATAATATATAGAATTGTAGGGGGTTTGATGACAAACCTTCTCCCAAGCAAGTCAGTTCCCGAAGACAAACTTAATGATTCTACCTATGAAGACCAGATCAGATTCTGGATTTATGAGAACCAATTTTGTTTGGGTTTTAGAGAAATTATAAACATATCGTGTATATGATGAAATTACGCCTTTATTTCAAATCTTAAATCTGTAGATTTTTTCCGCCATTATTTAAACAAAAACGTTAAGTTAAATCTGGAAATTCTACTTTCAGTTTCAAGCAATTTTCATGACCATGAAAGAAGTGTTTTCTTTTTTGAGAAAAGTAATTTTAGACAAGCAAAGTTTTTTTTTTAACACAAATTTTAGAGACAATCGTTGAATAAACGAAAATACTTTATAAGAAAAGGAAATCTCGTTTGTTTAAAATTTCATTATAGATTACTAATTTCCAGCAAATCGTATACAAACTACGGATTCTAGAAGCCCAAGAAATAAAGCCGGGAGATCGATCTATATTGGGGCTATACCAAAACATGGACCGATAGGCATCATTTGGTACTCACATATTTGTGATCTTAAAATACCTCCAGATTTTCAATTTCAAACAAATCTGCTAAAAATATATAGAAGCTCAAGAATTTCAGGCAAATCGGATGGTAAATATAGTTTCTAAAAGCCCAAGAAGCAAAATCGGGAAATCAGACTATATGGGGGCTATACCAAAACATGGACCGATGAGTATCATTTTCGGCACACCTTTCTATGGTCCTCAAATACCTCTAGATTTCCAATTTCAGGCAAATCGGATGGTAAATATAGTTTCTAGAAGATCTAGAAGCAAAATCGGGAGATCGGTCTATATGCGGGCTATACCAAAACATGAACCGATGGGCACCGTTTTCGGCATACCATTTTATGGTCCTCCAATACCTCCAGATTTTCATTTTCAGGCAAATCTGATAAAAACTACTGTTTTTATAAGCCCAAGACCCCAAAAAGGGAGGTCGGTTTATATGGGGACTATATCAAAACTTGGACCGATATAGCCCATCTTCGAACTTGACCTGCCTGCAAACAAAAAACGAATCTGTGCCAAATTTCGGGACGATAGCGCCATTATTGAAGGCTGTAGCGTGATTACAACAGACAGACAGACAGACGGACATGCTTATATCGTCTTAGAATTTCTCCCTGATCAAGAATATATATAAATTATATAGTCGGAAATCGATATTTCGATGTGTTACAAACGGAATGACAAACTTATTATACCCCCGTCACCATTTTATGGTGGTGGGTATAAAAATGGCTATTATCGTTTGATATTGTAGGCTATTGGTAGAATTTGGTAGATTGGTAGACTTCTTGCTGTTTTGATAGAATTTGCGAAATATTTCTCTCCAACTAAGAGGTACTCAACATAACTCCTCCAGAAATAAAACTTTGACAAAATTTTCCATAGAAAAAAAAAAATTGGACAAAATTTTATATAGAAATAAAATTTTGGCAAAATTTGCTATAGAACTAAAATTTTGACAAAATTTTTTATAGAAAAAAATTCTGAAAAAAATAGGAAAAAAATTCTGAAAAAAATTTCTATAGAAATAAAATTTTGACAAAATTTTCTATTGAAATAAAATTTTGAACATTTTTTTATAGAAATACATTTTTGCCAAAATTTTCTATAGAATTAAAGTTATGACAAAATTTTCCATATAAATAAACGTATAACAATATTTTTTGAGGAATAAACTTTTGACAAACTTTTCTATAAAAATAAACTTTTGACAAAATTTTCTATAGAAATAAAATTTTGACAAAATTTTCTATAGAAATAAAATTTTGACAAAATTTTCTATAGAAATACAATTTTGAAAATTTTTCTATAGAATAAAATGTTGACAAAATTTTCTATAGAAATACAATTTTGAAATTTTTTCTATAGAAATACACTTTTGACAAAATTTTCTATAGACTTAAAATTATGACAAAAATTTTCATAGAAATAAACGTTTAACAATATTTCTTTAGAAATAAACTTTTCACAATCTTTTCTATAAAAATAAAATTTTGACAAAATGTGCTATAGAAATAAAATTTTGACAACATTTTTTATAGAAATGTAATTTTAACAAAATTTTCTATAGAAATGGAATTTTGCCAACATTTCCTATAGGAATGAAATTTTGACAGCACTTTTTATCGGAATAAAAAAAATTGTGTGTAGAAATAAAATTTTCAACAGAAATAAAATTTTGACAAAATTTTCTATAGAAATAAAATTTTGACAAAATTTTGTATAGAAATACAATTTTGGAAATTTTTCTATAGAAATACACTTCTGACAAAATTTTCTATAGAATAAAAAAAATTCTATAGAAATAAAATTCTGACAAAATTGTCTATAGAAATGGAATTTTGCCAACATTTTTATAGGAATAAAATTTTGACAGCATTTTTTATCGGAATAAAAAAAATGTGTGTAGAAATAAAATTTTCAAAAGAAATAAAATTTGGACAAAATTTTCTATAGAAATAAAATATTGACAAAATTTTCTATAGAAATAAAATATTGACAAAATTTTCTATAGAAATAAAATTTTGACAAAATTTTCTAAAGAAATAAAATTTGGACAAAATTTTCTATAGAAATAAAATATTGGCAAAATTTTCTATAGAAATAAAATTTTGACAAAATTTTCTATAGAAATAAAATTTTGACAAAATTTTCTAAAGAAATAAAATTTTGACTAAATTTCCTATAGAAATAAAATTTTGACAAAATTTCCTATAGAAAAAAAAAATTTAACAAAATTTTCTATAGAAATAAAATGTTGACAAATTTTTCAACAGGAATAAAATTTTGACAAAATTTTCTATAGAAATAAAGTTTTAACAAAATTTTCTATAGGAATAAAATGTTGACAAAGTTTTCTACAGAAATAAAATTTTGACAAAATTTTTTATAGAAATAAAATTGTGACTTCTATAGAAAGAAATAAAATTGTGACAAAATTTTTTATAGAAATGGAATTTAGCCAACATTTTCTTTAGGAATAAAATCTTGACAGCATTTTTTATGGGGAAAAAAATGTCCACAAATCTGTCTATAGAAATAAAATTTTCACAAAATTTTCTACAGAAATAAAATGTTGACAAAATTTTCTATAAAAATAAATTTTTTTTTTTAATTTCAGCTTAAAACCATGCATTGACTAAACTACAAGTGTAGCTTAACCAACAGAGGAAAATAATGTTTGTCAAATTTATTTGGGCAAAACCCTGTAGACTGCAAGATGGTTGGATGGACGCACGTTTCGGAATTACCACATTCCACATCAGCATCCTCTACCTGCAGCAGTTCACTAAGACCAAAAGTAAACCACACTTGAACCTTCCGAAAAAAGGTTTTACATGATAGACGGCTTATGCCGAATTTATTCTGATAATTAGTTGATAGTTTTGCTGCAGGTAGAGGATGCTGATGAGGAATGTGGTAACTACGAAACGTGCGCCCATCCAACCATTTTGCAGTCTATAGAGTTTGCCCAAATAAATTTGACAAACATTCTTTTCCTCTGTTGGTTAAGCTACACTTGTAGTTTAGTCAATGCTTGGTTTTAAGCTGAAATCAAAAAATAACAACAATGATTAAAAGAAAAAAAAACAACAATAACAAAACAAAAGGAATAAAAATAAAATTTTGACAAAATGATCTATAGAAATATAATTTTGACAAAATTTTCAATAGAAATAAAATTTTGACAAAATTTTCTATAGAAATAAAATTGTGACAAAATTTTTATATAGAAATAAAATTTTGACAAAATTTTCTATTGAAATACAATTTTGACAAAGTTGTCTATAGAAATACAATTTTGACAAAATTTTCTATAGAAATACAATTTTGACAAAATTTTGTATAGAAATACAATTTTGACAACAAATTTCTATAGAAATACAATTTTGAAAAAATTTGCTATAAAAATAAAATTTTTTGTTTGGTATTAGTTTATGGGCAAAATTTTCTCCAAATTTTGGTAGATTATGTTTGGCTCGAGTGGCAACCGTGACTGTAGGTGGTATTGTATGAATAAAAGAAGATGGAGCTTGTTTAAGGGTAAAATATATATTATGTACCTATAGACCAACCGTTTAATGATATTACGACTGTCATCATCCCGAGATGACAGTCCTTTTATAACTACCCAGCAAAAAATTGAAGTTGTTTCATAAGCATTTTTTTAAGAGCATCCCGACATCATCTATCAATTTTGTTTTCTCTTCCGATGAAGTTCTTTTGGATCAACCTTTGAAAATATGCTATTTGTAAAAAGAGTAAAAAATAATGAAAATAAATTTAAAAATTTCAGGCTCGCAGGGATTTGAACATGTGTGTGACAGTAAAATTGGTAAAAATATTGTTTTTAGTTTTTGTTTTTTAAATTTCTTTATTCAAATGAACTTGCAAGACACAAATTCTAAAGCAATGTAAATAATCTGAAAACGAAGTACTTCCGTCCTATGACAATCCCGTGTAAAGTTCATTGGAGATGATCCAAATTCGCACTACTTCCGGATCACAATTTGGGAATCCAAACAACTTTTTGGGCAGCTCTTTTTGTTGCTGGCCTCTTTTGTGAGATGTAGATCCCACAAAACTTGAACGATTTGGGATTTGAAGACCAAAATTGGCCTTCAAATCGGTCTCGCTGGTCCTTAGATTATTCTTAGTTGTTTTAAGTAAATTTTCTTTAACATCTTTTCGTTCATTACAATCCAATAATTGTGTATTGATTTAACTCTAATACGATTTGATGAGAATTCTCTAATGTTTTAATAGTCTTCACATCATTGGGTTTCAAAGTTTTCCCCAAAATAATATCTTAACTAGATAAGAAAAGAAAGAAACTCTATTTGCGATGCGATGAAATACCATTTGTCGATTTTTCCAAGAATAATTGGCTGATAAACGTGATGAGTGTTTCAACACATATCAATGACGTATTAAATCTTGAATCGTGCTAACAAATAAAGACAGATAAGAAAATGAAAGAAAGAATGGCATAATAGCATTAAGTATTTACATTTAAAAGTATCTGCAACAAGGTCATACATGTGCGAGATTTCAATAGGGGGGAATAATGAAAGGTAGTGATTTAGATTAAATAGAGTGTTCGCAGGATATTGTTTTTATGAAAGCTTGTTATGTGTTCAAAAAGGTTTTAAAGGTTTTTTGCTAATTTATATAAAGAAAAATTTTAGCAAATTTCGTTTGATTCTCTGAAAATGATGGTAACCTTAATTTTCTCGTTACAGAAAGTACATTTAATGATGTCACAGCAAACTAAAACAATGCATTTTAACGGGCAGAAAAAATTCAAAGGTTGCTTGAACGTAAGATGAAGAACAAAAAAATCGTAAAAAATAAACATTATCTAGTGTGTTGCTTATTTCAATATAATTCATTGGTATAAAAGACGGATAAAAGATTTGAAATTATTCAATTTTCATTAAGTCACCATAATTCATTTATTCAACAGCATAAAAAACTCTGCTTTTCAGATCAATGGCAGCACCCTCTTTTACCGACAGTGCTGAGGATTCTCTTAATTTGTCATTAAGCCAAGCACTATTTTCCCAAAAGAAACTAACCAGGTAATATTTCGGGCAAAAAAAAAAAATACCCATCTGAAAACAAAGTACTTCCATCCTATGACAAACTATGTTAAATTCAAAATAAGCCTAATCTAACAAAATTTGGAGAAAATTTTACAAAAAAAACTACAAAACACAATCTTATTTTGTAAATTTTTTTTTCTGCAGAAAATTTTGTCAAATATGACCATTTTATTTCTTTAGAAAATTTTGTCAAAATTGTATGTCTATAAAAATTTTTGTCAAAATTGTATGTCTATAAAAATTTTTGTCAAAATTTTATTTCTATAGAAAATATTGTCGAAATTTTATTTCTATTGAAAAAGTCAAAAGTTTATTGGTATAGAATATTTTATCAAAATTTTATGTCTTTAGATAATTTTGTCAAAATTTTATTTCTAAAGAAAATTTTGTCAAAATTTTATTTCTATAGAAAATGTTGTCAAAATTTTATTTCTTAAGAAAATTTTTCAAATTTTATTTCTATAGAAAATATTGTCAAAATTTTATTTCTATAGAGGATTTTGTCAAAATTTTATTTCTATAGAAAATATTGTCGAAATTTTATTTCTATTGAAAATTTTGTCAAAAGTTTATTGGTATAGAAAATTTTATCAAAATTTTATGTCTTTAGATAATTTTGTCAAAATTTTATTTCTAAAGAAAATTTTGTCAAAATTTTATTTCTATAGAAAATGTTGTCAAAATTTTATTTCTAAAGAAAATTTTTCAAATTTTATTTCTATAGAAAATATTGTCAAAATTTTATTTCTATAGAAGATTTTGTCAAAATTTTATTTTTATAGAAAATATTGTCGAATTTTTATTTCTATAGAAGATTTTGTCAAAATTTTATTTGTATTGAAAATTTTGTCAAAATTTTATTTCTAAAGAAAATTTTGTCAAAATTTTATATCTATAGAAAATGTTGTCAAAATTTTACTTCTATAGAAAATTTTGTCAACATTTTATTTCTATAGAAAAGTTTGTCACAATTTTATTTCTATACAAAATTTTGTCAACATTTTATTTCTATAGAAAAGTTTGTCAACTTTTTATTTCTATAGAAAAGTTTGTCAAAATTTTATTTCTATAGAAAATTTTGTTGAAATTGTATTTATAAAAAAAATCAAATTTTATTTCAATAGAAGATTTTGTCTAAATTTTATTTCTATAGAAAATTTTATCAATTTTTTTTTCAATAGACAACTTTGTCAAATTAGATTCCTAAAGAACATTTTATTTCTATAGAAAACTTTGTCAAATTTGTTTCCTATAGAAAATGGTGTCAAAATGATATTTCTATAGAAGATTTTGTCAAAATTTCATTTCTATAGAAAATATTGTCAAAATTTTATTTCTATTGAAAATTTTGTCAAAATCTTATCAAAATTTAATGTCTATAGATAAGTTTGTCAAAATTTTATTTCTAAAGAAAATTATGTCAAAATTTTATTTCTATAGATAATTTGGTCAAATTTTTATTTCTAAAGAAAATTTTTATTTCTAGAGGAAAATTTGTCAAATTTTATTTCTATAGAAGATATTGTAAAAATTTTATTTCTATAGAAAATTTTGTCGAAATTGTATTTCTAAGAAAATTTCAAATTTTATTTCAATAGAAAATTTTGTCTAAATTTTATTTCTATAGAAAATTTTATCAATTTTTTTTTTCAATAGAAAACTTTGTCAAATTATTTTCCTTATAAATTAATGGTTCTTCAAGCTCGAGGTCTTTTTAAAATATTTTATTTATTATTCCCAATATTTCGCGATTACGATATTGAATCGCTTCCTCAGGGGTCTACAATAGATTTATAGAAATTACATTTCATAAATATCACAGTATTACACATTTAATAATTTAAATAAGTGTAAATCTTAATTACTTTTAGTTAATAATTTCAAATGGTATTGTAAAGGGTGATTCTTTTGAGGTTAGGATTTTCATGCATTAGTATTTGACAGATCACGTGGGATTTCAGACATGGTGTCAAAGAGAAAGATGCTCAGTATGCTTTGACATTTCATCATGAATAGACTTACTAACGAGCAACGCTTGCAAATCATTGAATTTTATTACCAAAATCAGTGTTCGGTTCGAAATGTGTTTCGCGCTTTACGTCCGATTTATGGTCTACATAATCGACCAAGTGAGCAAACAATTAATGCGATTGTGACCAAGTTTCGCACTCAGTTTACTTTATTGGACATTAAACCAACCACACGAATGCGTACAGTGCGTACAGAAGAGAATATTGCGTCTGTTTCTGAGAGTGTTGCTGAAGACCGTGAAATGTCGATTCGTCGCCGTTCGCAGCAATTGGGTTTGTGTTATTCGACCACATGGAAGATTTTACGCAAAGATCTTGGTGTAAAACCGTATAAAATACAGCTCGTGCAAGAACTGAAGCCGAACGATCTGCCACAACGTCGAATTTTCAGTGAATGGGCCCTAGAAAAGTTGGCAGAAAATCCGCTTTTTTATCGACAAATTTTGTTCAGCGATGAGGCTCATTTCTGGTTGAATGGCTACGTAAATAAGCAAAATTGCCGCATTTGGAGTGAAGAGCAACCAGAAGCCGTTCAAGAACTGCCCATGCATCCCGAAAAATGCACTGTTTGGTGTGGTTTGTACGCTGGTGGAATCATTGGAATTTAAATTTTATTTCTATAGAAAACTTTGTCAAATTTGTTTCCTATAGAAAATGTTGTAAAAATTTTATTTCTATAGGAGATTTTGTCAAAATTTAATTTCTATAGAAAATATTTTCAAAATTTTATTTCTATTGAAAATATTGTCAAAATTTTATTTCTATTGAAAATTTTGTCAAAAGTTTATTGCTATAGAAAATTTTATCAAAATTTTATGTCTATAGATAATTTTGTCAAAATTTTATTTCTAAAGAAAATTATGTCAACATTTTATTTCTATAGATAATTTGGTCAAATTTTTATTTCTAAAGAAAAATTTGTCAAATTTTATTTCTATAGAAAATATTGTTAAAATTTTATTTCTAATGAAAATTTTGTCAAAAGTTTATTGCTATAGAAAATTTTATCAAAATTGTATGTCTGTAGATAATTTTGTCAAAATTTTATTTCTGTAGAAAATTTTATCAAAACTTTATTTTTATAGAAAATTTTGTCAAAATTTCATTTCTGTATAAAATTTTGTCAAATTTCTTAATTTACAATTAATTATTATTCGAGCTTTATGGACAAATTAGATTAAGGAACTTGATCAATAGAACCATTGAAATGAAAACGCCTGTTACAAATCCTAGACTGTACATGTTTCAGTTCGGGTGAATGAACTTTTCCACAGCCTTTAGTATAGATCTGGCTGGGATAGATACCTCAATTTTGGGCCCTTTATACTAACTTATGGACAAAACATTTGGGAATTTTCCTCTTACAAATTGAATCAACAAATCTGAAATAATCAAATTACAATTTATTGCTAGATGCCATTGGATTGAAGAAAGAGAAACGTCTGAGTGCTGCTTTCACATTGCGCGGACTGGTGTATGTAATGACCAATACTTCAGATGAACCTGTCTGCATCCTAAGTGAAGATGATCATAATAAACTTTTTCCTGGAACTAATTCAAATTAAATACAAATTAACATTTATATCTTTTGAAAAGCGTAATAATAATAATTGGTATTATATTCTAAGCACTAAATTCTCTAATATTAATATCACAAATTTTAATGTAAAGTGTAATTTACTTATAATTAATTTATTTACTTTCTTCATAATTATTGGTCTTGTTGAACTGTGCTCTGAATCTTGTATAACCTCTGCATTTATAATTGATGTTGAGTGTACCCAATAACACTCAATCATGGTCCAGAGATGGAACTGCAAATATGATTAAAATATTATCCAGTCAGCATAGTGGTCTCCACATATGTCATATTAACGCACAGAGCCTGTATAGGAAAATGGATGAGTTCAGACATATCTTCGAGGGATCCCCAGTTGATATAGTCCGCATATCCGAGACCTGGTTTGATGACTCAATTACCGATATGATGGTGTCGGTGATGGGTTATGAGATTTTTAGAGTAGATCGTAAAGGTTTTGCAGGGGGAGTAGCTATTTACATGAAGAAGGGTTTAAACTGCAAGCCTAGGTTTACTTCCGACGGCATCGAATCAATAGAGTACATTTTCTTGGACATTTGCTCTCTCGATCGGACAGTTCTGATTGGGAGTGTATACCGACCCAGTAAGTTCCCATATTATGTTACCGCAAAATGTACCTGAAGTAATTCGTACATTGAAACTTTTATTTGGTCGCCCTGAAATAATAATGAATACACTTCTTCAAAAACTTCGTATGGAATGTGCACCAAAATCAGATAATTTAGATAGTCTCATTAATTACGCTATATCAGTGCGAAATCTTTGTTCCACTCTTGAAGCATCTGGGCTAGAAAGTCATAAAAACATTCCCATGTTACTACAAGAATTAGTAGGTAAGTTGCCTTCGCAAATAAAACTGAATTGGGCTCTTTATATCTCGCATGATAATGCCGATATATCTAAGTTTTCGAAATGGTTGTTCGATTTTCGGAGACGCATTGCTATAAGTAGTTATAGGTATATTTCTTAAATAAGGGTAAGATTCCAGATCCTGTTTTAGTACATTCTGCATTGGTAAGGAGAGATTTTTAACGGTCCTTACATTAGACAGTTCATATTTTTTAGACATTTCTTTGCATCCCGATATGAAGACATCGACTTGTAGAGAATCTTCCTCTACACGGCTTGTTTCTGAAGTCCATTTTAAACATAAATTTTTGGCTTCGCCCTCTAAACCCAGTTGATCGCAAATATCTCTTTGTAGCAATGTTGCGTTGGAACCGTCATCTAAAAAGGCAAAAATCTTCACAGACGTGTCTTTATTGTGCAATATAACAGGTACAATTTTAAAGTAAGTCTTGTTTTCGATTGTTGTACCTGTTATATTGCACAATAAAGGCACGTCTGTGAAGATTTTTGCCTTTTTAGATGACGGTTCCAACGCAACATTGCTACAAAGAGATATTTGCGATCAACTGGGTTTAGAGGGCGAAGCCAAAAATTTATGTTTAAAATGGACTTCAGAAACAAGCCGTGTAGAGGAAGATTCTCTACAAGTCGATGTCTTCATATCGGGATGCAAAGAAATGTCTAAAAAATATGAACTGTCTAATGTAAGGACCGTTAAAAATCTCTCCTTACCAATGCAGAATGTACTAAAACAGGATCTGGAATCTTACCCTTATTTAAGAAATATACCTATAACTACTTATAGCAATGCGTCTCCGAAAATCTTGATCGGCCTAAATAATAGCTATGTTTGCAACTCTTTGAAGACGATTGAAGGAAACAGAAATGAACCAAGCGTAACAAAGACAAGGTTGGGATGGGTTATTCACGGTGGTAATGAGGTAAGCATGGAAAAAACAGTTGGTTTCCACAATAAAGAATATTGTCATTGTGATGATGAAATTGAGAAATTACAAAGAGTGGTTTCCGAATACATGTCTTTGGAAAATGTCGGCTGTAAATATGAACTGGTTTCCGAAGAAGAAAAGCGTGCTATACAAATTTTAGAAAAAAACACTCATCTTGTAGGTCGTAAATTTGAAACCGACTTGCTTTGGAAAGAAAATATACCTGTTGTTCCTGATAGTTTTTCAATGGCAATGAAACGACTTCAGTGTCTCGAAAAAAAGGCAAGTCTTGAACATATACAAATTATTACTCAACAGATAGATGATTTGGTGAAAAAAGGGTACGCTCGGAAAGTAGGTAAAACCGAGGTTCTAGAAGGCGTTACATGGTACCTTCCAATATTTACGGTAACTAACCCGAATAAACCAGGGAAAATTCGATTAGTATGGGATGCAGCAGCAAAAGTAAACAATACTTCTTTGAATTCTATGTTACTTAAAGGACCTGATTTGGTGACTCCTTTATTAACTGTTCTGCATGGCTTTCGAATTGGAAAAATTGCAATTTCAGGAGACATAAAAGAAATGTTTCATCAGGTTCTAATTCGTAAAGAGGATCAAGGCGCTCAAAGATTTTTATGGCGAAATGCTGAAAACAGGAACCCTGATATATAGTTATGCAAGTTATGACTTTCGGAGCGGCATGTTCTCCAAGTTCTGCCCAATATGTTAAGAATACGAATGCTATGGATTTCAGCGTCCATTTCCCAAGAGCCGTTGATTCTATTTTGAACCACAACTACGTCGACGACCTATTGGATAGTGCAAGTAACGAAAGTGAAGCAATATCTCTGGCAAAGGAAGTATCATTTATACATGGAGAAGGTGGTTTTTTCATAAGAAACTGGAAGTCAAACTCTAAGTTTGTTCTAGAAAATCTAGGTGAATTAGAAGAAAAAAATCATGATGTACCAATCGCCAATAGTATGGTTGAAATGACTATAGAAAAAGTGTTAGGTATGTGGTGGTCCACATCGGATGATTGTTTTACATATAATTTGCAAATGAACCGAGTCAATCAAGCAATTCTAACTGGGATTAAACGACCCACCAAAAGGGATATGTTAAGAACATTAATGTCCATATTTGATCCATTAGGGTTCCTTTCAGCGTACGTAGTTTTTTTGAAAATATTGCTGCAGGAGGTATGGAGAACTACTGATGGAGGTATGGAGAACTACTGATGGACGGATGAGGTAAACGATGTGGTATATAACAAGTGGAGACGTTGGCTCGAATCACTTCCAGATATTGAAAATGTCAAGATCCCTCGTTGGCACTCAATAACGCCACAAAGTTCAGTTCAGTTACACGTTTTCGTGGATGCCAGTGAGCAAGCTTATGCAGCGGTGGCATATTATCGTGTGATAACTCAAAACAAAGTTACCGTTTCCTTGGTAAGTGCGAAGGTAAAAGTTGCTCCTAAACAGCCATTATCTATTCCACGCTTGGAGCTAATGGCAGCAGTGTTGGGAGTTCGTCTCGCAATTTCTATCTGTGATGTGCCGAACATGAAACTCGAAATGCGTTGTTTCTGGTCTGACTCACTCACAGTATTAAGTTGGCTTAATGCAGATCCAAAAAAATACAAACAATTTGTCATGCACCGTATTGGAGAAGTACTGGAAAACTCTAAACCGTTTGAATGGAGATATATACCTACGAAAAATAATGTTGCAGATGATGCAACAAAATGGAGCAATAATTACAAATTTGACATGAAACATCGTTGGTTTAGAGGTCCACCTTTTCTATATATGGATGAACTCAGTTGGCCTACGAAATTACATAAATTTAAGAATACTTCGGAAGAACTTCGACCCCACGTCAATTTGATGCATATAAATGTCGCAGATAATAAAATAATTGAATTTGAAAGATTTTCTACTTGGAAAAGACTCACTTTAACAGTGGTATATGTGCCCAAATTCATACACAAGTTAAAAATGAAGATGCTTAAATCAAGAAACATTGAATACATTCTCCCTGAGCTATCAAAATTGCACTACATGGCCGAAAATAATATTTACCAGTCAATTCAACGTGAAAATTTCAGTGAAGAATATGCAATCTTACAACAATGTGGAAAAATACCTAAGTCAAGTGTACTGTATAAATGTTCGCCGTTCTTGGATGAAAATTTGGTAATTCGATTGGGTGGAAGAATCGATTTAGCTCCTATTGCATCGGAAAATGCTAAACGACCTGTCATATTACCAAGGAGTAACTACTGTACTCAGCTAATAATAAAACATTTCCACACCAAATATCATCACATTCATCATGAAACCTGCTTGAACGAGCTACGACAACGTTTTTATATTCCAAGGCTACGGGTAGAATTGAAAAAGGTACGGAGAGAATGTCAGCATTGCAAAAATCAAAATGCCCTGCCTGTTGTACCTGAAATGTCCTCGCTACCAAGAGCCCGTCTTTCGGCATTTACTCGACCATTCTCGTTTGTCGGAGTTGACTATTTTGGACCCTTCTACGTTAAAGTCGGTAGACACCAAGAGAAACGGTGGGGAGTGATATTTACATGCCTTACAATAAGAGCGATACATATTGAAGTAGCTCATACTATGACAACGGATAGTTGTATAATGGTAATACAGAACTTCACAGCTCGTAGGGGCATACCAATTGAAATTTATTGCGATAATGGAACTAATTTAAAAGGAGCGGAGAAAGAGTTGCGAAATGCATTAAAACACGTAGATCACGAAAATATCGCTGATAAATTTACAACTTCTTCAACATCGTGGCATTTTAATCCCCCAGCATCGCCACACATGGGGGGGAGTTGGGAGCGTTTGATAAAATCTGTCAAAAAGGTCCTTCATCAGATTTTGCCGCATTTTGTCTTTAAAGACGAAACATTATACAATGGATTTTTGGAATGTGAGCGAGTTATAAATTCAAGGCCTCTAACCTACGTCGATTTAGAACAATCAAGTGATGAAGCTTTAACTCCCAACCATTTCCTTTTGGGTTCGTCGGATGGGTGTAAGCCCTTGGGCAAATTTTCACACGATGACTCATTACTTCGTAAGAACTGGAGAAAAATGCAGTATTTTGCCGACATGTTTTGGAAAAAATGGGTAAACGAATATCTTCCTACTATAACTAGACGGACAAAATGGTTTGAAAAATGTAAACCTCTTGAAATAAATGATGTGGTTATAGTAGTTGATGCCAATCTACCACGAAATAGTTGGCCGAAAGGGATAGTCCAGACAGTATATAAATCAAAAGATGGAAATATCCGAAGTGCGGAAGTAGTAACAGAAGGTGGCATTATACATCGACCCGTTGCCAAATTAGCGAAACTGGATGTTAAGCGCTCTGCTCCAATTGGTTAAAACGATGTTTTAACGAGGGGGAGAATGTTGCCGACAAATACCTGTTTTACTATTTTCTTTATTCATCACTATACCATTGAACAAAAAAAATATTAGTTTATTTGAATTATTGAGTTTAACGTCAGTTGGAAAAAATATCAGATTGAGAAAACTATTAATTTTGAAGTTAATTTTACAAAATAAATAAATTTGAAGATTTACTCTCAAGAATAGTTACTTTTATTTCCAACAGATATGGACCATTTCATGTGGCAAGTGGAAATCTTTTCAACACAATTCGATGAAATTGTGATAGCAGGTGACTTTAACAGCAATCTTCTTGCGAACCAACAATTAATAGGAGATATGAGAGCTCTTAGAATCCGGAAACTCATTATCAAGCCAAGTTTTTGGTTCCACCGTATTTTTTCCCTTCAGAAAACAGTATTTTATCAAAAGACGAAATTCCTTTTTTCCATTTTTTTCACAATAACAAAAGTTGCTTCACAAAAGACGCTCTATCTCACAAACTAATTGACTTACAGACGTCAAATTTTGACACGAATCATTTGAAGGTTGTTACTATATAAAAATAATATGCATTTAATACTAACGACGACATTTTAACAAAATTTCGTATAGATATAAAATTTTGACAAAATTTTGTCAAAATGTTATTTCTATAACAAGTCCATGTAAATTTGGATCTAAATTTGCACTACTTCCGTATCACAAGTCAGGAATCCGCACTACTTATTTGGAAGTTCTTTTTAGTGCTGGGTCAATATAGCTGAGCTGAATTACAACCACAATTGCCTCTCGAGTCCAAAATAATCTACCAAAAGTTGGAGAAAATTTTACCAAAAAACTACCAAACAAAAAAATCTTTTTTTGCAAAATTTTACTTCTATAGAGCATTTTACCAAAATATTATTTCTTTAAAGAAATTTTGTCAAAATTTAATTTCTATAGAAAATGTTGTCAAAATTTGATTTCTAACAAAATTTTGAAGTACCTCTTAGTTGAAGAGGAATAGTTTGTAAAATCTACCAAAATATCAAGAATTCTGCCAATCTACCAAACGGTGGCAAACGTGATTACAACCCATATTCCAGGGAAATAACTAAGAATTAACTTTTTGAAATATATATAGAAGCCGTAAAATTTAGTCAAATGTAAATAATAATTAAAGGTCAGGTACAATATGTGTGGTTACGAATTCAACTGAGCATTTATGTAAATTATTGAAAAAATTAATTGGGGCATATTATTTGACCAAATGATAATTAAAATTTCCCAGGTATCATCGTCGTTTGAATATGAATGCGAAATAGTGTTAACCACGAAATTTCAAGTTATGTTGTCATAATTTACAAACATCGTAGTAAAATATATATTTTTGTTTTATTTCAATGATTATAATGATATATGCAACATTTCACAAAACGACCACAATTATTTACAACACTGAGCACAACCACAATGAATATTTTTGGACAATCTCAATGAATGAATGGTGGTGCCATTCCTCATGAACTGGCCAATAGAGCAGATGGCAGTGTGCAAAGCAGAGCGTGGATTTCCATATGAACCAAAAATATTATCTTCTTAGATTGAAAATTTTTCAAATAGATTGAATATCGGGCGTTCAAAAACGAACTACTAAAATTATATCGAAAGGAATTTTATTACAATTTTTTTATGCCAACTACCATCAAAACTCCTTAAATTCTATATATTTTCAAAAAACCGCTAAAGGGTGATACGGTCAAAATTTGGTCAAGGGAAAACGGGTGTAAATCGGTGAAATCGTTTATTTAAAAAATCATATTAAATTTCTTTTTATACCCTCCACCATAGGATGGGGGTATATTAACTTTGTCATTCCGTTTGTAACACATCGAAATATTGCTCTAAGACCCCATAAAGTATATATATTCTTGGTCGTGGTGAAATTCTGAGTCGATCTAAGCATGTCCGTCCGTCCGTCCGTCTGTCCGGCTGTCCGTCCGTCTGTGGAAATCACGCTAACTTCCGAACGAAACTAGCTATCGACTTGAAACTTGGCACAAGTAGTTGTTATTGATGTAGGTCGGATGGTATTGAAAATGGGCCATATCGGCCCACGTTTACGTATAGCCCCCATATAAACCGATCCCCAAATTTGGCTTGCGGAGCCTTCCGGAGCAGCAAAATTCATCCGATCCGGTTGAAATTTGGTACGTGGTCTAAGTATACGGCCTCTAACAAACATGCAAAAATTGGTCCATATCGGTCCATAATTATATATAGCCCCCATATAAACCGATCCCCAGATTTGACCTCCGGAGCCTCTTGGAGGGGCAAAATTCATCCGATCCGGTTAAAATTTGGTACCTGATGTTAGTATACGGTCTCTAACAACCATGCAAAAATTGGTCCATATCGGTCCATAAATATATATAGCTCCCATATAAACCGATCCCCAGATTTGACCTCCGGAGCCTCTTGGAGGAGCAAACTTCATCCTACCCGATTGAAATTTGGTACTTTGTTTTAGTATATGGTCTCTAACAACCATGGAAAAACTGGTCCATATCGGTCCATAATTATATATAGCTCCCATATAAACCGATCCCCAGATTTGACCTCCGGAGCCTCTTGGAGGGGCAAAATTCATCCGATCCGTTTGAAATTGGGTACCTGATGTTAGTATACGGTCTCTAACAAGCATGCAAAAATTGGTCCATATCGGTCCATAATTATATATAGCTCCCATATAAACCGATCCCCAGATTTGATCTCTGGAGCCTCTTGGATGACCAAATTCATCCGATCCAATTGAAATTTAGTACGTGGTGTTAGTATATGGTCTCTAACAACCATGCAAAAATTGGTCCATATCGGTCCATAATTATATATAGCTCCCATATAAACCGATCCCCAGATTTGACCTCCGGAGCCTCTTGGAGGAGCAAAAGTCATCCGATGCGGTTGAAATTTGGTACATTTCGTTAGTATATGGCCTCTAACAGCCATGTAAAAATTGTCAAATTTTATTACTATAGAAAGTTTTGTCAAAATTTCATTTCTATAGAAAGTTTTGTAAAAAGTTTATTTCCATAGCAATGTTTGTCAACATTTTATTTCCATAGAAAATTTTGTCAAAATTTTATTTCTATAGAAAATTTTGTAAAAAATTTATTTCTGTAGAAAATTTTGTCAACATTTTATTTCTATAGAAAATTTTGTCAACATTTTATTTCTATAGAAAATTTTGTCAAAATTTTATTGCTATAGAAAATTTTGTCAACATTTTACTTCCATAGAAAATTTTGTCAACATTTTATTTCTATAGAAAATTTTGTCAAGTTTTTATTTCTATAGAAAATTTTGTCAAAATTTTATTTCTATAGAAAATTTTATCAAACTGAATTATATACGTATTTAATCGGCCTTTTTTATACCCACCACCATAGGATGGGGGTATATTAACTTTGTCATTCCCTTTGTAACACATCGAAATATTGCTCTAAGACCCCATAAAGTATATATATTCTGGGTCGTGGTGAAATTCTGAGTCGATCTGAGCATGTCCGTCCGTCCGTCCGTCCGTCCGTCCGTCCGTCTGTTGAAATCACGCTAACTTCCGAACGAAACAAGCTATCGACTTGAAACTTGGCACAAGTAGTTGTTATTGATGTAGGTCGGATGGTATTGCAAATGGGCCATATCGGTCCACTTTTACGTATAGCCCCCATATAAACGGACCCCAAAATTTGGCTTGCGAGGCCTCTAAGAGAAGCAAATTTCATCCGATCCGGCTGAAATTTGGTATATGGTGTTAGTATATGGTCTCTAACAACCATGCAAAAATTGGTCCACATCGGTCCATAATTATATATAGCCCCCATATAAACCGATCCCCCGATTTGGCTTGCGAGGCCCCTAAGAGAAGCAAATTTCATCCGATCCGGCTGAAATTTGGTACATGGTGTTAGTATATGGTCTCTAACACCCATGCAAAAATTGGTCCACATCGGTCCATAATTATATATAGCCCCCATATAAACCGATCCCCCGATTTGGCTTGCGAGGCCCCTAAGAGAAGCAAATTTCATCCGATCCGGCTGAAATTTGGTACATGGTGTCAGTATATGGTCTCTAACAACCATGCAAAAATTGGTCCACATCGGTCCATAATTATATATAGCCCCCATATAAACATATCCCCCGATTTGGCTTGCGAGGCCTCTAAGAGAAGCAAATTTCATCCGATCCGGCTGAAATTTGGTACATGGTGTTAGTATATGGTCTCGAACAACCATGCAAAAATTGGTCCACATCGGTCCATAATTATATATAGCCCCCATATAAACCGATCCCGCGACTTGGCTTGCGAGGCCTCTAGGAGAAGCAAATTTCATCCGATCCGGCTGAAATTTGGTACGTAATGTTAGTATATGGTCTCTAACAACCATGCAAAAATTAGTCCACATCGGTTCATAATTATATATAGCCCCCATATAAACCGATCACCAGATTTGACCTCCGGAACCTCTTGGAAGACCAAAATTCATCTGATTCAGTTGAAATTTGGTACGTGGTGTTAATATATGGCCTCAAACTCCCATGCAAAAATTGGTCGATATCGGTCCATAATTATATATAGGCCCCATATAAACCGATCCCCAGAATTGACCTCCAGAGCCCCTTGGAAGAGCAAAATTCTTCCCATTCGTTTGAAATTTGGTACGTGATGTTAGTATATGGTATCCAACAACCATGCAGGAATAAGAAGTTTTAAGATACCACAACCCAAGTAATTCGATTGTGGATGACAGCCTTTAGTAGAAGTTCCTACGCAATCCATGGTGGAGGGTACATAAGATTCGGCCTGGCCGAACTTACGGCCGTATATACTTGTTCAAGTTCAATTAGTATAAAATTCAGGAAAAATATTCAGTTAGGCTTTCGCTTTTCCAAATTCGAATTGCCGGGACTCACGCTTGACAGAAAAGAAAGCAGTCGTTTATTCAAACACGCTTTCACGTAAATTTCTTGGTTGACAGTCCCAGAAGCTATGAAAATGCTGCTTTTCAAGCCACAGGTACAGATGGCTTTTCAAACCAGATATTTCTTTGCGAACTTTGACAGTTTTATGTGCTTAAAAATATCTGCTACCTTTCCCCTTCCTTTTGCCGTATAAAACTCCTGTCCCGGAATCTGCTTGTAGTCGGCTTTGACGTAGGTTTCGTCGTCCATTACCACGCAGTCAAACTTGGTCAGCATCGCCGTGTACAGCCTCCGGGATCGCTCTTTGGCCGTCGTATTTTGTTTATCATCGCGATTTGGAGTCACTTCCTTCTTGTAAGTCGATAGTCCGGCTCGTTTTTTGGCTCGATGCACGGTTGTAGACGATACACCCAGCTTATTTGCGGCATCTCGGAGAGAGAGGTTAGGGTTTCGCTTGAAACTACCGGCAAATCTCTTTGTCGTCTCAGCGGCTTCCGGTTTTCGATTTCCCCCCGATCCTGACTTCCTGGCTGTCGACAGACGTTCCCCAAACACTTTAGTTACATTTGTAACGGTTGATTTGGCAACTTTTAGCAATTTTGCCAGCTTTGCGCGGTAGCTTTTCGCGATGCACGAGCAAAATTTTGATACGCTGCTCTTCTTGCTTGGACGGCATTTTGACAACTGAAGAGTGAATTCCAAAATCAAAATGGGAGCAACATTCTACACACACACACACCTTCAAAATGAGGGGTGGTCAGGTTTTTTAAATGCAAAATTGAAAGAAATACGTCAAGTTTATATTGACCAAATTTTGACCGTATCACCTTTTACAACGAAGAGTGAAAGCTTTTATAACTAGTTTTAAACTAAACTAGTATATATATTAATACTTTCTACATTCTATGTTTTAAACGAATGATTTTTCTTCCCTCTATCTGCTTAGTGCTTAGATTTCCCATAAAAATTTTATATACATTTCAAATATTGGCAATAAATCATTTTACTATCCTAATATTTTCGAAAACTTTAAAATACCAACACACACTAGCAATGAAGAGGCTTCTTACAGTTGGCCAATAAATCCCATGGCAAATGTCATACCGCCATCATTTTGGACATTTTTATCATCTTTCGAAACATTCTAATAGGGAATTTGGGAATAAACTTTAGAATTTTTTGAAATGATTACATTTAAATTACACTAAGCCATATTTGATTACAAAACAACACAAGAAAAGGGATTTTTTGTGACATTTTCTCTGACTTAATAATATACGAGGAGAAACAGTTACTAAAGGGTTTGGAGGTGGCAGACACGTGTATGACTTTCTAAGACAAAATCTCTTCGGAAACATTCTCTAAGGAAATAAATAAACATATGATTATGGTTAATATTTAGAAACAAAAGAATTAAATTAGATTTCTGGAGACTTAAACATTATCTTGCAAAAGACATTCACACATTCATTATGGGGTAGTTGAAAAAGTATCACATATGATATTAGAAAGTTGACATAGTAAAATACATTTCATTGCAAAAAGGCAAATTCGGAGAAGTTGAAAAAAATTAGAGCTATTAAAAATTAGGGTAACAGATTTTTCGGGAACAAGGACCCTCCTTTTACCAGCCTTTTATTTTTAAAGAATAGTGAAAATAGCGATTTATTTACAGGGAATCCGGGGAGTAAAGGTTATGAAAATACAGGGTATCCGATTTGTCGATATGTGGTCTAACGTAAAATATGGTTCAACCACATATCACCTACTCATACTGTCAGATATACCGGAGAAATATGCCTTACATCCCCCTCTTAGTCAAAAGTCGATTTTTATACCCACCACCATAGAATGGTGATGGGGGTATAATAAGTTTGTCATTCCGTTTGTAACACATCGAAATATCGATTTCCGACTATATAAAGTACACGGATGAAAAAGACTGTTTTTCATATGTTTGACTATAAACATTATATGTTTGGAACACAAATTTTTAAACACAATATTTTTGAGTGCAAGCATATAATGTTCATAAACTAGCATAACATGTTTGGGACATATATGTTAATATGTTAGAACATATTATGTTTGGGACATAAAATGTTTGTAAATATAATATGCTTGAATGCAAACATATATTAATTTAGAAATAGCCTATAAACATATATGTGTTTAGTAGCTTGGAGCGCTATTTAACAGGGAGCGATATTGAATTAAGTTGATGGTTGTTGCTTGTTATTACAAAATTAACATTTTATTTTTCCTTGGGCAATTGATCAGCTACTTCTTTGATCCTTACAAACTGTGTGGTCCGCTGTTCGAATCCCCGTCCGGCAAAAGGTAAAATTAAAATAAAAAAAATCATACAATTGAATAATTTCTTCTACAATGTTTGTATTACAGAAAAAGGTGCTAAGAACTAAAAAATCTCGTGGAAGTGAGAAAGATGTGGGGGAATATACAATTGGGCAGAAACAAAATTTTGAGCATTCAGGTCGAAAACCTATGTTGTTAGCACCTATATTACCTGTTTATTTTCATAATTCATTATGATTGTAAATATATAAATAAATAAATAAAATTTTGAGCACAATATTGTTTGGGAGAATTTTTTTTAAGCATATAATATTTTTGGGTGCAAAATGCTTCCAAACATATTATATGTTCACATTATAACATATTGTTTTTTGGTAGACAACATTATTGAATTTGGATGCAAAAATACAAAATGTTTGGAACTTAGACTACCCAAACATATATTGTTTAGACCAATATGCTTTCAAGGTTAGGTTAGGTTAGGTTATGTGGCAGCCCGATGTATCAAGCTCACTTAGACTATTCAGTCCATTGTGATACCACAGTGGTGAACTTCTCTCTTATCACTGAGTGCTGCCCGATTCCATGTTAAGCTCAATGACAAGGGACCTCCTTTTTATAGCCGAGTCCGAACGGCGTTCCACATTGCAGTGAAACCACTTAGAGAAGCTTTGAAACCCTCAGAAATGTCACCAGCATTACTGAGGTGGGATAATCCACCGCTGAAAAACTTTTTGGTGTTCGGTCGTAGCAGGAATCGAACCCACGACCTTGTGTATGCAAGGCGGGCATGCTAACCATTGCACCACGGTGGCTCAAACATATTATATATTGGAAGAGATCAAACACATAAATGTTTGGGCAATACCCAAAAATATATATGCTTGAAGCAAAATATGTTTGGGAGTATATGTTACAGAAGCGATTTTTTGTGAGCGTGTATATAAATATATAAGCATGTCCGTCTGTCTGTCTGTTGTAATCACGCTACAGCCTTCAATAATCGTCCTATCGTCCTGAAATTTGGCACAGATTCGTGTTTTGTTTGCAGGCAGGTCAAGTTCGGTCCAAGTTTTGATATAGTCCCCATACAAACCGACCTCCCGATTTGGGGTTTTGTGCTTTTAAAAACCGTAGTTTTTATCCAATTTGCCCGAAATTGGAAATCTAGAGGTGTTTTAGGACCATCGAAGCGTGTGCCGAAAATGGTGCATATCGGTCCTTGTTTTTGTATAGCCCCCATATAGACCGATTTCCGGATTTTACTTCTTGGGCGTCTAGAAACTGTATTACAACCCGAATTGTCAGAAATTGGAAATCTGGAGGTATTTTGGGATCATAAAGAGGTGTGTCCAAGATGGTCCGTATCGGTCCATGTTTTGGTACAGCCCTCATATAGACCGATTTCCAGATTTTAATTCTTGGGCTTCTGGAAACTTTATTTACGATTTGCCAGAAATTGGAAATCTAGAGGTGTTTTAGGACCATCGAAGAGTGTGCCGAAAATGGTGCCTATCGGTCCTTGTTTTGGTATAGCCCCCATATAGACCGATTTCCTGATTTTACTTCTTGGGCGTGTAGAAACTGTATTTACAGCCCGAATTGCCAGAAATTGGAAATCTGGAGGTATTTTGGGACCATAAAGAGGTATGTACAAAATGGTCCGTATCGGTCCATGTTTTGGTAAAGCCCCCAGATTTTATTTCCTGGGCTTCTGAAAACTGTATTTACTATCCGATTTGCCTGAAATTTGAAATCTAGAGGTATTTTATGAGCAGAAATAAGTGTGCACAAAATGGGATGTATCAGTCGATGTTTTGGAATAGCCCCCATATAGACCGATCTCCCGATTTTACTTCTTAGGCGTCTAGATGCTGTATTTTCTATCCGATTTGCTTGAAATTGAAAATCTTGAGGTATTTTAAGACCACAAATAGGGAAGTCGAAAATGGGGAGTATCGGTCGAGGTTTTGATATAGCTCCCATATAAACCGATCCCCCCGATTTGGGGTCTTGAGCTTCTAGAAACCGTAGTTTTTATTCGATTTGCCTCAAATTGGAAATCTAGATGTACTTTAGGACCACAAATAGGTGTGCAGAAAATTGGGTGTATCGGTCCATGTTTCGGTGTAGCCCCATCTCGCAAATTTACTTCTTGGGCTTCTAGAATCCGTCGTTTTTATCCGATTTGCCAGAAATTAGATATCTAGAGGTACTTTAGGACCATAAAAAGGTATGTCGAAAATGGTCCGTATCAGTCCAAGTTTTGGTATAACCCCCTTATAGACTGGTCGCCCAATTTTACTTCTTCGGCTTCTAGAATTCATAGTTTCTTCCCAATTTGTCTGAAATTGAAATTCTAATGGTATTTGAGGAATATTAAGAGGTGTGTCGAAAATTTTGAGTATTGGTCCATGTTTTGGTATAGCCCCCATATAGACCTACCTCCCCGATTTATTTCTTGGGTTGCTAGAATCTATAGTTTTTATCCATTTTGCCTGGGAGCCACCGTGGTGCAATGGTTAGCATGCCCGCCTTGCATACACAAGGTCGTGGGTTCGATTCCTGCTACGACCGAACACCAAAAAGTTTTTCAGCGGTGGATTATCCCACCACAGTAATGCTGGTGACATTTCTGAGGGTTTATAAGCTTCTCTAAGTGGTTTCACTGGAATGTGGAACGCCGCACAGTGGGTTGAGCGGTAGGCAAAGTGGCGATTAATTCAGGAAAGCCGTAATTTTAAAATATTGTTATTTTTTATTGAAGGATATTCATAAATACATAAAAAGGCATAACTAGAAACAAAAAAAAAATAAAAATTGTTGTTTTAATCTTTTATGGCCTTTTTTGTATTTTGGAAAAAGTGGTCTTATATCACAATTTTCGCTGTAACTTTTCAAAGAAAAACGATAAATTAGGAAATACAATTGAAAATTAGAGCATACTTAATGTGCTTTTAGAAAAAAAAATGTTCTTAAAAAATAAAAATTAATAAATGTTTAATCTGTATTTATATACCCAAAATTTTAAATTAAAATCCGATTTTTTTCTTCAAATTCCGTAATTCCACATATTTACAAAAAATTACATTAGAAAATATTATTATATCTTATTGATCAATATTCATAAAAAACATAGTATAAAAATAAAACAAACAACCATTAAAGGAAAAAAATAATTAAAAAAATATAATTGTACGGTTTTTTTATTTACTTCATTTCATTAATTTTAAAAGTATTCATAATCATCATTTACTTCACAACCATTATAAAATTAATTTACTTAATAATAATAATTTTCTTCTTAATCATCATACAATTCGTTAACATAATCTTCATCTTCATTATCTTCATCATCTTCGTCACCATTATCATTTTCATTTTGGGTAAGAATAAGTAACTCCAATGGAGTCTGAGGCATTTGCTGCATTTTCATTTTGCAACTCTTCCTCTTGCTCGAAATAAATGGATCTGAACTTAGAAGAAATCTATTAAAGACGTCTATCTTGTATTTTCCCGACTGAATTTACGGGAAAAGTGCTCCCTATAGCGTTTGAAGTCCTTATTTCTGGCTTCCTGAGATTCTTCAGTTAGCTTACGAAGCTTTGTAAGTAATTTGGAATTAATTAATTAATATTTTTTCGTGAGTGCGCGTGATTTAAAATTACTCACGCACCCATCTCTAATAAACTGCACACTCAGTAGCTACAATAACAAATACTAAACGGAATATAAAGACAAAAGCTAATAAGGTCAAAGTGATTTTTTGTTTGTTTTATTTTTCATATATATTTTTAGCGACTGGAGTTATTTTACAAATTCTTTAATAAGTCAAAAAATGCAACAAAAAGGCAAAAAGATGTTTTGGAATTTATAAGCTGAAACTTCATATTTTAAGAAAATATAAGCAGTTTTACCAAGTTTCACCGATAATTCAGTTGAAATCCAATACAAACATCAAAAATACCTAATTTTTGGAGCAATTTTCTTATATATTTTTTCAATATTTCCAAAACATTTATCTAAACAAACAAATATTTATCATATGCTCAAATACCTGAAGTAGACGGCTCCATTATAAAATTTTCACTTTTAGAAGTCTTAATTAAAAAAATTATCACTGGAAATATGCAAATTTTCACTTTTAAGCAATGCGCGCAAAAATAATAATAATTATTGAACTTTGAAGACACACTGCAAATAAAGTAAACAATTAAGAACTTTTATTTTGGCAAGTAGTGATGTAGAATTTTATCTTCTTTCACCCGGTACCAAATACGGTTATTAAAGTTAAAGTTCATCTTTTGAATTAATCGCCACTTTTGATGGATTTCAACCCTCTGTGCGCCGTTCGACCTCGGCTATAAAAAGGAGGTCCCTTGTCATTGAGCTTAACATGGAATCGGGCAGCACTCAGTGATAAGAGAGAAATTCACCACTGTGGTATCACAATGGACTGAATAGTCTACGTGAGCCTGATACATCGGGCTGCCACATAACCTAACCTAACCTCTCCATTTTGCCTGGAAATGTAAATATACTGGTATTTTAGACCCTCGAAATTTTGTATTTCTACCCGTCCATTATTATTTCTACCCGTCTTATTTTTACCCGTCCATTATGTAAGACATTGATCGATAGACCGATTTCACTTCTTGGGGGTATATCATAAAATTATCATAAAAATTGCTTGAAATCAAAAGTAAAATTTCCATATTTTACACCTCGTTATCATTTAAATAATGGCGGTAAAAATCTACAGAGTTAAGATTTCAAATCAAGGCTTTTTTCATCATTTACACGATATTTCTCTAAAATTCAAACGAAATTGGTTCTTATAAATCCAGAATCTGATCTAGTCTTCATAGGTAGAATCTTTAAATTTATCTTCGGGAAGTATACCGACGAAGAATTTTGAAAGGAAACTATTTGTTGAAGCGCGTTCAACAAGCTACTATTGGTGAACTTCCCTACTTACTTTTATGATTGATGCTCACGAAGAGCAAGCACGGATTCGATCCAAATCTCTTAATTTCTTCTCTTAAGTTATGTTATTATTTTGTTTTACACCAATTTCATCTTATTCATTTGTACATTTTACATGCAGTATGATTTTGTAATTATGTATGTATTTTATTTTGCATTCATTTTCATTCTTCCATTATATAGTAACCGTTTCATTTCTAACGGATTTAAATATTGAATTTTGTAAGTGAAATGGTTAGCTAAGTTTGAGCAGTTGAAGTAAACGGGTCAAGTTGACTCTTCAATAAATTTAACTCAATAATAAGGTGGTGGCTTTTTTATTTCGTAAGGCACTAGGCTTCGCGCTCCATTTTGAAAGACACTTGGAGTTCTTAGTCCCACGAGAGCTTCAACCAGAAGCACGAGTCAGCATTGCTGTGTTCGAGGCTCTTCAATCCCCACCAATTGCACTATCGAAACAAACGCTTTAGCGCAATTTAACATTTTTATTTGATTCATGGTGGTATTTATTTCATTCATGGTGGCGGGTATTTAATATTCGGCTCGGCCGAACTTGTTGTCGTTAAAATTTGAATAGTCGACTTAGGTTAGGTTAGGTTAGGTGGCAGCCCGATGTAACAGGCTCACTTAGACTATTCAGTGCATTGTGATACCACATTGGTGAACTTCTCTCTTATCACTGAGTGCTGCCCGATTCCATGTTAAGCTCAATGACAAGGGACCTCCTTTTTATAGCCGAGTCCGAACGGCGTTCCACATTGCAGTGAAACCACTTATAGAAGCTTTGAAACCCTCAGAAATGTCACCAGCATTACTGAGGTTGGATAATCCATCGCTGAAAAATTTTTTGGTGTTCGGTCGAAGCAGGAATCGAACCCACGACCTTGTGTATGCAAGGCGGGCATGCTAACCATTGCACCACGGTGGCTCGACTTTGATCAACATGAAAATTCGAAATTTAAAAATGTTAAAAGTCGACCAGTCGAATTTAAATACAACCAAAAATCCATTTAGACGATTGTTTCTGATAAAAAGTCGTTTATTCTAAAAGTAAAATTTCTTCTTGTATTTCATAACCTTCGCAATATAAATGTTATATTTTATAACAAAAAGTCTCTCAGTTAAAAACAAAGAAGTCATGAAGGCGCCGATTTATTTATTTCCAAATAAATATTAAATTATCTTAATACCCTCTTATTTACAATATAAAAATTCCTTATAATATTAACTCATAGATAATGAAAATACACATATGCCTTCTCTGCTTAGATTGGAACTTAATTAAAAAACAATGAAAACAAGGATAGCGTGCAGATGCGACCTTATTTTGCGCATTTATTCAAAGGCAATAGAAAGTCAATTATCAACTTCAATGGAAATACAATAGGCCCATATGGTATTCTGTATTTGCTATTGTGACCATGAGTAAAGAAAGTTTGTTGTAAAACTTCACTGTTAGCTCTTCTGTGGATATTTTGGATAAAGATTTGCGTTAATGGAATTTATGATATCTTGACAGGATGGGAGATATCGAATGCGTATTTGTTTACTGACATCAAGGTAGAAATAAAGTAAACCATCTACCTTTAGATTAAAAAAAAATGTATTTGGAATTAATAAACCTAATATTTAAAAATATTGAGTCATTGAATTAAACGAAGATAATGTATTTATTTTGTAACTGGAAATATCGATGTACATCTAACATGTATGCCGGTTATTCATTGTCTATACTAGAGGTCTGAATCGAATAACTTTTCACTACATGTATGCAATTCGCTGTCGAATATAGTACATACACTGTTTTTCCCTCAGAGCGCAAGTAGTGAAGTGAAGAGAACGCTTGCTTGTCAAATACCACCAAGTAGTTATCCGAAACAATATATGTTCCGAAAAAAAGGAACAATAAAAATGTAAGTACTTGAAAAAAGTACAACATGGATTC
Source organism: Haematobia irritans (assembly GCF_050003625.1). Lineage (NCBI taxonomy): Eukaryota > Metazoa > Arthropoda > Insecta > Diptera > Muscidae > Haematobia > Haematobia irritans. The sequence continues at coordinate 220,920,318 of NC_134399.1, read as the reverse complement.
TCTTCACTTCACGTGGTAACACAAGTATTGCTCAGTTATGTGCGAAGCAAAACTTTCCATTATTATTAATCATAGATATGTATGTATGTCACATATTTCATATATTTATGTATGTCACACACTTACCTTAACGTTTGCCGTTCTTTATAACAAACCAAAACATATATTATGGAGAGTAACTATTTTCTTGTATTTCTGAAACTGCACGTGGTACATGAAGTACTCTATGAAGTTTTGTTCTCGCAACATACTCGACGTGATCACTCTGAGTACACTTCAATAAGAGAGAAAGAGGAATATGTGTTTGTTGATAGTGAAGACATCAGAGTCAGGGCTGCCAATTTTGCCGATTTATCGGCATTTTGACGATTTTTTACTCAAAACAAAGCAAATGCCGATTTTCCGATTTTTGCCCCAACAATGACGATATTAACTGCGTTCAAAACTTTTGACTAGAAGCTGTTCGTTTACACGCTTAGAGCCAGCAAAAGAGAGAATATATTTGACAGTTGCCAGATAGAGAAATTGGGAGTTTTTGCTAGAGATTTCATACATGTTGGAGCTATACCTCATTTTACACCTACAGTATTAGTATCACGGTTGCCACTTGTGCCAACAATACTCCACCAAAATTTGAAGAAACTTTTACCAAAAATCTACCAAAAAGAAAAAATATTTTTAAGTTGTTGATCAAATTTTTGTGGTTAGTATATAAAAAAATGTTTTATTCGAAAGAAATGTTTTATATTGAATTGATAGAAAATTTCTATATAAAATTTTGTCAAAATTTTAGTTTTATAGAAAATGTCAAAATTATATTTCTATAGAAAATTTTGTCAAATTTTATTTTTATATAAAATTTTGTCAAAATTTTAGTTCTATAGAAGATTTTGTAAAAATTTTAGTTTTATAGAAAATATCGTCAAAATTATATTTATATATAAAATTTTGTCAAAAAATTTATTTCTATAGAAAAATTTCTTTGTACTTTATATCTGTAGAGAATTTTTGCATATTTTTATAGGACGTTCTTGAAAATGTTATTTCTATAGAACATTTTTGGCAATTTGTTGTCTATAGTAAATTCCTGCAAAATTTTATTTCTAAGAAAATTTCGTCCACATTTTATTTCTATAGAAGATTTTGTTAACATTTTATTTCAATAGAATATTGTGCCTCTTAATTGGCGATTTATGTTCCAATTGTTGAAAATTTTTAAATAAAAATCTTACTGAATTAGTAACTATATATTAAACAAGTATATACGGCCGTAAGTTCGGCCAGGCCGAATCTTATGTACCCTCCACCATGGAATGCGTAGCAACTTCTACGAAAGACTGTCATCCACAAATTTCAACTCACATGGTTGTTAAATATCATATACTACCACCACGTACCAAATTTCAACCAGATCGGATGAATTTTGCTTCTCCAAAAGGCACCGGAGGTCAAATCTGGGGATTGGTTTATATGGGAGTTATATATTATTATGGACTGATAGGAACCAATTCCTGCATGGTTGTTGGATACCCTATACTAACATCACGTACCAAATTTCAACCGAATGGGAAGAATTTTGCTCTTCCAAGGTGCTCCGGAGGTCAAATCTGGGGATCGGTTTATATGGGGCCTATATATATTTATGGACCGATATCGACCAATTTTTGCATGGGTGTTTGAGGCCATATATTAACATAACGTACCAAATTTCAACTGAATCATATAAATTTTGGTCTTCCAAGAGGCTCCGGAGGTCAAATCTGGTGATCGGTTTATATGGGGGCTATATATAATTATGGACCGATAAGGACCAATTTTTGCATGGTTGTTAGAGACCATATACTAACACCATATACCAAATTTCAGCCCGATCAGATGAAATTTGCTTCTCTTAGAGGCTCCGCTAGCCAAATCGGGGGATCGGTTTATATGGGGACTATATATAATTATGGACCGATGTGAACCAATTTTTGCGTGGTTGTAAGATACCATATACTAACACCATGTACCAAATTTTAGCCGGATCGGATGAAATTTGCTTTTCTTAGAGGTTCTGCAAGACAAATCGGGGGATCGGTTTATATGGGGGCTATATATAATTATGGACCGATGTGGACCAATTCTTGCATGGTGGTTAGAGAACATATACTAACACAATGTACCAAATTTCAGCCGGATCGGATGAAATTTGCTTCTTTTAGAGCAATCGCAAGCCAAATTTGGGGGTCCGTTTATATGGGGGCTATACGTAAAAGTGGACCGATATGGACCAATTTTTGTATGGTTGTTAGAGACTATATACTAACACCATGTACCAAATTTCAGCCGGATCGGATGAAATTTGCTTCTCTTAGAGCAATCGCAAGTCAAATTTGGGGGTCCGTTTATATGGGGGCTACAGTCGACTCCGCTTTACTGAAACGTTAAAAATGCAGCCATTTAATTTCAGTTATCCGAAGTTTTTGCTAAAGCGGACTACGGATAACTGAAAAAAACTTCCAGTAATGCGAACTTCGGATAACTGAAAAATTATATTACATGTTAGCCTGATACCGAAACAGGCAATTGACGTCCAAATGCATTATATCTAATTATACAATTATTTTTCAAGCTTTATGGACAGATATAGATTAAGGAACATGGTTAATAGAGCCATTGAAAAGAAAACGCCAGATGCCAATCTATACACGCCTGGACTGTACAACCGAAACTGTACAACCGAACCGAAACATGTACAGTCCAGGCGTGTATAGATTGGTATCTGGCGTTTTCTTTTCAATGGCTCTATTAACCATGTTCCTTAATCTATATCTGTCCATAAAGCTCGAAAAATAATTGTATAATTAGATAACTGAAAAAGTTTCAGTAAAGCGGACTCCGTATAACTGGAAAAAAATCCACTCAATTTCTGTTAACCGAACTTATGACCAATGCTATGTACATAAAATAATAAAAACAAGGTGTTTGATTCCGTGTGTGTGCCATCTACAATTTTACCTTTCAGTTGATTTTATTTACAGAGTGATTTAAACTGTTTTGAAAGTGCCATCTTCACTTGAAATAAAGCGTTCTCAATACGGAGAAGAAAATGTACTCTCTCTCAATAGCGAGAATGTGGCATTTTCAGTAAAGCGAAGTCATACTTATGTGACGAAACTCATTTGAACACAAAAAACTTTTCAGTAATCCGATTTTTTCAGTTAAGCGGAGTTTCACTAAAGCGGAGTAATTTAAATGAAATGGACAGAAAAAACAACTGGGGAATGCGATCGATTTCAGTTATCCGAGGTTTTTCAGTAAAGCGCATTGCGCTAAAGCGGAGTCGACTGTATACGTAAAAGTGGACCGATATGGCCCATTTTCAATACCATCCGACCAAATCAATAACAACTACTTGTGCCAAGTTTCAAGTCGATAGCTTGTTTCGTTCGGAAGTTAGCGTGATTTCAACAGACGGACGGACGGCTCAGAATTTCACCACGACCCAGAATATATATACTTTATGGGGTCTTAGATCAATATTTCGATGTGTTACAAACGGAATGACAAAGTTAATATACCCCCCATCCTATGGTGGAGGGTATAAAAAACAATTTTTATATAATTTTTTAATTGCATAGCATAGCATTGCATACATTTTTTAAATTATTTTTATACAAAGTCGAATTCATTGTGATTTTGTTGTTGAAATGCGTAGTGGGGTATATTAATTTTCTGTTCTTTCTTTATATGAAATCAATGTTTTTAACCAAAAAATTAGTTTGGATTGAATATTATTTACATTGCAGAATTTTTGACGATTTTTAAAATGGAAGTGACGATTATGACGATTTTTTCGGAAAAAAGTGACGATTTTTCTTGAAATTTTATTGGCAGCCCTGATCAGAGTAGCAACAAGAAGTTACTCGTGGCTTTTGGTGTTCATTAAAATGTGTACCAATTGTTTTGCGACTCTCTCAAATAGATGTACTCATTTAGCAAGTACACGTGTACTCTGCATTTACAAATGGAATTGTGCAGACCTCTAGTCTATACCATTAGTAACAGTAGTAGTAGTAATTCTTTATTTTATCCAAAATTGTTTACAAACTATTTGATTGAATTTAAACAGTGCAATATATGTTTAGTGAGATAGAAAATAAGAATTGTATTGATATAAACCGAAGACTATGACCTATGGTCGTCAGTCCCTTTATATGTTTCATTATTTCTTAGAAAAATTTTAAAGATTAAAAATTGAATTCGTACATCAATTCTTTTCTGTAATTTACACAAGTTTTTATAAAGCTTGCAAGTACTTTCCAATTTATCACGAAACCATTCAAAATTTGTATTAGCTCATTCTCATTAAGCGAAACCTTTTGGAAATATTGGTATCGAAATTCATTTAATGCTGGGCATTTGCATAAGAAATGCTGCAAATTTTCATTTTCATTTAAGTTGCACATTGAACAAAGGAGATTTCCATTTTGATGAAAGCGATTTTCATTTAATTTAATCATGCTGCTTCTTGCTTTTAATATCCACATTATTTCGTCTGGAGTTAAATTGTTATTTCCGATATGATAATTAAAATGTTTCGATTGTAAATTCTGCAAAAGCAAATCCGTTTTCCCAATCCAATGATTTTTCGAGACTATTTCAAGAGGGCCAACATCATTCTCTGTCATGAGGTCCATTATGTTTTTTGCCCAAAATAACTTTTGGCTCAAAACTTGTTTTGCCAATATATGGGGTAGTCTTTCTTCGCTGTAATCAAAAAGTACTCGGTTCAGATATCTTAAGTGTGTTTTCAACGTGTACATATGTCCATTTTCAACTCCAGTTTCGAGCATGAGTATATAAGAGGGTGTGAAGGATAGCATTTTTAATATTTTCTTTAAGAAGAATAAAGTAAGGGTGTCCACTTCTTCGAACTGTGAGAACCCCCATACTTGCGACCCATAAGATTGGATTGCTCTACAGACAGCAAGAAACAGTTTCAATTTTACCGTAAGGGACACATTTGCCTTGGAAAGAAGAGTTTTCCATGTTGAATTAATGCTGTTTTTTGCTGATTGATTTCTCTTCTGAATATGCTTACTAAAAGAGAGTTTCGGTGTGAGAATTATTCCTAGGTAGCAATATTCGGATGTAATATCAATTTGTTCACCTTTATAGAACCATTTTTTGGCATTTGCATTTCGCCCACCTCTCTTGAAAATCATTATTTTCGACTTATCCAAGTTGACCTCCATATTCCAGAGTTCGCAGTATTTTTCAAGTTTATTTATCATCTGTTGTAAGACATTTATTTCATTTGCCAAGAGTACAATATCATCAGCGTAAAGTAATAATCGAATATTTATGTTATCCACGTATGTTCCACCGCCAATAAAATCATTTAAATCATCCAAATATAGAGCAAATAAAAGGGGCGAGAGAAGACAACCTTGTTTGACCCCTGTTTTAGTAATGAAATCGTCAGAGAGTACCTTTCCAGTCCATACTGCGAATGAAGTTTTTTCGTATACCCTTTCAATAAAACGTAACATCTTTGTCGAAACACCAAGATTATTTAACTTATAAATCATAGCATTACGTGATACCCTATCAAAAGCAGATTTAAAATCGACAAAGAACGCATATGTTTTTAAGTTTTTGTGCCAGTTCAGGTGAATAATTGAGCAGAGGGAAAATATATTATCCGATGTAGAATAGTTTTTACGAAAACCTGCTTGGTATTCATTAAGTTTCCCATGATTTTCTGTCCATTTTGCTAGTCGCTCGGTGATTATTCCCATCATTATCTTTGGCAGGCAATTCATAAAAGATATACCTCTGTAGTTAGCCGGCTGTGAGTTGTCTCCTTTTTTAAAAATTGGGTATATAATACTTTTATGGAATTCTGGATCAAGAACACCGGTCTCAAAAATCTCATTACAGGAATTAGTTATTACCTGTAGTAGATTATCTGGTGCAAATTTAAAAAACTCATATGTTATTCGGTCTTCTCCGGGTGCTTTATTTAACTTTGCTTTTGATAGGAACTCTCTTACTTCAAATAGAGTGATATCTGCATCTAAATCTTCATCAAACATGTTCATATGTGCATAGAGAAAATCTGAAGATAGCTGTGGCTGATTTAGAAGTTGTTGGAAGTGAGCTTTAAAGGCGGAAGCTGACACCTGCATATTTTGCGTCGTTTCTTCATTTCGAATTTCTTTAACAATCTTCCACCAGTCTTTTGAGTCATTTACGAAGTCTATTTTTTTCTCTAGATTAATTTGGTATTGGATTTTAGCATTACGGCATATCTCTTTATATTTTTTGTTTAGATGTATATAACGATTTTTGTTTTCTATACCATTATCTAGGGTTATAAAGAAATGTTGCACTTTAAAGTACTGAAAAAAGTATAGCAAAGTTCTCCCCACTAAATTTTTATTAACTTTGTGACTAAGGGTGGTTTATTTCAATTCGACGTTAGCAGGGTGTGATGTGATCGAAATGGAGATGGAGAAAAAAAAAACAGTTTGCTAGGCGTGAAGATTTGGAACTCCCTATGAGTATTAGTAGACTGTATGACGAATTAATTCATATTATTACTCCTCTCAGCAATGGTGTACTCTCTGAATGAGTAATGCAGAGAGTAATACAAAGAAAAAATAAAAATTAAATCAGTGTGGGAAATGATATTCAAATTCAGTTTTATTGAGAAGAGAACAAAATGTTTCGTGTTCACCGTAATGGATGTAGAGAAAGAGTGAAAGAATTCATGTAAAGACTTATCCATTAAGCCTACGTTGCTCAGTTAGGATTTATTAACAATTCACAATGAGTTTCATTCAACCACTATTCAGCAAAATGGACAATTCGCAATAAGGAAATGTTACCAAAATAAAAGTACAAAATAGCCATTTTGATATTCAATTCTTAGAATATTTTATTGAACGAAATTGAAAAAAATTGTCGCAAATTATTGACTAGTTCAAATATGTCCGGTGATTTTTAGGAAATATTTTTCAAAGATATTTTACAAAAATAATTCTATATGTTAGTTAAGTTACTTGTTACTTTATACACAATTTTATTTTAATTTTAAACCAATATGTGAAAATTATAAACATTCATTGTACAAGTATATCTATTAAATTGTTGTTAGCCAATTGTTTGCTACCACATGGAATGTTGTCAATTTGTGTCAAGAATATTTCCAACAAAAATTCCCAACAATTTGTTCTTTGTTTCAGTTACTTAGAACTTCAGTATTTCTATTTGGTTTTGCTAAGACAAACGGCAACATTCTATTTCTAAAACTGTTTAACATAAAGTATGTTTCATACCCAACACCATAGGATTGGTATAATAAATTTTTCATTCCATTTGTAACACATCGAAATATCGAATTCTGACTATATGAAGTTGATATAGTCGTGATCAGGGAGAAATTCTACACTTAAAAAAGAGGGTCCAAAGGGTCCAAAGAATAAATTCTTATTCCCCACAAAATAATTCAGAATATGTTAACCTATCTTAACCTAACCTTCACTTGGTAGTTTGAAATTTTGTTTCACAATTAAAAAAAAATAATTTGTCTAATAAATGTACAAATTTTTGGTGTCGTTGTTGTAAGATTTTTTTGTGATTTCATCCATGAATTAAACTTATATATTCTCACCGTTCCAGCTACAGTATCCTCATGAATCCTATTCAGATCTGTCCTGTATGCTACCTGGTATAATCGCCTTCTTTTTTAATACCAGATCTCGAGCTTTAGAAGGTGAATATCAACCCTTACATTTGTGAATAGTGGTTACCTATCACGGTTGGCATAGTTGGTAGAATTCTACAAAACATGGTAGATTTTTCACTGTTTGGTAGATTGGGAGAATTCTTAATGTTTGGGTAGATTTTGCTAAATGTTCCTCTACAACTAAGAGATACAATTTTCTATAGGAATACAATTTTGACAAAATTTCTTTAGAAATAAAAGTTTGACAAAATTTTCTTTAGAAATAAAATTTTGACAAATTTTTCCATAGAAATAAATTTTTTACAAAATTTTCTATGGAAAAAAAATTGACAAAAATTTTTAAGAAAAATAAAATGTTGACAAAATTTTTTAGAGAAATAAAATTTAAACAAAAATTTCTAGAGAAATAAAATTTTGACAAAATTCTCTATAGAAATAAAATGTTGACAAAATTTTTTAAGGAAGTAAAATTTTTACAAAATTTTTTATAGAAAAAAAAATTTTGACAAAAATTTCTATAGAAATTAAATTTTGACAAAATTTTCTATAGAAATAAAATTTTGACAAAATATCCTATAGAAATTTAATTTTGACAAAATTTTCTATAGAAATAAATATTGGACAACATTTTCTATAGAAATGAAATTTTAACAAAATTTTCTATAGAAATAAAATTTTGGCAAAAACTTGTGGCACAATAAAATTTGGACAAAATTTTCTATAGAATAAAAATGTTGACAAAATTTACTACAAAAACAAAATTTAAAAAATTTACCATAAAAATAAAATGTTTACAAATTTTTCTATAGAAATAATATTTTGGCAACATTTTCTATAGAAATACGATTTTGACAAAATTTTCTATAGAAATAAAATTTTGACAAAATTTTCTATAGAAATACAATTTTGACAAATTTTTCTATAGAAATAAGATTTGGACAATATTTTCTATAGAAATAAAATTTTAACAAAATTTTCTATAGAAATAAAATTTTGACAAAATTTTCTAGAGAAATAAAATTTTGACAAAATTTTCTAGAGAAATAAAATTTTGACAAAATTTTCTAAAGAAATAAAATTTTGACATAATTTTCTAAATAAATAAAATTTTGACATAATTTTCTAAATAAATAAAATTTTGACAAAATTTTCTATAGAAATACGATTTTGCCAAAATGTTCTATAGAAATACGATTTTTATAAAATTTTCTATAGAAATAAAATTTTGACAAAATTTTCTATGGAAATAAAATTGTGACAAAATTTTCTATGGAAATAAAATTGTGACAACATTTTCTATAGAAATACAATTTTCGAGCAAATTTTCTATAGGAATAAAATTTTGACAAAATATTCTATAGAAATAAAATTTTCGAGAAAATTTTCTATAGAAATAAAATTTTGACAAAATTTTCTATAGAAATAAAATTTTGACAAAATTTTCTATAGAAATAAAATTTTGACAAAATTGTCTATAGAAATAAAATTTTCAATAGAAATAAAATTGTGACAAAATTTTCTATGGAAATAAAATTTTGACAAAATATTCTATAGAAATAAAATTTTGACAAAATTTTCTATAGAAATAAAATTTTGACAAAATTTTCTATAGAAATAAAATAGAAAATTTTCTATAGAAATAAAATTTTCGAGAAAATTTTCTATAGAAATAAAATTTTGACAAAATATTCTATAGAAATAAAATTTTCGAGAAAATTTTCTATAGAAATAAAATTTTCGAGAAAATTTTCTATAGAAATAATATGTTCGAGAAAAATTTCTATGGAAATAAAATTGTGACAAAATTTTCTATGGAAATAAAATTGTGACAAAATTTTCTATAGAAATAAAATTTTGACAAAATTTTCTATACAAATAAAATTTTGACAAAATTTTCTATAGAAATAAAATTTAAAAAAAAAAATCTATAGAAATAAAATTTTGACAAAATTTTCTATAGAAATAAAATTTTGACAAAATTTTCTATAGAAATACAATTTTGACAAATTTTTTTATAGAAATAAGATTTAGACAATATTTTCTATAGAAATAAAATGTTGACAAAATTTTCTATAGAAATAAAATTTTAACAAAATTTTCTATAGAAATAAAATTTTGACAAAATTTTCTAGAGAAATAAAATTTTGACAAAATTTTCTAAAGAAATAAAATTTTGACATAATTTTCTAAATAAATAAAATTTTGACAAAATTTTCTATAGAAATGCGATTTTGACAAAATTTTCTATAGAAATACGATTTTGACAAAATTTTCTATAGAAATAAAATTTTGACAAAATTTTCTATGGAAATAAAATTGTGACAAAATTTTCTATGGAAATAAAATTGTGACAAAATTTTCTATAGAAATAAAATTTTGACAAAATTTTCTATAGAAATAAAATTTTGACAAAATTTTCTATAGAAATAAAATTTAAAAAAAAATCTATAGAAATAAAATTTTGACAAAATTTTCTATAGAAATAAAATTTTGACAAAATTTTCTATAGGAATAAAATTGTGACAAAATTTTCGAGAAAAATAAAATTTTGGCAAAATTTTCTAGAAAAATAAAACTTTGACATAATTTTCTAAATAAATTAAATTTTGACAAAATTTTCTAGAGAAATAAAATTTTGACAAAATTCTCTATAGAAATAAAATTTTGACAAAATTTTCTATAGAAGTAAAATTTTTACAAAATTTTCTATAGAAATAAAATTTGAACAACATTTTCTATAGAAATAAAATGTTGACAAAATTTTAAAAATAAAATGTTGACGAAATTTTGTGTTTAATCGTTTTTCTCCAAATTTTGGTAGATTATTTTTGGCTCGAGTAGTAACCGTGCCTAAAATTTAGATTTCCAATTCTAGGCAAATCAGACGTATATTACGGATTATTTGAAGGTATAAAAGCTTCACTAAGTGGTTTCGCCGTAACGTGGAACGCAATTCGGCCTCAGAAATCCCTTGATCATGAAGTTCACGATATGGTATCAAAATGGACTGAATAGCCTAAAATTACTCTAAAATAAGAGTCTGCCACTGTTGCCAACCTAGCCTTGGCCCCATATTCACCGGTCTCCCAATTAAATTCTTGAGTTTTTCTTAGGAGCCACCGTGGTGCAATGGTTAGCATGCCCGCCTAGCATACATAGTAGTCGTGGGTTCAACCCCAATTTCGAACGAATGCTATCACTATACTTAACCTAAGCTAACCTACGACGAAAGTTTTTCTAAGGGAAATATTACATTTGATGCATGGTGGTGGGTGCTTATGATTCGTCCTGGCCAAACTTACGGTCTTATATACTTTTTTCAAGCCTATATGAATACATGAAAGTATGCAAAATATTTTTCATTGGTAAATGCGTCATTTCCATTCCATTTGAACGCCCCTTCAATCTGATTTCTGTTGGTCTATGGAATGCTGGACATATTTTCCCATTCACTTTTGAAATAATGCAACATGAAAATTTTTTCTCAGAAAATAGAAGGCGGAAAACCATCTACCAGTAGACCAATTGACATTTTTGCTAACAGGAAAAACTCTTCGCTATGGAGAAGTAAATTTAATCGGCATGGCATTTTCTGCGAAACGTTTACATAAATAAATTTTCCAATATCAAAGTAAAGTCATATTGTGAAAGGGTTTTATGTATGAGACGTGGTATATCCTATAAAAAATGGTAGTGGGCTGTCATTCAATAGCGATTGTATTGGGTTAAAGTGACAATAAATCCAATGGATATAATCCCAATAACAATTATGTGTGGGGGTTAATATTTTTGGACATTGTCATATAATTCCAAGATATTACTTTTTTATACCCACCACCATAGAATGGTGACGGGGTATAATAAGTTTGTCATTCCGTTTGTAACGCATCGAAATATCGATTTCCGACTATATAAAGTATATATATTCTTGATCATGGAGAAATTCTAAGACGATATAAGCATGTCCGTCTGTCCGTCTGTCTGTCTGTCTGTCTGTCTGTCTGTCTGTCTGTCTGTCTGTCTGTCTGTCTGTCTGTCTGTCTGTCTGTCTGTCTGTCTGTCTGTCTGGCTGTCTGTTGTAATCACGCTACAGCATTCAATAATGGAGCTATCGTCCTGAAATTTGGCACAGAATCGTCTTTTGTCTGCGCGCAGGTCAAGTTCGAAGATGGGCTATATCGGGCCATGTTTTGGTATAGCCCCCATATAAACCGACCTCCCGATTTGGGGTCTTTCGCTTATAGAAACCGCAGTTTTCATTCAATTTGCGCGAAATTGAAAATCTAGAGATATTTTGGGACCTTGAAGAGGTGTGCCAAAAATGGTGAGTGTCGGTCCATGTTTTGGTATAGCCCCCATATAAACCGACCTCCCGATTTGGGGTCTTTCGCTTATAGAAACCGTAGTTTTCATCCGATTTGCGCGAAATTGAAAATCTAGAGGTATTTTGGGACCTTGAAGAGGTGTGCCAAAAATGGTGAGTGTCGGTCCATGGTTTGGTATAGCCCCCATATAAACCGATCACCAGATTTGATCTCCGGAACCTCTTGGAAGACCAAAATTCATCTGATTCAGTCGAAATTTGGTACGTGGTGTTAATATATGGCCTCAAACTCCCATGCAAAAATTGGTCGATATCGGTCCATAATTATATATAGGCCCCATATAAACCGATCCCCAGATTTGACCTCCAGAGCCCCTTGGAAGAGCAAAATTCTTCCCATTCGGTTGGAATTTGGTACGTGATGTTAGTATATGATATCCACCAACCATGCGGGAATTGGTTCCTATCAGTCCATAATTATATATAGCTCCCATATAAACCGATCCCCAGATTTGACCTCCGGTGCCTTTTGGAGAAGCAAAATTCATCCGATCTGCTTGAAATTTGGTACGTGGTGGTAGTATATGATATTTAACAACCATGCCAAAAGTGGTCCATATCAGTCCATAATCGTACATAGCCCCATATAAACCGATCCCGAGATTTGGTTTTGGAACCTCTTGGAGGAGCAAATTTCATCCGAGTGAGTTGAAATTTGGTACATTGTGCTAATATATGGTCGTTAACAACCATGCCTAACTAGGTCCATATCGGTCTATAGTTATATATGGCCCTCAGACAAATCGATCCCCAATCACATAAAAATTGGTCCATATCAATTTCATAATTGTATATAGCCCCCATATAAGCGACCCCCATATTTCAATTCTGGCTCTCTACGTACAAAAAGTCCATATCGATTCGTAATTATTTGTAGACTTAACTATACATAACTTTTTTGTCTAATATATACCATGTATGGACTAAATCACAATTTAGAAAACGATGTTAAGAAGTTTTAAGATACCACAACCCAAGTAATTCGATTGTGGATGATAGTCTTTCGTAGAAGTTTCTACGCAATCCATGGTGGTGGGTACATAAGATTCGGCCTGGCCGAACTTGCGGCCGTATATACTTGTTTAAATTAAATTGACTAAACCAGACTAAACAAAATAATAAAGGAGCTTTAGTTATTCAACTAAATCAAAAGTTCAACCACAGATTTATTTTATAAATACCAGATTAAAAACATTGCCATCGGCAACTGCTACCACAACCAAAGTAATTCGATTGTGCATGAAAATCTTTAGCGGAACTTTCTGCTGTGTATATACTTGTTTAATTTTTAGAAAAATGTAAAATCGTAAATAGGTTTTCAAATTCTGGGGGGGGGGCTAAAATTTTTCTGGGGGGTCTAAGCCCCCTCCCCAGAGGCCTTCCTACGCTTATGGTCCCCATATAAAACGACCTCCCGATTTGGGGTCTTGGGTTTATAGAAACCGTAGTTTTTATCCAATTTGTCTGAAATTGGAAATCTAGAGGTATTTTAGGACCATAAAGAGGTGTGCCGAAAATGGTGAGTATCGGTCCATATTTTTGTATAGCCCCCATATAGACCGATTTCCCGATTTTACTTCTTGGGCTTCTAGAATCCGAAGTTTTTATCCTATTTGCCTGAAATTGGAAATCTATAGGTATTTTCGGGTCATAAAGAGGTGTGCCGAAAGCGGTGAGTATCGGTCCATATTTTAGTATAGCCCCCATCAGAACGATCTCCCGATTAAACTCCTTGGGTTTCTAGAAACCGTAGTTTTTATCTGATTTGCCAGAAATTGTAAATACTGATCATGAAAATTGTTTGAAACTCAATGTAAAATTTCCAGATTTTACTTCTACAGATTTAAGATTTCAAATCAAGACGTTATTTTATATTTTTCTTGCACACTTACAAGAGATGTTAATGATTCCTCTAAAACTCAAGCAAAAATGGTTCTTATAAATCCAGAATCTGATATAGTCCTCATAGGTGAAATCTTTAAATTTATCTTCGGGAAGTGTCCTCAAGTCCTCTAGCCCTCCTGAAATTTCAAAGGAAACCCTAATATCTGGTTCATGGTGGTGGGTATTTAAGATTCGGCCCGGCCGAACTTACTGCTGTATATACTTCTTATATTATATGCTGGGCGTTCTGAATCTGTTTTTGTCATCTTCACAAATTTCACGTTGATAAAATTTTTTTGGAAATAAAATTGTGACAAAATTTTCTATGGAAATAAAATTTTGACAAAATATTCTATAGAAATAAAATTTTGACAAAATTTTCTATAGAAATAAAATTTTGACAAAATTTTCTATAGAAATAAAATAGAAAATTTTCTATAGAAATAAAATTTTCGAGAAAATTTTCTATAGAAATAAAATTTTGACAAAATATTCTATAGAAATAAAATTTTCGAGAAAATTTTCTATAGAAATAAAATTTTCGAGAAAATTTTCTATAGAAATAATATGTTCGAGAAAAATTTCTATGGAAATAAAATTGTGACAAAATTTTCTATGGAAATAAAATTGTGACAAAATTTTCTATAGAAATAAAATTTTGACAAAATTTTCTATACAAATAAAATTTTGACAAAATTTTCTATAGAAATAAAATTTAAAAAAAAAAATCTATAGAAATAAAATTTTGACAAAATTTTCTATAGAAATAAAATTTTGACAAAATTTTCTATAGAAATACAATTTTGACAAATTTTTTTATAGAAATAAGATTTAGACAATATTTTCTATAGAAATAAAATGTTGACAAAATTTTCTATAGAAATAAAATTTTAACAAAATTTTCTATAGAAATAAAATTTTGACAAAATTTTCTAGAGAAATAAAATTTTGACATAATTTTCTAAATAAATAAAATTTTGACAAAATTTTCTATAGAAATGCGATTTTGACAAAATTTTCTATAGAAATACGATTTTGACAAAATTTTCTATAGAAATAAAATTTTGACAAAATTTTCTATGGAAATAAAATTGTGACAAAATTTTCTATGGAAATAAAATTGTGACAAAATTTTCTATAGAAATAAAATTTTGACAAAATTTTCTATAGAAATAAAATTTTGACAAAATTTTCTATAGAAATAAAATTTAAAAAAAAATCTATAGAAATAAAATTTTGACAAAATTTTCTATAGAAATAAAATTTTGACAAAATTTTCTATAGGAATAAAATTGTGACAAAATTTTCGAGAAAAATAAAATTTTGGCAAAATTTTCTAGAAAAATAAAACTTTGACATAATTTTCTAAATAAATTAAATTTTGACAAAATTTTCTAGAGAAATAAAATTTTGACAAAATTCTCTATAGAAATAAAATTTTGACAAAATTTTCTATAGAAGTAAAATTTTTACAAAATTTTCTATAGAAATAAAATTTGAACAACATTTTCTATAGAAATAAAATGTTGACAAAATTTTAAAAATAAAATGTTGACGAAATTTTGTGTTTAATCGTTTTTCTCCAAATTTTGGTAGATTATTTTTGGCTCGAGTAGTAACCGTGCCTAAAATTTAGATTTCCAATTCTAGGCAAATCAGACGTATATTACGGATTATTTGAAGGTATAAAAGCTTCACTAAGTGGTTTCGCCGTAACGTGGAACGCAATTCGGCCTCAGAAATCCCTTGATCATGAAGTTCACGATATGGTATCAAAATGGACTGAATAGCCTAAAATTACTCTAAAATAAGAGTCTGCCACTGTTGCCAACCTAGCCTTGGCCCCATATTCACCGGTCTCCCAATTAAATTCTTGAGTTTTTCTTAGGAGCCACCGTGGTGCAATGGTTAGCATGCCCGCCTAGCATACATAGTAGTCGTGGGTTCAACCCCAATTTCGAACGAATGCTATCACTATACTTAACCTAAGCTAACCTACGACGAAAGTTTTTCTAAGGGAAATATTACATTTGATGCATGGTGGTGGGTGCTTATGATTCGTCCTGGCCAAACTTACGGTCTTATATACTTTTTTCAAGCCTATATGAATACATGAAAGTATGCAAAATATTTTTCATTGGTAAATGCGTCATTTCCATTCCATTTGAACGCCCCTTCAATCTGATTTCTGTTGGTCTATGGAATGCTGGACATATTTTCCCATTCACTTTTGAAATAATGCAACATGAAAATTTTTTCTCAGAAAATAGAAGGCGGAAAACCATCTACCAGTAGACCAATTGACATTTTTGCTAACAGGAAAAACTCTTCGCTATGGAGAAGTAAATTTAATCGGCATGGCATTTTCTGCGAAACGTTTACATAAATAAATTTTCCAATATCAAAGTAAAGTCATATTGTGAAAGGGTTTTATGTATGAGACGTGGTATATCCTATAAAAAATGGTAGTGGGCTGTCATTCAATAGCGATTGTATTGGGTTAAAGTGACAATAAATCCAATGGATATAATCCCAATAACAATTATGTGTGGGGGTTAATATTTTTGGACATTGTCATATAATTCCAAGATATTACTTTTTTATACCCACCACCATAGAATGGTGACGGGGTATAATAAGTTTGTCATTCCGTTTGTAACGCATCGAAATATCGATTTCCGACTATATAAAGTATATATATTCTTGATCATGGAGAAATTCTAAGACGATATAAGCATGTCCGTCTGTCCGTCTGTCTGTCTGTCTGTCTGTCTGTCTGTCTGTCTGTCTGTCTGTCTGTCTGTCTGTCTGTCTGTCTGTCTGTCTGTCTGGCTGTCTGTTGTAATCACGCTACAGCATTCAATAATGGAGCTATCGTCCTGAAATTTGGCACAGAATCGTCTTTTGTCTGCGCGCAGGTCAAGTTCGAAGATGGGCTATATCGGGCCATGTTTTGGTATAGCCCCCATATAAACCGACCTCCCGATTTGGGGTCTTTCGCTTATAGAAACCGCAGTTTTCATTCAATTTGCGCGAAATTGAAAATCTAGAGATATTTTGGGACCTTGAAGAGGTGTGCCAAAAATGGTGAGTGTCGGTCCATGTTTTGGTATAGCCCCCATATAAACCGACCTCCCGATTTGGGGTCTTTCGCTTATAGAAACCGTAGTTTTCATCCGATTTGCGCGAAATTGAAAATCTAGAGGTATTTTGGGACCTTGAAGAGGTGTGCCAAAAATGGTGAGTGTCGGTCCATGGTTTGGTATAGCCCCCATATAAACCGATCACCAGATTTGATCTCCGGAACCTCTTGGAAGACCAAAATTCATCTGATTCAGTCGAAATTTGGTACGTGGTGTTAATATATGGCCTCAAACTCCCATGCAAAAATTGGTCGATATCGGTCCATAATTATATATAGGCCCCATATAAACCGATCCCCAGATTTGACCTCCAGAGCCCCTTGGAAGAGCAAAATTCTTCCCATTCGGTTGGAATTTGGTACGTGATGTTAGTATATGATATCCACCAACCATGCGGGAATTGGTTCCTATCAGTCCATAATTATATATAGCTCCCATATAAACCGATCCCCAGATTTGACCTCCGGTGCCTTTTGGAGAAGCAAAATTCATCCGATCTGCTTGAAATTTGGTACGTGGTGGTAGTATATGATATTTAACAACCATGCCAAAAGTGGTCCATATCAGTCCATAATCGTACATAGCCCCATATAAACCGATCCCGAGATTTGGTTTTGGAACCTCTTGGAGGAGCAAATTTCATCCGAGTGAGTTGAAATTTGGTACATTGTGCTAATATATGGTCGTTAACAACCATGCCTAACTAGGTCCATATCGGTCTATAGTTATATATGGCCCTCAGACAAATCGATCCCCAATCACATAAAAATTGGTCCATATCAATTTCATAATTGTATATAGCCCCCATATAAGCGACCCCCATATTTCAATTCTGGCTCTCTACGTACAAAAAGTCCATATCGATTCGTAATTATTTGTAGACTTAACTATACATAACTTTTTTGTCTAATATATACCATGTATGGACTAAATCACAATTTAGAAAACGATGTTAAGAAGTTTTAAGATACCACAACCCAAGTAATTCGATTGTGGATGATAGTCTTTCGTAGAAGTTTCTACGCAATCCATGGTGGTGGGTACATAAGATTCGGCCTGGCCGAACTTGCGGCCGTATATACTTGTTTAAATTAAATTGACTAAACCAGACTAAACAAAATAATAAAGGAGCTTTAGTTATTCAACTAAATCAAAAGTTCAACCACAGATTTATTTTATAAATACCAGATTAAAAACATTGCCATCGGCAACTGCTACCACAACCAAAGTAATTCGATTGTGCATGAAAATCTTTAGCGGAACTTTCTGCTGTGTATATACTTGTTTAATTTTTAGAAAAATGTAAAATCGTAAATAGGTTTTCAAATTCTGGGGGGGGGCTAAAATTTTTCTGGGGGGTCTAAGCCCCCTCCCCAGAGGCCTTCCTACGCTTATGGTCCCCATATAAAACGACCTCCCGATTTGGGGTCTTGGGTTTATAGAAACCGTAGTTTTTATCCAATTTGTCTGAAATTGGAAATCTAGAGGTATTTTAGGACCATAAAGAGGTGTGCCGAAAATGGTGAGTATCGGTCCATATTTTTGTATAGCCCCCATATAGACCGATTTCCCGATTTTACTTCTTGGGCTTCTAGAATCCGAAGTTTTTATCCTATTTGCCTGAAATTGGAAATCTATAGGTATTTTCGGGTCATAAAGAGGTGTGCCGAAAGCGGTGAGTATCGGTCCATATTTTAGTATAGCCCCCATCAGAACGATCTCCCGATTAAACTCCTTGGGTTTCTAGAAACCGTAGTTTTTATCTGATTTGCCAGAAATTGTAAATACTGATCATGAAAATTGTTTGAAACTCAATGTAAAATTTCCAGATTTTACTTCTACAGATTTAAGATTTCAAATCAAGACGTTATTTTATATTTTTCTTGCACACTTACAAGAGATGTTAATGATTCCTCTAAAACTCAAGCAAAAATGGTTCTTATAAATCCAGAATCTGATATAGTCCTCATAGGTGAAATCTTTAAATTTATCTTCGGGAAGTGTCCTCAAGTCCTCTAGCCCTCCTGAAATTTCAAAGGAAACCCTAATATCTGGTTCATGGTGGTGGGTATTTAAGATTCGGCCCGGCCGAACTTACTGCTGTATATACTTCTTATATTATATGCTGGGCGTTCTGAATCTGTTTTTGTCATCTTCACAAATTTCACGTTGATAAAATTTTTTTGGAATATTTTTTTTTTGTAACATCATATACTACCACCACGTACCAAATTTCAACCAGATCGGATAAATTTTGCTTCTCCAAAAGTCACCGGAGGTCAAATCTGGGGATCGGTTTATATGGAGGCTATATATAATTATGGACTGATATGAACCAATTCCAGCATAGTTGTTTGATACCATATACTAACATCACGTACCAAATTTCAACTGAATCAGATGAATTTTGGTCTTCCAAGAGGCTCCGGAGGTCAAATCTGGTGATCGGTTAATATGGGGGCTATATATAATTATGGGCCGATGTGGACAACTTTTTGCATGGTTGTTAGAGGTCATATGCTGACACCATGTACCAAATTTAAGCCGGGTCGGATGAAATTTGCTTCTCTTAGAGGCTCCGCAAGCCAAATCTGGTGATCGGTTGATATGGGGGCTATATATGGTTGTTAGAGATCATGTGGTGACACCATGTACCAAATTTCAGCCGTATCAGATGTCACCAGCATTACTGAGGTGGGATAAACCACCGCTGAAAAATTTTTCGGTGTTCGGTCGAAGCAGGAATCGAACCCGCGACCTTATGTATGCAAGGCGGGCATGCTAACCATTGCACCACGGTGGCTGTCCATATACTATACTATACCACGTACCATACTAACACCACGTACCAAATTTCAGACGGATCGGATGAAATTTGCTTCTCTTAGAGGATCCGCAAGCCAAATTTGGGGGTCCGTTTATATGGGAGCTATACGTAAAAGTGGACCGATATGGCCCATTTACAATACCATCAGACATACATCAATAACAACTACTTGTGCCAAGTTTCAAGTCGATAGCTTGTTTCGTTCGGAAGTTAGCGTGATTTCAACAGACGGACGGACGGACATGCTCAGATCGACTCAGAATTTCACCACGACCCAGAATATATATACTTTATGGGGTCTTAGAGCAATATTTCGATTTGTTACAAATGGAATGACAAAGTTAATATACCCCCATCCTATGGTGGAGGGTATAAAAATATTGACCAAATTTTCTATAGGAAAAATTTCAACAAAATTTTCTAGAAAAAAAAATGTTGACAAAATTTTCTATAGAGATAATTTTTTTCTATAGAAATAAGATTTTGGCAAATTTTTCTAGAGAAATAAAATGTTGACAAAATGATCTAGAAAAATAAAATTTTGTCTACATTTTCCTGAGAAACAACAATTTGACAACATTTTCTAGAGAAATAAAATGTTGATAACATTTTGTAGAGAAATAAAATTTTGACCAAATAAAATATTGCCAACATTTTCTAGAGAAATAATTGTTTTACTTTATATTTTCTTCACATAATTAAGTCAAAGTTTTATTTTAATATGCTTTTTTAAAATTCGATATTCCGATAGCAACAACAGAACTGAGAGGACAACACCAGTGACATAAAATAAAATAGAACTTTGACCTCGAGCTTGATCGAAACAAAATATGGATGAAATCCAGTTTTGACCAAATTTTCTAGAGAAATCAAATTTTGACACAAATTTTTTGGAGATATAGATTTTGACAATATTTTACTAGAGAAATAAAATGTTGACAACATTTTCTAGAGAAACAACATTTTGACAAAAATTTTATCAAAAACTTCATTATAAAATTGTTTATATTTGGTAGATTTTTGGTAAAATTTTCTTCAAAGTTTGGTAGATTGTTTTTGGCAACCGTGGCTGCATTACTTGTTCATTCCAAAAAAACATAGTGTTAGACTTGAGACCAAGGCCTTGCCTTTCGCTTCTAACTATTCAAGTGCCTATTAGAGATAATGACGTCGATGCCATGATATCAGGCCTGTGCTCGTATGCCTTACTTATTGCTTTCAAACTAATTTAAAAAAATCACCATTTTCAAAAAAGTGCTTTAAGAAGGCTTAAAAAAATCATTTAAAAAGCTGGTTTTGAATGCTAGTTGTAATATTTTTATTTTTTTAACTTATTTGTCGTATCATATTTATTTTATTTAATTGTTTCGCAATATTTAATTTATATATATATATATATATATATATATATATATATATATATATATATATATATATATATATATATATATATATATATATATATATATATATATATATATATATATATATATATACATATACATATTTTTTTTTTGCTCCACTGGGATTTAAGCCATGATCCTCATGATTGCTAGTCCTACACTCATCCGCTGGCCTATTTAACACGCATGACCAAAGAAGGCATATGGGATGCTATTAAGGATCCGAAAACCATGGGTTTTGAAGGCATGATTGTTTCGGTACTTTTTTCGGTACAATTTTTCCGCTGGGATATTTTTTATTCGAAAAACTTTTAAATTCTTTAGGAACACTTTAATTCATAATATCTTCATCAAGTCTCTTTGATTTCAGGATTCCTTACCCAGTACATATGCGATTAGATTGGCATAAAGTGATTGATTGGATAATTCAATCATAAGCGAATAACATTTGATGTGTGTAAATTGGCAACACCCATCACATCAAATATATCCAATTCAAATTTAAGCTACAAATATAGACATTTTTCAAAAATAGAATTTGAATTGAATCATATTTGAAGTAACAGACAGTAAAAAACTCAGTGATGATGAATGATTGTCACCAATTAACAAAACGAGCGTTTCAACATAGAACATCACAAATCGTCAAAATTTTTTTACAATGTCATTCCTCTCCCACTGTAAGAGAGCTACGTATATAGAATATTAAAGCAATTTGCACTCTTTAGTGTAAGAAGAAATGCTTAAGCATCAAACACTACGTTGAAACTCTACTGCCAGGTTAGTAAAAAATATGCTAAACACCTCAGCTATAACTGTTTTAAAATTCAAAGAGTTATATTTAAAAGTTCACAAATGGCAGATTTTTTATTCCTTGCTTTTGTAATCGCATCCCATTGTGCAACGGTGTACTATCCAATTTCTCATAGCAAGAAACTTCAAATATTTCGTTTTTTATTGCAGTTTGTGCACAAAGATGTTGAACTTTTATTGCATATCATCCATACATCCCCAAAAAGCAATAGAAGTTGTAAACACGCAGAGAAAAAACATGATTGTCACAATCATATTCGAAGAGCAAAATAATATGATAAGAGCTATATTTGCGGCGACCATGTAACATTTTAACCTGCAACCATGTTGGATCAGTGAACATGGTTCTAAGAAAAATATAATTGTCCTCATCTAAAATGTTATTATATTGATAAAAAGAATTTTGTTTGAATGAAAAGACAATGGTCACGATTTAAAATGTTATGGTATTCATTCAAAATGTTTTTCTTCTAGTTAAAAGAACATGGTCACAACCTAAAATGTTTTGATCTTTATGAAAAAACTTTTTCATCGTTGAAAAAAGGACGCCACTTGAGAAAAGAAAACACAAAATTAGCTTTATTTATTTGTTTTTATTTATTTATAAACTAATTCATTGTTTGTTTGTATTTATAATGTCGGGCGAGCAAATATCACATATTTTTACACACACTATTTTATTTAAATTTCAACAATAAGTAATCATTCCATATTTACATCGTGTGCCCATCAAATGTACAAACGCAGACATCATGTAACTGCAAATAAAAATAAATGATCCATATAGCAAAATGCAGAACAAAAAACAGGTATATTTTTCAATTACACTTTCCTTTTTATACCCTCCACCATAGGATGGGGGTATATTAACTTTGTCATTCCGTTTGTAACACATCGAAATATTGCTCTAAGACCCCATAAAGTATATATATTCTGGGTCGTGGTGAAATTCTGAGTCGATCTAAGCATGTCCGTCCGTCCGTCCGTCTGTCCGGATGTCCGTCCGTCTGTGGAAATCACGCTAACTTCCGAACGAAACAAGCCATCGACTTGAAACTTGGCACAAGTAGTTGTTATTGATGTAGGTCAGAAGGTATTGAAAATCGGCCATATCGGACCACGTTTACGTATAGCCCCCATATAAACCGATCCCCAAATTTGGCTTGGGGAGCCTCCCGGAGCAGCAAAATTCATCCGATCCGGTTGAAATTTGGTACCTGATGTTAGTATACGGCCTCTAACAACCATGCAAAAAATTGGTCCATATCGGTCCATAATTATATATAGCTCCCATATAAACCGATCCCCAGATTTGACCTCCGGAGCCTCTTGGAGGAGCAAAATTCATCCGATCCGGTTGAAATTTAGTACGTGGTCTTAGTATACGGTCTCTAACACCCATGCAAAAATTGGTTCATGTCGGTCCATAATTATATATAGCCCCCATATAAACCGATCCCCAGATTTGACCTCCGGAGCCTCTTGGAGGGGAAAAATTCATCCGATCCGGTTGAAATGTGGTACCTGATGTTAGTATACGGTCTCTAACAACCATGCAAAAATTGGTCCATATCGGTCCATAATTATATATAGCCCCCATATAAACCGATCCCCAGATTTGACCTCCGGAGCCTCTTGGAGGGGCAAAATTCATCCGATCCTGTTGAAATTTGGTACCTGATATTAGTATACGGCCTCTAACAACCATGCAAAAATTGGTCCATATCGGTTCATAATTATATATAGCTCCCATATAAACCGATCCCCAGATTTGAACTCCGGAGCCTCTTGGAGGAGCAAAATTCATCCGATCCAATTGAAATTTAGTACGTGGTGTTAGTATATAGTCTCTAACAACCATGCAAAAATTGGTCCATATCGGTTCATAATTATATATAGCTCCCATATAAACCGATCCCCAGATTTGACCTCAGGAGCCTCTTGGAGGAGCGAAATTCATCCGATCCAGTTGAAATTTGGTACATGGTGTTAGTATATGGTATCTAACAACCATGCAAAAATTGGTCCATATCGGTCCATAATTATATATAGCAAAAGTCATCCGATGCGGTTGAAATTTGGTACATTTTGTCAATATACGGCCTCTAACAGCCATGTAAAAATTGGTCAATATCGGTCTTTAGTTATATATAGCCGATGACTTATTACACAAAAATTGGTTCATATCGCCAAAAATAATCTACCAAAACTTTATTTCCATAGAAAATTTTGTCAAATTTTATTACTATAGAAAGTTGTGTCAAAATTTCATTTCTATAGAAAGTTTTGTCAAACGTTTATTTCTATAGAAATGTTTGTCAAAATTTTATTTCCATAGAAAGTTTTGTCAAAATTTTATTTTTATAGAAAATTTTGTAAAAAATTTATTTCTGTAGAAAATTTTGTCAACATTTTATTTCTATACAAAATTTTGTCAACATTTTACTTCCATAGAAAATTTTGTCAACATTTTATTTCTATAGAAATTTTTGTCAAGTTTTTATTTCTATAGAAAATTTTGTCAAAATTTTATTTCTATAGAAAATTTTGTCAAGTTTTCATTTCTATAGAAAATTTTGTCAAACTATATTATATACGTATTTAATCGGCCTTTTTTTGTTTAATATATACCCCGTATGGGCTAACTTACAATTTAGAAGACAGTGTTAAAAAGTTTTACGATACCTTGCCATCGGCAAGTGTTATCGCAAACCAAGTAATTCGATTGTGGATGACAGCCTTTAGTAGAAGTTCCTACGCAATCCATGGTGGAGGGTACATAAGATTCGGCCTGGCCGAACTTACGGCCGTATATACTTGTTTGTGTTCACATAAAACCACGTGCCACTTATGAATAAATAAATTAACACAAAACCCAGTAAATCCGTATTCTCCGTCCATTCCAAGAAACAATCAACACACGACTGACGCGCAAAATGAAAATCGTGTGTACCTGCTCAATGTTTTTATAAAATTCTTTTCGCTGCAAAAAAGTTAAAAAATTAAATGGTCGCGAAAAAAATGTAAATGGTCATTATGGCCATGTAATGGTTCTAGACATATCTATACTTAACCTATAAAACACTTTTTTCCCTGTAAAAAAGTAAAAAAAAATTGAATGGTCAGGTACATGATTTTCCCGACCATTTAATGGTCTCAAATTCTATAATTTAAATGATAGAACATGTTTGTGGTATTTGAGAACCATTCAAATGCTTATTGCCACCATACATTTTTCTCCGCTCGAAAACTATTTTTACAAAGACCAAATACATGGTTTTCGCGGCAATTACATGCTCTAGATAAGCATTAAATGGATGCGGCAACCATGTCCAAACATGGTTTTTCTGTGCGTGTGCTCTAGATAAGCATTAATTGGATGCGGCAACCATGTCCAAACATGGTTTTTCTGTGCGTGAAAGCTTCGTAAAAAATAATGTTCACTTCTACCGCCCCATGGAGCGTATTATGCATGAATATCAAAGGGAGAGATACACAGTCTTACACAAGTTTTTAACCTTCTAACTAAACATGTTTTTTGTTGATGTTTATAAACCACACCAAAAAAAATCTTAAAAATTAACAAATACTTTGTTTTCCAAAATATTTTACAAAAATTAAAGCATGTATATGCATAGTTTATAATATTTTATTATTTAAACAAAATACAATTTTTTTAATTGTATATAAAGTTGTGTGAGACTGTGTAACTATGAAAACAAACATACGCCACAGAGGGCAGCATGTGTTTGCATGCCATGCACACCTATTTTTTGTGATCTTTTATTGTAAATTTGCTCTTTCGACTATTCAAAGATAAAATGGAAACAAAAGATGAATGCAATAACACTAATTAAGGAAGGGAGTTTTTCAAGTAAAAAGTAGATAATAGAAGAAGTGAAGGACAAACATAATAAAAATTCTGATAACTATCTCAATACAAGGGAAGACACCAGTGTTGCCAGGCGATTTTTGATTCTTTCCCACAAATCTTAAGAAAAAAACCCTAAATTTGTCTAGGCTTTTTCCAAAAACCCTCCAAAAATTTAAGAATGTAAAAGGTACAAAAACGGTTCCAAATTTCGTGAAAAAATCCTGTAGTGATACACTTTAAAAATTAAATTTAACACAAATATATATACTGAAAGAAAAGTTTTTTTTTTCTCAGAAACGAAATGTTAGACAAACTAAGTTTTCGTTTGATGCTAAAAAATTTTCTTTTGAAGTAAATAAAAAATAATATTTGCTCTTTAAGAACATACTTTATAACAAAAAACAATTTCGTTTGTTTAAAATTTCGTCCCTCAAAAATTATATTTTCTTTGGATGTAATAATAAAATATGTATATCAATTAAAAAAGCAGCCTTACTTTTAAAATGCTTTCAGCTGCTAAGTTAAAATATGATTGTTTTTAATTGTGCCAAATATTAAAAATGCCCTTTCAACAGAAGCGTTTAAAAAAGATAACATAGGTGCTTGTATTTAGAATTTTCTTGTTGACTTCCCTCATCTTTTTTCTCATAATTCATGCCAGAATTGTTCCGAATTTACTTGAGAATTGCTCCACTTTATAAGGGCTAAGATATTTTTTTTATCCCCAAAAATCCCCCTAAATAAATGCTACCCCTTAAAATCCCCCTTAACGTAAAAAACACCCTAAATTTTGGGGGAAACCCCTAACTTGGCAACACTGGAAGACACCCAAGTATGGAAAGTACAATTTTTAAGAAAGTAAAAAAAAGTATTTTTTTTTTTGAGAGTAAAAGTACTTTTCACTAAATATCAACAAAGATTCCACTGGAAGATTATTGTCAAGAGCTCCTTTAGATTGAATTTTAAAGAAAACAAATGAGTAAAGTAGAAAGTCGGGCGGGGCCGACTATATCATACCCTAAACCACCCTACTGAATTAGTAAACATAAGAATTTGTGGGGTATCATTGGTATAGGTTTTGGAGAACATAATGTTTATGGGTGTCTTGTCATAATCTGAGCAGAAATGTCTAATATTAGGAGCTATAATTTATTTTGCACCAAAAGAGTTAGTATGCCACTAATATTGAGTCCATTATTAAAAAAAAGGAAATCGGTCAATTAGTTGTGGGTAATAAATTCAAATTTCTGAAAATAGGGCAATAGATTTATGTAAGAGCTACATGTACGTCTAAATACGATCAGCTACACGCAAAGAAAAAAAACGTTTGGAAAACGTGTACCGAAAACGTTTTTCTTTTGTTAGAGTTTTTTGAATTGCTTCGAAAAGTATACACTTTTATCACCAAAAAAATTCGTTTGTTACAAAATTTTTATTTTTTCAATAAAAAAAGTTATTTTTGAACCAACAACACAGTCCATTTCGTTTATATCAAACACTGTTCTTTTCTAAATTTAGGTCTTTAATAAGACACATTTTACAGTTCATAGTAAAAATTTAATATAGTAGAATGTAATGTTGAAAATTTTTTCGGAATCTTCCGATCATATCTGGAATATATGTAAAAAAAAAAAAAAACTTTGGTCGAAGCAGGGATCGAACCCACGACCCTTGGCATGCAAGTCAGACGTAGCAACCACTGCTCCACGGTGACCAACTAAATGTATTTTTCTGTTAAATAAACTTTGTTTAATCGGCTCGTGGGCGCCGCAAGCTATGCTAAAGAAATATAACTTATATGGGTAATTGTCTATTGATGACAATAACGGCTACATGGCTCAGTGGATAGTGTGTTGACTTACAAATTGCATGGTCCGCGGTTCGATTCTCCGTCCAGGCGAAAGGTAAAAAAAATTTTAAAAATTTATAAAATCGTATAATTTCTTCTACATTGTTTGTGTTACAGAAAAAGGTGCTAAGAACTAAAAAAATTCGTGGAAGTGAGAAAGATGTGAGGGAAAATGCAATTAGTCAGAAAAAAATTTTTTGAGTTAGTCTTTATAAAATTGTTTTTACATCCTGGAAAAGAATAAACGTTTATCACAAAAAAATATACTTTTCTTCCAAATACACTTCCTTTCAACGAAAAGCAAATGAGAAACGAACTTTGTTTGTCTAAAATTTCGTTTGGGAGGAAAGAATTATTTTTTTGCGTGCATACACCGATATTCATTAAATACTCAAATATGCGAAGGGAAGTACACACATTTACATCTGCCATGTACATGTCTAGCACATCACATTAACTCTATAATTGGCCATCGACAATAACAACACTGGATGACGTTTGCTTCGCTTTAACAATAGTTATTGTGTTGTTAACATCATTTGTGTGTGAGAGAGAGAGAGAGAGAGAGAGATTAAAGAAATAATGGTGTGACCACAAAACTATGTTAGTGTTAGGGTATTAAGTGTCCCTTCAGTTCTTGGGACTGGTCCCAAACCGGTCGATTCACCTGTCCTTTATAGCCGGTACAGGTCCTTTAACTGGTTAGGTGACCGGTGAAATTAACATGGGGTTGTCATAGGAAGGGTCAATTGACCCCCACATAGATACCTACAAACCAATCCTTTAACCGGTTGTTTTCAACCCACCAATTAACCAGTTCAAATAGACATGTTAGAGAGACAGTTCTAAAAAAACAAAATTTTCCACCAATTTTACTTCTTATTTCTATCAATGTTTTTTTTTTATTTGTCTTATGTTATTTTATCTAATTTTTACAATTTGAAAAACTTTTTCGCTCCGGCCAGGTTTTGAACCTGGGTTTACTGGCAGCATAACAAAACGCCTTAACGCATTCAGCCACAAACGCCATTGAACACCCAGCGTTGAAACGTCAATTTAAATGTTTGTGATATTGGTAGAAAATGAACAAATGTAGGGAAAATATAACTGAAAAAAAATCTAAAAATAGAACTGTCCCTGTTATAGATGCAAAAGGGCCAGAAATGTGTTAATTAACCCTGTGATAGAGACATTTGAACCGGTTAGGGGATAGGTTCATTGTGGTGTAGAGACAAATTCATGAAGTGGCTACCAATTGGCTAAATACAACCAGTCCCATGACCGGTATAAAATTCCAATTGCTTGGAAAAAGGGGTCAATTGGCACCAAAAAAACTGAAGGGGTAGCAGAGAGTCTGAGTAAGTGTGCAAATATATGGATGGGTGAGTGTTATTAGCCGCCTATTTGCTATGATCCTTGGGGCCATTTGCTTCTGAACTAACCAAATTTAACTAAGCAAATTTTTCAAAATCGGGCGATACATCTATATGGGAGCTATATCTAAATTTGAACAGATTTCGATGAAATTTCGCACATACAGTTAGAGCTATAGAAGATTACATTTATCCAACTTTGAGCACTATCGGTTGATAAATAAGGGCTTTACGGCCAAATTTGGGAAAATCGGGCGATACATATATATGGGAGTTATATCTAAATCTGAACCGATTTCGATGAAATTTTGCAGACTTAAAGGGTGATGAAAAAGTTTACTGTGCGCAAAATTTGATGACGATCGGTTTGTAAAAAAGCGCAACGTGACTCCATTTGTCGAAATCGGGCGATACATATATATGGGAGCTATATCTAAATTTGATCCGATTTCTTCCAAATTCAATAGCGTTCGTCCTTGTGCCCAAAAAACACCTTGTACGAAATTTCATCCAAATCGGTTAATAATTGCGACCGGAATCCTGTGAACCACAAATACATGGGCAGACGGACGGACGGACGGACACCAAGCGCTAGATCGACTCAGGAAGTGATTCTGAGTCGATCGGTATATATTTTATAGGGTCTAAAATAAATATTTCTGGTAGGCACATTTTTTGGCCGATCAAACTTATTATACCCTGACCACTATGTGGTTTAGGGTATAAACATTTGTTTTTCAACTCCTCAATTTTATTATTTTTTGGTAGAATTCATAGTACTTCATAAATTTTCTGAAGATAAATAAAATTAAAATTTTGAAAAAATGTTCTATAGGAATAAACTATTGACAAAATTTTCTATAGGTATAAAATGTTGACAAATCTTCCTATAGAAATAAAATGTTGACAAACTTTTCTATAGAAATAAAATTTTGACAAAATATTCTATAGAAATAAAATTTTGACAAAATTTTTCAATAGAAATAAAATTTTGACAAAATTTTCTATAGAAATAAAATGTTGACAACATTTTATATAGAAATAAAATTTTGACAAAATTTTCCATAGAAATAAAATTTTGAAAAAATTTTCGATAGAAATAAAATGTTGACAAAATTTTTATCAGAAATAAAATTTTCACAAAATTTTTCAATAGAAATAAAATTTTGACACAATTTTCCATAGAAATAAAATGTTGACAAAATTTTCTGTAGAAATAAAATGTTGACAAAATTTTCCACAGAAATAAAATTTTGACAACATTTTCTATAGAAATAAAATTTTGAAAAAAATTTCTATAGAAAAAAAATTTCTACATATGTCAAATTTTGACAAAATTTTCTATAGAAATAAAATTTTGACAAAATTTTCTATAGAAATAAAATTTTGACAAAATCTTCTATAGAAATAAAATTTTGACAAAATTTTCTATAGAAATAAAATTTTGACAAAATTTTCTATAGAAATAAAATTTTGACAAATTTTTCTATAGAAATAAAATTTTGACAAAATTTTCTATAGAAACAAAAAAATTCTATAGATATATAATTTTTACAAAATTTTCTATAGGTATAAAATTTGACAAATCTTCCTATAGAAATAAAATTTTGACAAATCTTCCTATAGAATAAAATTTTGACAAAACTTTTTATAGAAATAAAATCTTGACAAAATTTTGTATAGTAATAACATTTTGCCAAATTTTCTATAAAACTAAAATTTTGACAAAATTTTTATCAGAAGTAACATTTCGACAAAATTTTCTATAGATATAAACTTTTGACAAATCTTTCTATAGAAATAATATTTTGGCACAATTTTCTATAGAAACAAAATTTTGACAAAAGTTTCTACATAGAAAAAATGTTGGCAATTTTTTCTATAAAACTAAAATTATAACAAAATTTTTATCAGATATAAAACTTTGATAAAATTTTCTAAAGAAATAAAATTTTGACAAAATTTTCAACAGAAATAAAAATTTGACAAAATATTCTATAGAAATAAAAAAATTTTAAATAAAAATGAAGAAACAAAATTTTGACAAAATTTTTTATAGAAATAAAATTTTGATAAAATTTTCTATATTTAGAGATAAAATATTGATAAAATTTTCCTAAATTAAAAGTTTTTGCCAAAATTTTCTGTATAAATAAAATTTTGACAAAACTTTCTGGAGAAATAAATTGTAGCAAAATAATATTTTTTTGGTAGTTTTTGGTAAGCTTTTCACCAAATATTGGCAGATTATTTTTGTTTCAAGCTTCGACCGTGACGGTAATGGTTCGCATTATTTTAGTACGCCATCGATAACTTCTGATCTAGAAAGCGTTCGTGTGGAAAAATTGCATGCTTTTTTCGAAAAAAAAAAACATTCTCGTGTTTTTGACTATGTGTTTTACAAAATCGAGATTTTCTTTCCGTATGAACTTGTCTGGTTTGCCAAATTTGTAAAAGACTATTAGTAAATAAGTTTTTTAAAGACTTTCTCAAAATATTAAAATATTTTGTCAAAACTATTGTATCATAAATTTGATATCGGGTTAAAAATGTCTACCCAAAAGGGTGAAAAACTATTGAAAAAAGTGCTATATCACTGCATCTTCCATCTCTGAAGACACCACATTCAAAGTTGTTTAGCAATTTTCGCATGTCTCTATCAAAAACTGTGTAACATAAAACAACTATAAATAAATTGTATATCAATTTTGCATATAACAAGAGAGGTGTATGACTAACTTAATTCATTATAAATCAGAATTCCCCTTTGATTAGCTGAAAAAAAATGTAAACGAAATTATCTATAGCCACAATAGTATGTGGGTCATTACAAAATGTAAAATAAAAAAAAAAAAAAAAAACAAGTAAAAAATAAAAAAAAGATTGTATGGATGTGATATGGTCTTAGATTCATTATAACCTTATAGCTTCATATGATGGAGATCATTAACAAATATCGTTTCACATCAAATCTACACAATTTTATAATATGAAATATTTTCGCGGAATACTCATTAAATATATTAAATTCTATTTGTGTTTAATTTTGCTTAATTTTGATAAATGGGTTCATTGGAAATATTTCAATTGTTATCACCTTCAATTGTCATTCATGATAACATCGCATCGTCATGCATATAACAAAAACACCCTTATACAATAGACAAATTTAATTTATGAAGTGTGAAAGTGAAAGTTTAAATAATTAAAATAAAACTACATAAAATTTTTTTAGTCCACAGGGAATTCTAAGAATTCATAATGAAAAAGTTTGTTAGGGACTTAATAGAGGTTTATGCAGCTGTCAGTTGAATAAATAAAATTGGTGGCAAATTTGAGTTCCCCAAAAACCGTCTATCCTAATTTGTACCTTTATGAATAGTAATGCTAATCTTTAACATTAATGTTTTCAATCAATGCCTGTATATGAAATCAATTTGTTTATTAAATTTAATTTAAAATGACATAAGAGGAAAATCAATAGCATTTTAAAGCGCATGATGAAACAGTAGAAGGTTACATGGTTTAAAACTTTACACGTGTAAGAAGTATCCCAAAAATGAATTTGAAATATATTTGGAAGATCAAGTTTCATGTTTTCCAACATTTTAAAAAGTTGCTTTTTCGACCACTTAAATCGACTATTGTGTTATCAAAAGAGCTAAATCAGATTCCCACATTCAATGTAAAGTCAACAAATTGATTTTCTTTTAAAATTAATTTATCGATGTTGAACCCTATCCATAAGCGTAGAAAAATTTTATCCCCCCCAGAATTTGAAAACCTATTTACGATTTTACATTTTTCTAAAAATTAAACAAGTGTATACAACCGCACAAAGTTCCGCTAAAGACTTTCATGCACAATCGAATTACTTTGGTTGTGGTAGCAGTTTCCGATGGCAATGTTTGAAAATTTATAAAATAAATCTGTGGTTGAACTTTTGATTTAGTTAAATAACTAAAGCTCCTTTATTATTTTGTTTAGTCTGGTTTAGTCAATTTAATTAAAAAAAAATAGTAATTTATACTATTCTTTCATAAATTAATATCTTAATAATGCTGCAAAAAAGCATAGCCAAAAAGAAGTGAAAATGTTCTTTTTGGGTCCGTAAGTGGTGCAAAATTGGCGGAGAAGCGATGAATGTAATATGAAATTCTCATAGAACGAATGTTCACCATTTCAACAGCCGTTGCAATGAATTTGCATCACTTCATAAGTTGTGATCCAAATTCAGTGTTTTGAATGTGAATTAAAAAATTTTGTTATATTTTCCCAAATAATTAATTTTTATATTTTTTATGATTTTTAATGCATTCTAACGCTTATTTGAAACGTTTTTCCTCGAATATTTTCAAAAATTCTATAAAAATTTCTATAATGAATTTAGCATTTTTGTGGCAAAATTTGAGTAATTTGTACTATTTTATTTATGCCTACTTTTTTTAAAAAGAAAACAAAAAATTACGCATTAAAATATGAAAAAAAATGAAGTAAAAAACTTCCTGTGTGGTTAAAATAATTAACTTCTTAGTGAGGACATTTTTGGAAGCGCTTTTAAAGCTGTGCCTTTTGAACAACTCACAATTTTTTGCTGGGAAAAGTGTGGAACTACTTTTAGTTGCTTTATTACAAATTAATTGTCGAGTTATTTTGATGCCGATATTGTTATTCATTTGTATGAAATAAAACATTAATTGAACCTATAAGTTCAGTCTAAAAATTTTCAGCTAGGGGGGCTATAGCCCCCCCTAGGAAAATTGTCTAGCTACGCTAATGACCCTATCAAAAGTTGAATAGTTGATTTCCAATATCAATAGTATATTATGGCCAAAAATAAAGATTTATTTGTTGAAATTTATGGTCAAAATTTATTTAAGAACATTTTCATACAGACCAAAGCAATTGCCATTGTGTACAGCGTTGCCACAATGAATTTTTATTTTGGACCAACATTTTTCCAAAATTGGACCAATATTCGTACCAGCGGACCATTTTTTCCAAATTAAGTTAATACCATTTACAAATTAAAATTTTTTCTCGATAGAAAATTGTGTGATTTTTTTATTTCTATTTACAATTTTTATCTCTACACAGATAAAAATAAGTTTGAGAACCAATAACTTTTGTTGGAAAACCAATAACAAAATTTGTTAATTTTTTAATCAAAACAAAAAGTCATGGCTGCTAAGATAAAATTGCATGAAAATGAAAGATCAAAATCCATTTATATCAACGATTTTCTAAGTAAAGAAACTCTTTCTTTATTGAATCATGCCAAATCGTTGGAGGCTGTTGGGTATCGTCGTGTTTATTCTGTAAATGGAAGGGTTTATGCTAAGAAATCTGAACTGTCTAAGCCGAAACTAATCGATGATGCTGACGTTGTGGATAACCTACTTTTAGAAGCAACAGCTGCAAGAGGTCGTATGAGAAGAGCTAATGATCATATAGAAGCCGTGGTCGAATCTGGAGGAAGTAATATTGAATCAAACTTGGAGTATTTATCTCCAGGAAATTAAATTCTATAATTCTGTAATATATGTTTGTAGTTTTTTTTATCATTATTCTATTTCTAATGAATCAATATTTTAAATCTTTTCTTTCCTTTGAGATTTATTTACAAACTTTACAAAAGCATTATTTCAATATACTTTCTATAAACATGAGAAGTATTTCCTCGATCAATAAATTCAATAAGCTTAGATCTTTGATTGTTAAATTTCCTATATTACCCAATGTAGTTTGTATACAAGAAACTTGGCTTAAAAATGATATAGTTCAGATATATGATTTGGAGGAATACCGTGCAGTTCACTGCTGCCGGAATGACTCATATGGGGGAACCACAATTTATGTCCGTAATGATATGCCGTACACTGTGGAAATTTCTCGGAGTAGTAATTTTATTGAAACTGTAGTTGTTGCATTGAAAAATAGATTGATAAATGGAAGGAGCTTAGAATAGTTTCTTTCTACAGGTCTCCTAAGTGTACCGTGGATATGTTCCTTAATCATTTGGAAGAAATCGCTACTAGTGTAGGGCGTCACCCATGCATAATTCTTGGTGATTCGAGCATCGATTTATTAAAACTGCCAAAAAGAAACAATTTGCTCGGCATCCTTCAATGCTATGGATACAAAAACTGTCATGAATTGGTCACTAGGCCGAGCACTGGGCCATGCATTGACCACATTTATAGTAACGTTGAAAGGGATTTGCAAATCAATTCTATAGAGTGTCAATTGTCAGATCATAATCTGTTATGCTGCCAGTTTGAATCTGATGTTAGTACACCGAGTTTTTTTGAGGTAGAGCAGAAGCGTTGTGATTTTGGAAAAGTTAAGATGGCTCTTAGACAACACCTAAGTTTTTCGGATCTTATATCGGACACCTCGCATGATATGTCTAGGCTCACTTCGTGTTTCTCAAATGCTATTGCTAACTCGACATCGGTCAGTCTGATGGTTTCGCTACCATACGAATACGTTTAAATTTAAAGATACTACAGTGGATGAAATATTAAGTATTATACGGGATATGGATGTGACGAAGTCTGCGGGCTTTGATGATGTATCGGTATTATCTGTACGGGAATGCGCGGAAGAATTAAGTCCATACTTAACTAAGATTTTCAACGACATCATAAACACGGCCACTTTCCCAAGTTGTTTAAAAATTCATAAAGTAATTCCGATTCCCAAAGAAAAAAATGCTATATCTGTAGAGAAATACAGACCGATATCATTGCTGTCGATATTTGACAGATTGTTTGAAAAAATTATCTACAATCAGTTATCAAAGTACTTGGATGAAGAGTCATTAATTTATGGGAACCAATATGGATTCAGAAATGGGTGTGGGACCGAAGAAGCGGTAGTCAATGTTGTAAACCATATATGTGAATGTATTGACCGAGGTTATTATGGTGTAGGTGGGATTTTTTATGACTTTTCAAAGGCTTTTGACTTAGTTGACCACTCGATATTGTGTAGTAAGTTGGAGTTTTATGGTATACAGGGTAAGGAGCTCCAATTTGGACAACCGGAAGCAGTTTGTATGCAGAAATGGCCATAAAAGTTCCGTGAGTGATGTAATGTGCGGGGTGCCCCAAGGTAGCGTTCTGGGACCTTTACTTTTTAAGATATACTTGAATGATATTAAAAATCTTCCATTAACCGGTAGGCTGTTTATGTACGCAGATGATCTATGCGTGTTTTACCCTTATAAGGAGAGACTTTTCTTGAAAACTATCATAGAGAGGGATGCTGCGCTTATTGCAGAGTATTCGCACATTAATAGGCTTGTATTAAATGCGAATAAAACGATTTAGGCCGCATTCTTGTCGTGTTGATACAAATCATTCTATATTTGTAGATGGTAGTGAAATTTTTGAGGAAATGAGCGTAAAATATTTGGGCGTAATATTGCAGCAGAACTTAAATTGGAAGCTGCACATTGAGCAACTCCGCTCAAAGATATCTCCTGTTATTGGCATCATGTACAAACTAAAGAACAAACTGAATATCGAATGTAAATCTTTACTTTTTCAGTCACTCATTCAAAGTAATTTGAACTATTTGGTACTTTTATATGGTTGTAGACGAAATCAAGACTTAAAATCATTGCAAACACTCCAGAATAGAGCTCTGAAAATAATTTACAATTTACCACACATGTACTCCACACTTTCTCTTTATAAAGATGTTGGCAAGAATATTTTACCAGTCTATGGTATGCACAAGATGCAATTATTAGTATACATGTATAAAGTTTTACACAATATTGGTCACCATAATATTAGATTTTGTACTCTCCAACACCGTTTCAGTACAAGAAATAGTACAAATTTGGAAGTTGCGAGATGTCGATTGGAGATGACGAAACAACGTAGTACAGAATATAACAATATGCCACAATACTTAAAGGAAATCCGATCTATATCAATTTTCAAGCCAAAGTTAAAAGAGTATCTTTGTCAAAATATTGAAATGCTTGTCTTATATAGTGAGTTTCTATATACAATTATAAATTTAAAGTTTATCTTTTTTATATAAATTCTCTTTTTTTATATTTAAACCTTGTTTTTTTCCTTTCTCGATTTTTTTACACTACTATTTTGCTCATTTGAATTGTAAAGCCAGATAACTTCAAACAAAGCCTAAAGGGCGCTGAGGTACAAAATATTGTAATATTTCATAACTAATGTTAAATTCTAAATAAATAAAAAAAAACTAATTTGTTCTTTTAATAACCATTATTACAAAAAAGTTGTTAGCAATCGTTACCATCAGAAGACAACAAATAATTTATGTTCTCAATAACATAATTTGTAAGTAATTTGTTGAGCATCCAACAGTACAAAATATTTGTTGTTGAACGTTACGTATAATCCTCAACAAATATTTTTGAATTTGAACGAAAAAATTTGTATGTGGTTTGTTGGAGTCTATCAATGACTGTAACAAATTTATTGGTGTATTGACAAAAAATTAAATTGAAATTGACAGAATTATTGCACCAAAATTGCAAAATTGCCGGAACAATTTTGGAGATATTTTGTTAAGTACACACAGAGAAGGAATATGACCAAAATGCTATTTTTGGACGGGGAACACGTGTCGAAAATCCTATACTCAGTTTTGTAAATGTATGACGATTTTAAATTTGAGTAGTCCAGGGTCTAGCAAGCATTTTGACAACTTTTTGCCCAGTGATATATATTCTAGTTAATTAGAATTGTAATAACTCTAATCCCGATATTAATATGGTTTTATTAATTATCTCATACAACAAACACTTTTAAGAAACTACCAAATTGAAAAATATAAAATTTTCACAGAAATTCTGTATTCTCTGATGAATGAGCTCTTTGCTTGCTATCATACACGTGCATGTGCTCATATTACTCATTTTGTTCTAACGGTATTCTTCTCATACTTCTTTTAGGTTTCGTACATGTTCTCAGCGATGTGCGCGTAACCAGTCTTGTATTTTTGTTTTTATATCGATAGCAGTCAACTATTTTCGCAACAAAACAATTTGTTGAAAATTCAGAATATTTCTATTATTTCCGCTGTCAAGGATCTACAAACACATTTCAACAACAAATGCCTCATATTCAATAGACAAATTGGTTGAGCATCAGCAAATTTTACATACAAATAAAGTCGTTAATATTTATTTGCATTTATTTTTTTGTGTGTATTTATTTCTATAGAAAACTTTTACAAAATTTTATTTCTATAGAAAATTTTAACACAATTTTATTTCTATAGAAAATTTTTATTTCTGTGAAAATTTTTTATAGAAAATTTGGTCAAATTTTATCAAATATTTATTTCTATAGGAAAATTTGTCAACAAATTATGTCTATGGAAAATTTTGTCAAAATTTTATTACTATAGAATTTGTTTTCAATATTTTATTTCTATAGAAAATTTTGTCAAAATTTTTATTTTATAGAAAATTTTGTCAACATTTTATTTATATTGAAAATTTTTTAAATATTTTATTTCTATAGAAAGTTTTGTAAACATTTTATTTCTATAGAAAGTTTTGTAAACATTTTATTTGTATTGAAAATTTTGTAAAAATTTTATTTCTATTGAAAAATTTGTAAAAATTTATTTCTTTAGGAAATAGAAAATTTTGTCAATATTTTATATCTAAAGAAAATTGTGCCCAAAATTTTATTTCTATTGAAAATAGTTTAAAAATTTGTTTCTATAGAAAATTAAGCAAAATTTGATTTCTATAGAAAATTTTGTCAATATTTTATATCAATGGAAAATTTATCAAACTTTTATTTCTATAGACAGTTATCGCAAAATTTTATTTTTATTAAAATTTTTACAAAATTTTTTTCCTTTATTTCTATAGAAAAATTTGTCAAAATTTTATTTCTATGGAAAATTTTGTCAAAATTTTATTTCTATAAAAAAATTTTGTCAAAATTTGATTTCTATAGAAATTGTTTTCAAAATTTTATTTGTATAGAAAATTTTGTCAAAATTTTTATTTTATAGAAAATTTTGTAAAAATTTATTTCTTTAGGAAATTTTGTCAATATTTTATATCTATAGAAAATTGTGTCCAAAATTTCTATTGAAAATTTTGTAAAAATTTTATTTCTATAGAAAGTTAAGCAAAGTTTGATTTCTATAGAAAATTTGTCAAACTTTTATTTCTATAGACAGAAATAACATTTTTACAAAATTGTCTCCCTTATTTCTATAGGAAAATTTGTCAACATATTATTTCTATGGAAAATTTTGTGAAAATTTTATTTCTATAGAATTTGTTTTCAAAATTTTATTTCTATAGAAAATTTTGTCAAAATTTTTATTTTATAGAAAATTGTAAAAATTTTATTTATATTGAAATTTTTTAAAAATTTTATTTCTATAGAAAGTTTTGTAAACATTTTATTTCTATAGAAAGTTCTGTAAACATTTTATTCCTATTGAAAATTTTGTAAAAATTTTATTTCTATTGAAAATTTTGTAAAAATTTATTTCTTTAGGAAATTTTGTCAAATTTCATTTCTATAGAAAATTTTGTCAATATTTTATTTCTATTGAAAATTTTGTAAAAATTTGATTTCTATAGAAAATTTTGTCAATATTTTATATAGAAAATTTTTCAAACTTTTATTTCTATAGAAAGTTATCGCAAAATTTTATTTTTATTAAAATTTTTACAAAATGTTCTTCCTATACAAAATTTTTGCATAAGTTTGTATCTATACAAAAATTTTTTTAAAGTTCATTTCTATAGAAAATTATGTCAACATTTTATTTCTATAAAAAATTTTGTCAAAAATTTATTTCTTCAGAAAATGTTGTCATAATTTTATTTCTATTGAAAATTTTGAAAAAATTACTGATTTTACGAAAATGGACCAAACCCAATCAAATTCTATATGGTCCGACCATCGGACCAAAATTAAAAATGTATAATTTTTTGGACCAAAATGGCAACCCTGATTGTGTATAAACATGGGATGTTTTACTTTTCGAGATTATTTTTAAATAAAAAAAGTTTAACGATCAATTTTTTCACTATTATTAAATATATATGAAATATAGCCCCTATGTTTTGTATACTGATAGCCCTGACTTGTATGACCCTGTATATCAGCGTGAAAGACAATCCTTACAAAATAAAACAAGTCGAATTGGATATTTTTCCAAAATTCAAACTAATTAACTGGGATACCGAACATCAATGTCGCAAATCGATTCGCCTCTCGACTTTTTATCCAACAACACTCAAAAAGCAAAGTCGATGAAAAGTAATCTTCAAAATTGACAATTGAGTTCTTTTAAAGGCACAACTTTAAAAGCACTTCCAAAAATGTCCTCCCAAAGATGGTCGTCATTTTAACTACAAAAGAAATTCTTTTAATTTAATTTTGTTTAAATATTTTTTAATTGGTAATTTGTTTTTTTGATTCAAATAGGTTAAAAACAGAGTAAGAATTGATAATACGGTACAAATTATTATAATTTTATCGAAAAAAACGGATCCAAAATGAACATTTTCTCTACTTTTTTGACGACGCTTTTTTGCTGCCAAGCAATAAAAGAGCTTTCAAAAAAGTAGTTTGGATCCCCAATTTGTGATCCGGAAGTTGTGCAAACTTCATCTCCAATGCATTTTACATGGTCTTGTCATAGGACGGAGGTACTCCATTTTTGGATCCTTTATATTGCTTTAGAAGTTGTGCCTTGGAAGTTCATTTCGATGAAGAATTTAAAAAACGAAAAAAAAACAATTTTTTTTCCAATTTCACTTTATCTGTATTTTTTATTACACTTTTATTTTTTTAATTTTTTCAAATTGAAAAACTTCTTCGCTTCCAGCGGGGTTGAACCTGGGTATGTTGGCCCATAGCAGAACGCTTTAGCACACTCAGCCACAACGCCATTGAACACGATGCATCAAAACGTCTATTCAAATGGTACCCTTGCAATGGAAAGTTGCACAAATAACTATGATTCAGAAACCTGGTAAACCTGCTGACCAAGTGAAATCGTACCGTCCTATTAGTCTTTTATCAATTTTTTTTAAAGTGCTCGAAATACTCTTTCTACAGCGACTAATGCCAATCGTCTCCCAACTAAATCTAATTCCAAACCATCAGTTCGGATTTAGAAAGAAACATGGTACAATTGAGCAAATTCACAGACTAGTTGAGACAATTAACAATGCATTCAAGTCTAAAAATTTTTGTACAGCTGCTTTCCTCGATATATCCCAATCATTTGATAAAGTCTGGCACGAAGATCTTCTTTACAAGATCAAGCAAATACTACCAATAAATTATTATATGTTTATATCATCCTACATTCAAGGACGACACTTTTATGTTCAAGAAGCTGGTGAAATGAGTCCCATTAAAGATATTCGGGCCGGCGTATCTCAAGGCAGTGTACTCTGTCCCCTACTCTATCTTTTATTCACATCCGACCTCCCGAAATCCTCGAAAGCTATTATTGGAACATTTGCTTATGACACAGCGATACTGGCTGTGGACAAAAATGAAATAAATGCAAGCAATGCTCTCCAGGACTATTTAAATACGTTGTCCTTATGGCTCGGCAAATGGCGTATAAAAGCAAATGAATCTAAATCAACCCAGGTAACATTTACTTTGAAACACAAAATATGCCCACCTGTATACCTGAACCAAATACAGATATCTCAACGTAATGATGCACTGTACTTAGGAATACACCTAGACCAAAAACTGAAATGGAAAAACACATAGAGACTAAAAGAAAAGCTCTTGATATCCAATTCAATAAAATGAAATACCTAATTGGTTACCGATCAAAGCTTTCGTTGGAAAATAAGATTCTTATCTACAAATGTATAATAAAACCTGTATGGACTTACGGCATTCAATTATGGGGAACCGCTTCAAATACAAATATAAAAGTGCTACAACAGTTTCAATCGAAAGTATTGAGAACAATAACATATGCTCCCACATACATAACCAATCAACGCCTCCATGAAGAATTGAATATAAAGACAGTAAAAGAAGAAATTGTATCTCAACTTTTATCCTAAAAAATGAGAATTGACAACCAGCCAAATCCGCTTGCTTCAAATTTAATGTCAAGTCAAGAAACGTTTAAAAGACTTAAAAGGAAAGCCCCGCAGGATTTTAAGGATTTAAGTTTAAGTCATTATATAATATATGTGTGCATATACATACATGTATATATGTATTTATACATAGGTATATGTGTGTGTAGACGCACAATTTAAAATTTAAATTTAATGTTTATTATGGGTTGACCACTGGGTCGACACCATTGAAGTACAATTTGCAAAAACCACGAATAATGTCAAATATCAATGTAAGATAGATCGCATTAATAAAGTACATAAAAAAATGGTTGTGATATTAATCTAATATGAGACCACGGCATGACATTCTAACTACTTCCTGAGATGTTCTTCATTAGGTTAGGTTAGGTTAGGTGGCAGCCCGATGTATTAGGCTCACTTATACTATTCAGTCCATTGTGATACCACATTGGTGAACTTCTCTCTTATAACTGAGTGCTGCCCGATTCCATGTTAAGCTCAATGACAAGGGACCTCCTTTTTATAGCTGAGTCCGAACGGCGATCCACATTGCAGTGAAACCACTTAGAGAAACTTTGAAACCCTCAGAAATGTCACCAGCATTACTGAGGTGGGATAATCCACCGCTGAAAAAGTTTTTGGTGTTCGATCGAAGCAAGAATCGAACCTACGACCTTGTGTATCTTATGCAAGGCGGGCATGCTAAACATTGCACCACGGTGGCTCCCTTCTTCATTAGTATGAATGAAAAAAATAAAGAACGCTGGTTCAAGTCTCACTAGCGGCAATTTTTTTACCAAATATTTCTTTAAATTATTTTTTATATTATATATCGTTTTTATTTTATTTATCGTAATTTCCAAAATCTTTCCGAAACAACTTCCATGGAAGTGAAAAAGTCAAACGGCACATGTTCAAATCCCATCGGGGATGAAATTTAAATTTTTTTAATTTTATTATTTTTTTTAGTTGTTTATTGATTTTCAATTTTTTTTTTGTGAAGTTTAATTGTCCACAACTAAAATTTTCGCTGAAAAAAATGCCCAATTTTGTACTTTGTAAAATGTGTCCAAAATAACTGCATGGGAAGTGGAAAAAAAATCGATGGGGGATTCCGGGATGCACTTTAAAAGAAATGCTTGTGGAATATTTTCCATTTTTTTTTTTGCTGAGTGGGCAATCGACTTTTGATGTTGGTCGAAACATAGTTGACCCATCGAACTTTAACGAAAAAGTCGAAGCGAAGAATTTGGCTTTTATGATAAATGTGATGTAGCTCTTTTTATGCTGAAAATTCCTCGAAAAATCGATTAACGCATGTCGAATGTCGACTTTAGAAAATAGTCGGCTTTAACAAACGTCAAATAGTTGAAAGTGAATTCTTCCAAATGTTTAGATAATGGAAAAGTCTTAAAGTCGGGACTGTCGGGACACAAATCAGACATAAAACTCCGCAATAATAACAAACTCCAAAAAACCGCGCTTGCAACACACTGTGCGACAACGAAACATCACCCGAACTTTGACGATGTGAGAGTATTGGAGAGAGAGAGAGTAGCAACAGCAAAAGATTAACATTAGAAATGTTGTACATTAACAATGTACCCACAGAGAAGAGAATGAACTACAAATCAGATACAGATAACATTGCTCACATATACAGACACATCATAGACAAGACAAGTAGATATGCAAGTACTCAGCATCAGAGAAAGCAAGAGGGAAATCAGTGCAATAAAAGTAATAGACGAACGTAGTGATACTACTCTAGTTTTAAGCTTTAGGTGTTGTTGTTTTTGTTTTTACATTTGAATGTTTTGTATACGTAAGTGTATAATGTAATTCCTTTTGTTTTTCCTGTTCTCCTGATACTTGTTAATATACAATTGTTAAAATCTTTAATTATTTATAAAAAATTTGTAAACTAAAACCAATAGTTGTTATTAGCATAAACCACTAAAATTATTTGCGATTTGAAAAACAATTTTGAGAAAGAATTTTACATGTCATGATTAAAAATTATCGAACCACTTTTATTATAGATCGACTCCTGATGAAGCAATTCAATGTAATTGCGAAATATTGAAAAATAAAGAA
Source organism: Haematobia irritans (assembly GCF_050003625.1). Taxonomy (NCBI): domain Eukaryota; kingdom Metazoa; phylum Arthropoda; class Insecta; order Diptera; family Muscidae; genus Haematobia; species Haematobia irritans. The sequence continues at coordinate 220,875,831 of NC_134399.1, read as the reverse complement.
ACCAATACATACAAAAAACGATCTCAAGCTTGATTAATTATTTTCTATTGGTAAAGTCTTTTGTTTACTTTTTTTTAGGTGAAGCGTAAAGTGGAAAAATCCAATTAAGTGTTAAACTATCGAAAAATCGACCTTTTCAAATCTTTAAAAGGTCGTATAATGGAGTTTTCAAATTTTCGAAACAGTCGAAAAGTCAAATTTAGCAAACGTCGAATGTAGCTGTTTTTATGTAGCTTTTTTATGCTGAAAATTCCTCGAAAAATCGATTAACGCATGTCGAATGTCGACTTTAGAAAATAGTCGGCTTTAACAAACGTCAAATAGTTGAAAGTGGATTCTTCCAAATGTTTAGAAAAGTCTTTTGTTTACTTTTTTTTAGGTGAAGGGTAAAGTGGGAAAAATCCAATTAAATGTTAAACTATCGAAAAATCGACCTTTTCAAATCTTTAAAAGGTCGTATAATGGAGTTTTCAAATTTTCGAAACAGTCGTCTCTTTCTCTCTAAAAGTCGAGGAATCGACTTTACCAATTTTGGAAAAAGTTGAAAAGTCTACTTTTGATTCTCATTATAATCCCGACTACATAGTTAGTTAAAATCAAAGGTAATGATAAATAATTTACTTTTTGTTAAAGTGCTGTGAACAAATGTCCAATTAATTTTTGAAATTAATTTCTTTTTGCTGCCATCATATTAAGGGACTTGTCTTCTACAATCGCTTTAACCTTAAGTGAACTTAGATGTGTTTCTAAATCCTCTACAGGATCATTGATGTTTTGCCAACTTTGAGTTTAATTCAATAGGAAACTAAGTCAGACACCAGATGCTGCTATCCCCAATAAAAACTTGAAACTGGAAAGTTTCTCCTGACAGCATCAATTGATGCTTGAACTTATGGTGATGGAGTAGTTCTTGTTGCATTTGTACATGATTCCATTTCGATGTTATTGTTTTTGTTGGTTTTCTTAACAGCGATATACGCTTAGGATGAAATCAATGAAGAGTATATGATATCCACTAACACCACCACCATCACCACTACCACCAAGAACATGAAGAAGAAAATGAACAAGCATATACGGCCGTAAGTTCGGCCGGGCCGAATCTTAAATACCCACCACCATGAACCATATATTAGGGTTTCCTTTGAAATTTCAGGAGGGCTTGAGGACTTGAGGACACAACCCGAAGATAAATTTAAAGATTTCACCTATGAGGACTATATCAGATTCTGGATTTATAAGAACCATTTTTGTTTGAGTTTTAGAGGAATCATTAACATCTCTTGTAAGTGTGCAAGAAAATTATAAAATAATGTCTTGATTTGAAATCTTAAATCTGTAGAAGTAAAATCTGGAAATTTTACATTGAGTTTCAAGCAATTTTCATGATCAGTGCGCCTTCTACACCCTCAAGAAGTGAAGTCGGTCTATATGGAGGCATTACCAAATGGACCGATAAAAACTTAATCCGATACACGTTTTTGTGAGCCTAAAATACCAGAATATTTACAATTTCAGGCATATCAGATAAAAACTACGGTTTCTAGGAACCCAATGAGTTAAATCGGGAGATCGTTCTTATGGGGGCTATACTAAAATATGGACCGATACCCACCATTTTCGGCACACCTCTTTGTGACCCGAAAATACCTCTAGATTTCCAATTTCAGGCAAATAGGATAAAAACTTCGGATTCTAGAAGCCCAAGAAGTAAAATTGGGAAATCGGTCTATATGGGGGCTATACCAAAATATGGATCGATACTCACCATTTTCGGCACACCTCTTTATGGTCCTAAAATACCTCTAGATTTCCAATTTCAGACAAATTGGATAAAAAATACGGTTTCTATAAGCCCAAGACCCCAAATCGGGAGATCGGTCTATATGGGGGCTATCCCAAAATATGGACCGATACTCACAATTTTTGGCACACGTATTTGTGGTCCTACAATACCTCTAGATTTCCAATTTCAGATAAATTGAATAAAAACTGCGGTTTCTATAAGCCCAAGAAGTAAAATCGGGAGATCGGTCTATATGGGGGCTATACCAAAATATGGACCGATACTCACAATTTTTGGCACACGTATTTGTGGTCCTACAATACCTCTAGATTTCAAATTTCAGGTAAATTGCATAAAAACTTCGGTTTCTATAAGCCCTAGAAGTAAAATCGGGAGATCGGTCTATATGGGGGCTATACCAAAACGTGGACCGATACTCACCATTTTTGGCACATCTCTTTATGGTCATAAAATACCTCCAGATTTCAAATTTCAGGCAAATTGGATAAAAACTACGATTTCTATAAGCCCAAGACCCCAAATCGGGAGGTCGGTTTATATGGGGACTATATCAAAACCTGGACCGATATAGCCCATCTTCGAACTTGACCTGCCTGCAGACAAAAGACGAGCTTGTGCAAAATTTCAGCACGATTGCTTCATTATTGAAGACTGTAGCGTGATTACAACAGACAGACAGACAGACAGACAGACAGACAGACGGACAGACGGACATCGTTATATCGTCTTAGAATTTCTCCCTGATCAAGAATATATATACTTTATATAGTCGGAAATCGATATTTCGATGCGTTACAAACGGAATGACAAACTTATTATACCCCCGTCACCATTCTATGGTGGTGGGTATAAAAACACCAACAAATTACCAAGACGTAATAAGATTTGTGAAATAATCTGTAAATCACACATCGACAATTGACTGAAAGTCCCAGTTATACGCACGTCTAGCCATTCATGTCTGATCCAGAAGTACTTGAAATTCCAAACGCAAACATTGCAATCACTTCACAACTTAAATGTGTACAAGAGTTGGCAAATAAACAAGTTTTCTTGTTCAATGTGCCAGCAATGTAGTTCGATATGAAATGGACGAAAATTCATTGAGAACAAATTTAAGAATTAAAGAAGCAATTAAAGATGAAATGAAATATATTTGATTACTTTAACTGCTTTTTACTGGCATCTCACCAAATCGCTTAAATTTGAAGTTTGTTAAACATTTAATTAATTAATGTAAACATTTAATTAATTAACCTAACCTAACCTAAGGCGCCAGTAAATTGCAGTTGCTCCAGTGACCACCCCAAAAAAGGTGAAAAATCCACCCAAATCCTAACAAAAATTAAATTTTTTATATGAAAAACTTCATTCAGCCATATCTCCTAAAGTACGCGTCCTAGAGCGAAAAAGACTTTAAATCGTGACCACCCCAAAAAACAAAATTGAAAATTCTTAAAAATATTGAAATATTCGCATGAAAAACTTCTTTTGGTCATATCTCCCAAACTAAGCGTACTAGAGCGAAAAGGACTTTGATTCGTGACCAACTCCAAAAAATTAAAAAAAACAAGCATATACGGCCGTAAGTTCGGCCGGGCCGAATCTTAAATACCCACCACCATGAACCATATATTAGGGTTTCCTTTGAAATTTCAGGAGGGCTTGAGGACTTGAGGACACAACCCGAAGATAAATTTAAAGATTTCACCTATGAGGACTATATCAGATTCTGGATTTATAAGAACCATTTTTGTTTGAGTTTTAGAGGAATCATTAACATCTCTTGTAAGTGTGCAAGAAAATTATAAAATAATGTCTTGATTTGAAATCTTAAATCTGTAGAAGTAAAATCTGGAAATTTTACATTGAGTTTCAAGCAATTTTCATGATCAGTGCGCCTTCTACACCCTCAAGAAGTGAAGTCGGTCTATATGGAGGCATTACCAAATGGACCGATAAAAACTTAATCCGATACACGTTTTTGTGAGCCTAAAATACCAGAATATTTACAATTTCAGGCATATCAGATAAAAACTACGGTTTCTAGGAACCCAATGAGTTAAATCGGGAGATCGTTCTTATGGGGGCTATACTAAAATATGGACCGATACCCACCATTTTCGGCACACCTCTTTGTGACCCGAAAATACCTCTAGATTTCCAATTTCAGGCAAATAGGATAAAAACTTCGGATTCTAGAAGCCCAAGAAGTAAAATTGGGAAATCGGTCTATATGGGGGCTATACCAAAATATGGATCGATACTCACCATTTTCGGCACACCTCTTTATGGTCCTAAAATACCTCTAGATTTCCAATTTCAGACAAATTGGATAAAAAATACGGTTTCTATAAGCCCAAGACCCCAAATCGGGAGATCGGTCTATATGGGGGCTATCCCAAAATATGGACCGATACTCACAATTTTTGGCACACGTATTTGTGGTCCTACAATACCTCTAGATTTCCAATTTCAGATAAATTGAATAAAAACTGCGGTTTCTATAAGCCCAAGAAGTAAAATCGGGAGATCGGTCTATATGGGGGCTATACCAAAATATGGACCGATACTCACAATTTTTGGCACACGTATTTGTGGTCCTACAATACCTCTAGATTTCAAATTTCAGGTAAATTGCATAAAAACTTCGGTTTCTATAAGCCCTAGAAGTAAAATCGGGAGATCGGTCTATATGGGGGCTATACCAAAACGTGGACCGATACTCACCATTTTTGGCACATCTCTTTATGGTCATAAAATACCTCCAGATTTCAAATTTCAGGCAAATTGGATAAAAACTACGATTTCTATAAGCCCAAGACCCCAAATCGGGAGGTCGGTTTATATGGGGACTATATCAAAACCTGGACCGATATAGCCCATCTTCGAACTTGACCTGCCTGCAGACAAAAGACGAGCTTGTGCAAAATTTCAGCACGATTGCTTCATTATTGAAGACTGTAGCGTGATTACAACAGACAGACAGACAGACAGACAGACAGACAGACGGACAGACGGACATCGTTATATCGTCTTAGAATTTCTCCCTGATCAAGAATATATATACTTTATATAGTCGGAAATCGATATTTCGATGCGTTACAAACGGAATGACAAACTTATTATACCCCCGTCACCATTCTATGGTGGTGGGTATAAAAACAAGTAAGTAAAGTCTAAAGTCGGGCGGAGCCGACTATGTTATACCCTTCACCACACGCAGAGAAGAAACATGATTGTCACAATCATATTCGAAGAGCAAAATAATATGATAGGAACTATTTTTGCGGCGACCATGTAACATTTTAACCTGCAACCATGTTGGCTCAGTGAACATGGTTCTAAGAAAAATACAATTGTCCTCATCTAAAATGTTATTATATTGATAAAAAGAATTTTGTTTCCATTAAAAGACAATGGTCACGATCTAAAATGTTATGTTATTCGTCAAAAATGTTTTTCTTCTAGTTAAAAGAACATGGTCACAACCTAAAATGTTTTGATTTTTATGAAAAAACTATTTTCGTCGTCGAAAAAAGGACGCCACTTGAGAAAAGAAAACACAAAATCAACTTTATTTATTTGTTTTTATTTATTTATAAACTAATTCATTGCTTATTTCTATTTATAATGTCGTGCAAGCAAACATCACATATTTTTACACACTCTAGTTTGGTTCAATTTCAACAATAAGTAATCATTCCATATTTACTTCGTGCCCATCAAATGTACAAACGCAGACATCATGTAACTGCAAATAAAAATAAATTATACCATATATCAAAATGCAGAACAAAAACCAGGTACATTTTTTTCAACTACACTTTCCTTTTTTGTATTCACATAAAACCACGTGCCATTTGTGAATAAATAAATTAACACAAAACACAATAATTCCGTATTCTCCGTCCATTCCAAGAAACAATCAACACACGACTGACGCGCAAAATGAAAATCGTGTGTACCTGCTCAATGTTTTTATAAAATTCTTGTCGCTGCAAAAAAATTAAAAAATTAAATGGTCACGAAAACAATGTACATGGTCTTTATGGCCATGTAATGGTTGTATACATGTCTATACGTAAACTATAAAAATACTTTTTTCTCTGCAAAAAAGTAAAAAAATTGAATGGTCAGGTACATGATTTTCCTGACCATATAATGGTCTCCAATTCTATCATTTAAATGATAGAACATGTTTGCGGTATTTGATAACCATTCAAATGCTTATTGCCAACATATATTTTTCTCCGCTCGAAAATTATTTTTACAAAGACAAAATACATGGTTTTCGCGACAATTACATACTCTAAATAAGCATTAAATGGATGCGGCAACCATGTCCAAACATGTTTTTTCTGTGCGTGCACTATGTAGACTCTCAACTACTTCAAATTTGCTGGGAGCTATATAAAGGTTTGCATTTCCAGATACAAATACGCCCTGGGATGAAACACAATGTTAACATAGTAAAAAATATGGGAAATATGAAGCGAGAGAAATTTTAATGCAATTATACAAAAGAGAATTTATGATTTATCAGGTGATACATATGTATTCGAGATATAGGGCAATTTTAGTAATATTTACAATTTTTGATACTTAGCAGTGGCGACTTTACAGGGATATTGGTTAGATCCCGCCAAGATATATGGTCAAGTGTGGGTTATGATATATTATTTGGTCAAGTCGGGCGACTTGGAGCCTTATTTAAAACTCAACCGTTCTGTAGAAATTCTGGCATTACAGTGTTTAGGATATGATTAAGATATGGGGAAATCATCACAGAATTTTGTGTCAAGTGTGGGAATTTTGGCCATATTTGTATAAACCAGAAAAACGAATATATGGAGGCTTTATCTAAATCTGAACCAAATTATATCAAACTTGACACATTTAAATATCATATTAAATATATTCTCTGTGGAAACTATCCAGTCAATTGGAGGAAAATCTCATTGAAAATGGGTCTAAAATATGAAACAGTCTACCATATTTCCCCAACTCTGGTGTACGTATATATGGGAGCTATATATAATTTGAACCGATTGTGACTAAATTTGACATGCATAGATAGAATAATAAGTCTGCAATCTCTGCACAATTTCACGTAAATGGAGTATAACTATATCCTCCGTGATCATATGAGTGTAAATCGGGCGAAAGATATATATGGGAGCTATATCTAAATCTGAACCGATTTTAACCAAATTTGACACACATAACGACACCGTTAAACGTACCTCTCGTGCAAAATTTGAAGCAAGTCAGGGCAAAACTCTAGCTTTTGAGGCCATATAAGTGCAAATCGGACGAAAGCTATATATGTGAGCTATATCCAAATCTGAACCGATTTTAACCAAATTTGACACACATAACGACACCGTTAAACATACCTCTCGTGCAAAATTTGAAGCAAGTCAGGGCAAAACTCTAGCTTTTGAGGCCATATAAGTGCAAATCGGATGAAAGCTATATATGTGAGGTATATCTAAATCTGAACCGATTTCAATCAAATTTAGCAAGCATTGGTAGAATGTCAATTCTACTCTCTGTGCAAAATTTCACGAAACTCGGTAGTAAACGTTGGCCTCTGTTGCCATATGAGTCTAAATCAGACGAAAGATATCTAAATCTGAACCGATTTGGCTGATATTTTGCAAGTTTTTCGAGACTCATAAAATATTCGGATGTACGGAATTTGAAGAACATCGGTTAATAAACACGCCAATTATGACCAGATCGGGTATAAATATATATGACAGCTATATCTAAATCTGAGTAATAGTTTACTCACGATCACGCTCACGCACACTCACGACTGAAAAATCGTACTCACGCACACTCACGCACGATATTTTTTGGTAGGACTCACGCACACTCACGAAAAGAAGATTTGTACTCACGCACCAAAACGTCGTGACTTACGAAAAATACCGTGACTCACGAAAAATATCGTAACTCACGAAAAACATCGTGACTCACGAATAATTTTATGATTAATTTACCTTACCGAAGTGTCTGAAAACATAAGCATTATTAAAATCGAAGTTGTTGAACTCTTAACATCTCAGGTTTCACTAAAATTGTAATTGAATTTAACTCTTAAGCGTTTTATGTTGGTGAGCAGGAATATTTTCGTGACTGTAGTTCGTTACTCACACTCACGAACAGGGTTGCCATTTTGGTCCGATCAGACCAAAATTGGTCCAAAAAATTATAATTTTTTTATTTTGGTCCGATGGTCGGACCAAATAGAATTTGATTGGGCTTGGCCCATTTTCGTAAAATCAGTATTTTTTTTCAAAATTTTCAATAGAAATAAAACTTTGACAAACTTGTCTATAGAAATAAGATTTTAACAAGTTTTTCTATAGAAATAAAATTTGGCAAAATTTTGTATAGGAAGAAAATTTTGTAAAAATTTTAATAAAATTAAATTTTGCGATAACTTTCTATAGCAATAAAAGTATGACAAATTTTCTATATAAAATATTGACAAAATTTTCTATAGAAATAAAATTTTGCTTAATTTTCTATAGAAATAAAATTTCTACAAAATTTTCAATAGAAATAAAATTTTGGACACAATTTTCTATAGACATAAAATATTGACAAAATTTTCAATAGAAATAAAATTTTGACAACATTTTCTGAAGAAATAAAATTTTGACAAAATTTTTTATAGATAGAAATAAAATTTGGCAATTTTTTGTGTAGAAATGAACTTTAAAAAAATTGTATAGATACAAACTTATGCAAAAATTTAGTATAGGAAGAAAATTTTGTAAAAGTTTTATTAAAAGTAAAATTTTGCGATAACTATTAATAGACATAAAAGTTAAATTTTCTATCGATATAAAGTATTAACAAAATTTTCTATAGAAATAAAATTTTTACAAAATTTTCAATAGACACAATTTTCTATAGATATAAAATATTTACAAAATTTTCTATAGAAATGAAATTTGACAAAATTTCCTAAAGAAATAAATTTTTACAAAATTTTCAATAGAAATAAAATGTTTACAAAACTTTCTATAGAAATAAAACTTTTAAAAAATTTTCAATAGAAATAAAATTTTGACAAAATTTCCAATAGAAATAAAAATTTTGACAAAATTTTCTATAAAATAAAAATTTTGACAAAATTTTCTATAGAAATAAAATGTTTACAAAACTTTCTATAGAAATAAAACTTTTAAAAAATTTTCAATAGAAATAAAATTTTGACAAAATTTTCCATAGAAATAAAATTTTGACAGAATTTCCTATAGAAATAAAATTTTGATAAAATGTTGACCATATTTTCTATAAAAACTTTTCACAGAAATAAAAATTTTCTATAGAAATAAAATTTTGTTAAAATTTTCTATAGAAATAAAAATTGTAAAAAGAAATAAAAAATTCACACAATTTTCTATCGAGAAAAAAATTTTAATTTGTAAATGGTATTAACTTAATTTGGAAAAATGGTCCGCTGGTACGAATATTGGTCCAATTTTGGAAAAATGTTGGTCCAAAATAAAAATTCATTGTGGCAACCCTCCTCACGAATATATTATTTTCGTGACTCACGCTCACCCACGATATTTTGGTTTGTTGTCATGAGCGTGACTCACGACTCACGCACGAATCACGAAAATTTTCGTGAGTCACGACAATTTCGTGTCACGTGCACACCTCTACTCAGGAGCCCACCCTGAACATTTTTGCCAAAGACACCACGGGTCTTTCTCGTCTCCTTCTGGGTGTTGCAAACATATGCACTAAAAATACGCCCAAATTTTCTTTTGGCCATATCTCCTAAACCTAGAGCGAAAAGGACTTTAATTCGTGACTAACCCCACAAAATTGAAAATTGCATCCAAATCCAAAAAAAAAAAATAAAATTTTTATATGAAAAACTTCTTGTGGTCATATCTTCTAAACGATACGTCCTGGAGCGAAAAGGACATTAATTCACGACTTCCCCCAAAAAATTTAAAAATCCACCCAAATCCTAAATTTTTTTTTATGAAAAACTTCTTTTGGCCATATCTTCTAAGCTAAGCGTCATAGGGAGAAAAGGACTTTAATTCGTGACCACCTACAAAAAATTGAAAATTCCACCTAAATCCTAAAAAAATATTTTTTATATGAAAAACTTCTTTTGGCAATATCTCCTAAGCTAGAACGAAAAATCCCTTAATTCATGACCACTCTCAAAAAAATTGAAAATTCCATTAAAATCCTAAAAATTGAAATTTTTATTTGAAAAACTAATTTTGGCCATATCTCCTAAACTAAGCGTCCCAGAGCGAAAATGACTTTAATTCGTGACCACCCACAAAAAATTTAAACAACATTTAAACATTAAAAAACAAAATTAATTTTTAAAATTATGAAATTTTAATGAAAATAAATTTTATGATCTTTGCTTCAAAAAATTTTTTCATAAAATTGAACACATACATTTTGGAAATTTGCATCCCTCCTATAAAGTCGCATGTCTTTAAACTAAGGCAAATTTTTTTTAAAATAAAGAAACACATTACTGATTTAAAGAAATCGTCCTTAAATTAACTGAAATATTGAATCTTTAGATTCAAGATGGAAACGTTTCAAATATAGACTAATACTTATTTCGAGGACTTTTCTTCTTTGGTTTAAAGTATTTTTTTTAATAAAAACACCTTTTTACTTTGAAGTATATAAATATATGTTTCAAGTATATAAATATATGTCATTATTATATATTAATATATCTCAAAAGGGAATTAAAATTCGATAAATGAGTTTGAATTTTATTGATCCTAGATTTAAAGCTACATTTGTCCCTAAAAATGTTTTTAATTTAAAGAAGCCGTATATTTGGCTCGGAATCAATACCAAAATCCTTACGGGAAGATCAAAATCTTTTGATCTAAATAAACTTTTTGGGAGTAGCACTCCCGCCTTGCTTACAAAGGATCATGGGTTCAAACCTAGTTTCTAGTAAACAAATTAAACAGTTGTTCAGTGGTGGATTGTCCTCTCTCAGTACTGCTGGCGACATTGCTGGGTGTTTAAAAGCTTATCTAAATGGTTTCACAGCAACACGAAACTCTGTTATGGCTCGCCTGTAACAATAGGGTCCCCTGTTACTGAGCTGAATTATCATGTGATGGTGTAATCCCCCTTTAGTTTTTTGTGTCAATATCTTCCAATCACTCCAATTTAAATGTAAAAAATCTTCCATATAAATTTCAATATCATCGAAATGTTAAACGAATACCATTTAATATTCGCTTAGTCAAACAAACAAAACAATTTGTTCTAAAAAAAAAAAAAAATTTTATGAATTCCACAACAAACAAAACTTTCCATTGGAAAGTTTTGGGGAAAGTAAACGCTTGTATGTGATTAGAAAAAGTTTCGTACTCACAATAATAATGGCAGCAATTGCCGATGGTTAAATGGGGAAGAAAAAAAACTTTTGTCGAAGTTGAGAATATAATTGCATATTAAATTAAATATTTAAAAAAATTGGTTAGCAATTATGTATTTATTACGATTGCTTGAGGCGATTATTGCTTTGTTTTCTTTGTTTTCATAAAGAACGAAACTAAGAAGGATAACAATGGAATCCATGGTGAACGACATGGTGATAGTACAAAAAAACTGAAATCGTTCGACGAATGTAGTCAACGAAATCCACACCCTTAGTGACAATCGAATGACTTAAGACTTGTGAATAAGCCGTGGAAGGACGCACTGAATGCACTGAAAAAATATGGTAGTGGGAACAAAGATTTCTTAAATTACGAATGCGACTGGTCTTAGATTTTTGATTTTGAATTGCTTTCCATTTAGTTTTCTCTTAGTATATACACTGGGAAAAAAAATATTGTCGTGAGGACAATCATGTCATGTCCTTAAAATACGATTGTCCTGTAACATGGTTTTGTCGTCGGCTGAGGTAGACCAGTGGTCGTCCAGGATCAACTTTAAGGACCCACAAACCTTAAATTACGAACACACGATCTGGTGGTATTTATACAATAATAGTAGTACGAACTTTATTTATTTGACCTTATATACGTATAATGCTTATGTTTGCAAGGTATGATGGGGAGTCGGTGATTTTTTATGTAGCTTCTTAGTAAAGATGCCGGTGGATCGGTTGTTGACGATTTGGTTCGACTAAAGTCGTTGATACGGTGTCGGTGATTCTTCGGTGACGATCGGTTGGTGATTCGGTTGATCGTTCGGGATTGTCGTTGACGATTCGGCGTCGTTGATTATTCGGTTGATGATTCGGTGGTGGTGGTGATGGTGGTTTGCTGGTCAGCCGTCGGTGGCTGTCCGGTGTCGATAAGTCGGTTGTGTTGGATTGGTCGGCTGTCGGCGGTTGGCCGATGTTTATGACTCGAGTGATGCGGCGGTAGGTTGATGTTTCGGGTGATGCGGCGATATGTAGATGATTCGGGTGATGCGGGATATGTTGATGGTTCGGGTGATGCGACGATTCAGTGTTGATAGTGTATGTTGATAATCCGGGTGATGTGGCGATTCGGTGTTGATTCGTTGTTAGGTTAGTAACAAAACTACAAACTACTTGCCAAACCTACTAGTGGAAGCAAGCTAATTGCCGAAACAATTAGTGCGGAAGCAAGCAAATAGCCGAAGCTACTAGTGCGGAAGCCAGCTAATAGCCGGAGCTATTAGTGCGGAAGCAAGCTAATCGTCGGGAAATCATTAGTGCGGAAGCAAGCTAATTGCCGAAACAATTAGTGCGGAAGCAAGCTAATCGCCGGGAAACGATAAGTGCGGAAGCAAGCTAATTGCCGAAACAATTAGTGCGGAAGCAAGCTAATCGTCGGGAAACGATTAGTACGGAAGCAAGCTACTAGCCGAAGCTATTAGTGCGGAAGCAAGCTAATAGCCGAAGCTATTAGTGCGGAAGCAAGCTAATCGTCGGGAAACGATTAGTGCCGAAGCAAACTAATAGCCGAAGCTACTAGTGCGGAAGCAAACTAATAGCCGAAGCTACTAGTGCGGAAGCAAGCTAATAGCCGAAGCTACTAGTGCGGAAGCAAGCTAATAGCCGAAACTACTAGTGCGGAAGCAAGCTAATAGCCAAAGCTACTAGTGCGGAAGCAAGCTAATAGCCGAAGCTACTAGTGCGGAAGCAAGCTAATAGCCGAAGCTACTAGTGCGGAAGCAAGCTAATCGTCGGGAAACGATTAGTGCGGAAGCAAGCTAATAGCCGAAGCTACTAGTGCGGAAGCAAGCTAATCGTCGGGAAACGATTAGTGCCGATTGAAATCGGTTCAAATTTAGATATAGCTCCCATATATATCTTTCGTCCGATTTGAACTTATATGACCACAAAAGCCAGAGTATTACCGTGATTTGCTTCAAATTTTGCACAAGAGGTACATTTAATAGTATCGTTAAGTGTGTAAAATTTTGTTAAAATCGGTTCAGAGTTAGATAAAGCTCACATATATATCTTTCGCCCGATTTGGACTTATATGGTCTCAAAAACCCGAGTTTTGCCCTGACTTACTTCAAATTTTGCACAAGCGGTACTTTTAACCATACTGTTGTATGTGCCAAATATGGTCAACATCGATTCAGATTTAGATATAGCTCCCATATAAAGATTTGAACTTATATGGCCTTAAAATCCAGGGTTTTGTCGTGATTTGCTTCAAGTTTCGCACAAGGAGTACGTTTAGAAGTATCGGTATTTGTGCCAAATTTGGTTGAAATCGGTTCAGATTTAGATATGGCTCCCATATATATTCCGTCCGATTTGCACTCATATGACCAGGGGGCCAAAGTTATACTCCCATTTACGTGAAATTTCGCATAGATAGCAGAATTATTATTCCAACTATACATATCAAATTTAGTCAAAATCGGTTCAGATTATATATAGCTCCCATATATACTACACCAGAGTTGGGGAAATATGGCAGACTGTTATACAATTTAGACCCATTTTCAATGGAAGTTTCCTCCAATTAACTGGATAGCGTTAGCCGATGTAAATTTTAATTCTAGAGATTTTGTAGAAGTAAAAAAATTGTCTCCTTTATATAGCTTCCAGCAAATGTGAAGTAGTTGCGTGGGTACCACAATTTTTGGCCTACATAGGGGTGAAGGGTATAATATAGTCGGCCCCGCCCGACTTTAGACTTTACTTACTTGTTGTATTTCATTCCGTTACAGTCCTTAAAATACGAAGCATACAAGACGGATTTCTCTGCCAAAACGTTTTTTCCCCTTGCCCAAAAGTCGAAAAGTTTTTCAATTAAGTCGTTTTGTTGGGTTAGTTAGGTGATTCGACTTGAAAATGGGTATCTTTATATGCAATAAATTTTTGTTAGACTAAGATCAACTTGACTTTATTCATCCAGAAATATTCTTTAAAATGAACACATAAAAATGTTTTTCTGATTCAATCACGAAATTAATTGATCCAATTAATTTTTTAATTGAAATGTCTTCAATCACGAAAATGATCAATCACAGTTTTAATTGGCCATCTAAAAAATACTTGATTAAACAATTAATTAATTTCATTAGCAAATTTCAATTAATTTTTTATTGATTCAATTATTTTGGTATTATTTTCTGTGAATGAAAAGTCTTAACATTTGTTGAATTTATGCATTTTGACTACAGCGCAAAAAATCGTTGAAAATGACGACAGATTTTTCAAAACTTTATTTTAAATTTTTACTTGAAACATAGCATAATTGCTACTTGAAGTCGAGTCTGAATTTGAAAATTTAAATTATCGTTAACACATTTTTAAAGGACCATGACATTACACGAAGAAAACACTAAAACGACGAATTTAATTTAAAATTTGTTTCGTAAAATCAAGTAAAAATTTAAAAGGGAATTTTGTCCTAAAAGCATCCTCTCTTCAATTATCCGCTTCCTTGGCTTCCTTGGCTAAAATCATTTGTGTAAAGACCACATCTTTGGAAGTGGACATGCTTTGTTTCTCAGTGTACTATATAAAATGATTGCATATAATTTCTTAACACTTTACTATTCAATTGAAAGCGATTCGACAAAAAAAAACACTCTCCCTCGATAATAAATCTTGGCAATTTTTCAAAATCGCTTTAGTGTTCCGTGACACATGGCTGCATGTATTGAACATAAATCCCTCAATAGTTTTTTTGGGTTCGTTGAAACAAAAGCATTTTTAAATCGAATGGAAGACCGTTTTTGTCTTTTGTCCCATTGAAATATGCATTCATTGCTCCAAGCCAATGGCAACATATGGCGAAATTGTGAAAACATTCAATCATATTCAATGAGCATATAACCAATTTTCCGTTTTTCTTAAACATTCACGATCTACATAAATGCATAGAAAAGTTTTAAAGTAAAAACAAAAATAAACCATATATATATAAAATGAAATACTATTAATATTTATATTGTATATTAATCTGTATATTTTAGGATTGTTTTTTATACCCACCACCATAGAATGGTGACGGGGGTATAATAAGTTTGTCATTCCGTTTGTAACACATCGAAATATCAATTTCCGACTATATAAAGTATATATATTCTTGATCAGGGAGAAATTCTAAGACGATATGACCATGTCCGTCTGTCCGTCTGTCTATTGTAATCACGCTACAGTCTTCAATAATGAAGCAATCGTGCTGAAATTTTGCACAAACTCGTCCTTTGTCTGCAGGCAGGTCAAGTTCGAAGATGGGGTATATCGGTCAAGGTTCATATAGTCCCCATATAAACCGACCTCCCGATTTGGGGTCTTGAGCTTATAGAAATCGTAGTTTTTATCCAATTTGCCTGAAATTGGAAATCTAGCGGTATTTTATAACCATAAAGAGGTGTGTCACAAATGGTGAGTATAGGTCCATGTTTTGGTATAGCCCCCATACAGACCGATCTCTCGATTTTATTTCTTGGGCTTATAGAAACCGTAGTTTTTATCCAATTTGCTTGAAATTGGAAATCTAGAGGTATTTGAGGACCAAAAGAGGTGTGCCAAAAATGGTGAGTATCGGTCCATGTTTTGGTATAGCCTCCATATAGACCGATCTTCCGATTTTACTTCTTGGACTTATAGAAAGCGTAGTTTTTATCAACTTTGTCTGAAATTAGAAATCTAGAGGTATTTTCGGGCCATAAAGAGGTGTGCCGAAAACGGTGAGTATCGGTCCATGTTTTGGTATAGCCCCCATATAGACCGATATCCCGATTTTACTACTTGGGCCTATAGAAACCGTAGTTTTTATCCAATTTGCCTAAAATTGGAAATATAGAGGTATTTTAGGACCATAAAGAGGTGTGCCAAAAATGGTGAGTATCGGTCCAGGTTTTGATATAGTCCCCATATAAACCGACCTCCCGATTTGGGGTCTTGGACTTATAGAAATCGTAGTTTTTATCCAATTTGCCTGAAATTTTAAATGTAGAGGTATTTTATACCCATAAAGAGGTGATTATCGGTCCATGTTTTGGTATAGCCCCCATATAGACCGATTTCCCGATTTTACTTCTTGGACTTATAGAAAGCGTAGTTTTTATCCAATTTGCCTGAAATTGGAAATCTAGAGGTATTTTAGGACCATAAAGAGGTGTGCCAAAAATGGTGAGTATCGGTCCATGTTTTGATGTAGTCCCCATATAAACCGACCTCTCGATTTGTGGTCTTGGGCTTATAGAAACCGTAGTTTTTATCCGATTTGCCTGAAATTGGAAATGTTAGGTATTCTAGGAAAATAAAGGGATGTGCCGAAAATGGTGATTATCGGTCCATGTTTTGATATGGCCCCCATATAAACCGATCTTCCGATTTTACTTCTTGGGCTTCTAGAATCCGTAATTTTTACCCAATTTGCCTAGAGGTGATTATCGGTCCATGTTTTGATATAGCCACCATATAGACCGATCTTCTGATTTTACTTCTTCGGCTTCTAGAATCCGTAGTTTTTACCCAATTTGCCTGAAATTGGAAATCTAGAGGTATTCTAGTAAAATAAAGAGATGGGCCGAAAATTGTGATTATCGGTCCATGTGTTGATATAGCCCCCATATAGACCGATCTTCCGATTTTACTTCTTGGGCTTCTGGAATATGTAGTATTATCCAATTTGCCTGAAATTGGAAATCTAGAGGTAAAGGGTGATACGGTCAAAATTTGGTCAATATAAACTTGACGTATTTCTTTCAATTTTGCATTTAAAAAACCTGAACACCCCTCATTTTGAAGGTGTGTGTGTGTAGAATGTTGCCCCTATTTTGATTTAGGAATTCACTCTTCAGTTGTCAAAATGCCGTCCAAGCAAGAAGAGCAGCGTATCAAAATTTTGCTCGCGCATCGCGAAAATCCGAGCTACTCGCACGCAAAGCTGGCAAAATCGCTAAATGTTGCCAAATCAACCGTTACAAATGTAATTAAAGTGTTTGGGGAACGTTTGTCGACAGCCGGGAAGTCTGGATCGGAGGGAAATCAAAAACCGAAAGCCGCTGAAACGACAAAGAGAGTTGCCGGTAGTTTCAAGCAAAACCCTAACCTCTCTCTCTCCGAGATACCGCAAATAAGCTGGGTGTATCGTCTACAACCGTGCATCGAGCCAAAAAACGAGCCGGACTATCGACTTACAAGAAGGTAGTGACTCCAAATCGCGATGATAAACAAAATACGACGGCCAAAGCGCGATCCCGGAGGCTGTACACGACGATGCTGACGAAGTTCGACTGCGTGGTAATGGACGACGAAACCTACGTCAAAGCCGACTACAAGCAGCTTCCGGGACAGGAGTTTTATACGGCAAAAGGAAGGGGAAAGGTAGCAGATATTTTCAAGCACATAAAACTGTCAAAGTTCGCAAAGAAATATCTGGTTTGGCAAGCCATCTGTACCTGTGGCTTGAAAAGCAGCATTTTCATAGCTTCCGGGACTGTCAACCAAGAAATTTACGTGAAAGAGTGTTTGAATAAGCGTGTGCTGCATTTCCTGAAGAAACACGGTTGTTCCGTACTGTTTTTGCCGGATTTGGCATCTTGCCATTACGGTAAAAAGGCCATGGAGTGGTACGCCGCCAACAATGTGCAGGTGGTTTCCAAGGACAAGAACCCTCCCAACACGCCAGAGCTCCGCCCAATTGAGAAATACTGGGCTATTGTCAAGCGGAACCTAAAGAAGACCAAAAAACTGCTAAGGACGAGCAGCAGTTCAAGGCAAACTGGCTTTCTGCGGCGAAGAAGGTGGACAAGGTGGCTGTACAAAATCTGATGGCAGGTGTCAAGCGTGAGGCCCGGCAATTCGGATTTGGAAAAGCGAAAGCCTAACTGAATATTTTTCCTGAATTTAATACTAATTGAACTTGAAAAAGAAATCTAATTTGGTTTTTTAAATAAACGATTTCACCGATTTACACGCTTTTTCCCTTGACCAAATTTTGACCGTATCACCCTTTATATGGCCCCAGAAGCCAGAGTTTTACCCTAATTTGGTTGATGGATGTCTGGATCTGGATGTATTCTAGGAAAATAAAGAAATGTTCGAAAATGGTGATTATCGGACCATGTTTCGATATAGCCCCCATATAGACCGATCTCCCAATTTTATTTCTTGGTCTTCTAGAATCCGTAGTTTTACCCAATTTGCCTGAAATTGGAAATCTAGAGGTATTCTAGGAAAATAAAGAGATGTGCCGAAAATGGTGAATTATCGATCCATGTTTTGATATAGCCCCCATATAGAGCGATCTCCCGATTTTACTTCTTGGGCTTCTAGAATCCGTAGTTTTTACCCAATTTGCCTGAAATTTGAAATCTAGAGGTATTCTAGGAAAATAAAGAGATGTGCCGAAAATGGTGATTATCGGACCCTGTTTCGATATAGTTCCTATATAGACCGATCTCCAGATTTGCTTCTTGGGCTTCTAGAATCCGTAGTTTTTATCCAATTTGCATGAAATTGGAAATCTACAGGTATTCTAGGACCATAAGGAGGTGTGCCGAATATATTGAGTATCGGTACAGTTTTTGATATAGCCCCCTTACAAACCGGCCCTCCGATTTGGGGTCTAGATTCTAGAACTACAATTAAATGTGCTGAATACTGTGTGTATCCTTCAATGTTGCAGTATAGCCCCGTTACACCGAACTCCCGATTTTACTTCTTAGACTTCTAGAATCCGTAGTTTTTATCTGATTTGCCACAAATTGAAAATATACTGGCATTTTAGACCCATAACAAAGTGTATATGATTTAGTTTTATCGGTCCATTTGGTAAGGCCTCCATATAGATCGATTTCACTTATTGAAACTGAATGCAAAATTTCCAGATCTTACTTCTCGTAGTCAGTTAAATAATCGGGATGAAAATCTACAGATTTTACATTTCAAATCAAGGCGTTATTTTATAATTTTCTTGCACACTTACAAGAGATGTTAATGATTCCTCTAAAACTCAGACAAAAATGGTTCTTATAAATCCAGAATCTGATATAGTCTTCATAGGTAAAATCTTAACATTTATCAGTGGGAAGCGTACTGGTTGAACTGATTTGCTTGGGGAAATATCTGTCATCAAACCCCCCGATATTTCAAAGGAAACTATAATATTTGATTCATGGTGATGGGTATTTAAGATTCGGCCCGGCCGAACTTACTGCTGTATATACTTGTTATTTTTAATAAAGTGTCCAACTGTTAAATATAATTTCTTTACATCGGTTCATGAGCGCCCAAAGCTATGCTTTATAAATATAACTCCTTCACTGTAAACTTGGAATACAATTTAGTTCAATTTTCGCACGGGATAGCTCATTTTTCCCATAATGTACACTAATAAAAAAAATCTTCGTTATATTGTATCGTTAAAAATCAACCAATGAAACAAATTCGTTAATATTTACAACGAAATTTTTCGTTATTATAACGAATTTTCTGTTAATAAACGCAACGTTTCGTACTATTAACGAATATTTTCATTGTATTAATGAAAATATTTCGTTATATCAATGAAACATTTTCGTTGGCTGACTTTTAATGAAATTTTCTTTGTGTGTGTTTACTTTTTTATACCCTGCGCCACACTGTGGAACAGGGTATTATAAGATAGTGCATACATTTGTAACACCCAGAAGGAGACGAGATAGACACATGGTGTCTTTGGCAATAATGCCAAAGACACCATGGGTCCCTGAGTCGATATAACCATGTCCGTCTGTCCGTCTGTCCGTCCGTCCGTCTGTCTGTGAACACATTTTTGTGATCAAAGTCTAGGTCGCAATTTAAGTCCAATCGCCTTCAAACTTGGCACATGTTCCTAATTTGGGTCAGAATAGAACCCTATTGATTTTGGAAGAAATCGGTTCAGATTTAGATATAGCTCCCATACATATCTTTCGCCCGATATGGATTTATATGGCCCCAGAAGCCAGATTTTTGGCCGAATTTGGTTGAAATTTTGCACTAGGAGTACAATTAGTAGTATAGTTAAGTGTGCAAAATTTGATTGAAATCGGTTCAAATTTAGATATAGCTCCCATATATATCTTTCGCCCGATATGGACTAATATAGTCCTAAAAGCCAGAGTTTTGGCCCAATTTGGTTGTACAGGGAGTAGATTTAGCATTGTAGCTATGCGTGCAAAATTTGGTTGAAATCAATTCAGATTTAGATACAGCTCCCATATATATCTTTCGCCCGATATGCACTTATATGGACACAGAAGCCAGAGCTTTATCCCGATTAGCTTGAAATTTTGCACAAGGAGTACAATTGGTAGTATAGTCATGCGTGCCAAATTTGATTGAAATCGGTTCAGATTTAGATATAGCTTCCATATATAGCTTTCGGCCGATTTACACTCATATGACCACAGAGGCAAATTTTTTGCTCCGATTTAGTTGAAATTTTGCACAGGGAGTAGAATTAGCATTGTTGCTATGCGTGCCAAATTTGGTTAAAATCGCTTCAAATTTAGATATATCTCCCATATATAGCTTTCGCCCGATTTACCCTCTTATGACCACAGAGACCAATTTTTAACTCCGATTTAGTTGAAATTTTGCACAGGGAGTAGAATTAGCATTGTAGCCATGCATGCCAAATTTGGTTGAAATCGGTTGAGATTGAGATATATCTCCCATATATAGCTTTCGCCCGATTTACACTCATATGACCACAGAGGCCAATTTTTAACTCCGATTTAGTTGAAATTTTGCACAGGGAGTAGAATTAGCATTGTAACTATGCGTGCCAAATTTGGTTGAAATCGGTTCAGATTTGGATATATCTCCAATATATAGCTTTCGCCCGATTTACACTCATATGACCACAGAGGCCAATTTTTAACTCCGATTTAGTTGAAATTTTGCACAGGGAGTAGAATTAGCATTGTATCTATGCGTGCCAAATTTGGTTGAAATCGGTTCAGATTTAGATATAGCTCTCATATATATGTTTTCTGATTTCGACAAAAATGGTCAAAATACCAACATTTTCCTTGTAAAATCGCCACTGCTTAGTCGAAAAGTTGTAAAAATGACTCTAATTTTCCTATACTTCTAGTACATATATATCGAGCGATAAATCGTAAATAAACTTTTGCGAAGTTTCCTTAAAATTGCTTCAGTTTTAAATGTTTCCCATATTTATACCCTTCACCACTACTGTGGTACAGGGTATAATAAGTTTGTGCATTTGTATGTAACGCCAAGAAGGAAAAGTCTGAGACCCATCGTTTAGTATACCGATCGTGTTAGAATTAAATTCTGAGTCGATTTAGCGATGTCCGTCTGTCTGTCTGTCTGTCCGTCTGTCTGTTGATGTATTTTTGTGTGCAAAGTACAGCTCGCAGTTTTAGTCCGATTGTCCTAAAATTTGGTATGGGGTCCTGTTTCGGCTCAAAGACGATTCCTATTGATTTTGGAAAAAATCGGTTCAGATTTAGATATAGCTGCCATATATATTTTTCACCGATCTGGTCATAATTGGCGTGCATATCAACCGATCTTCCTCAAATTCCGTACATCCCAATATTTTATGAGTCTCGAAAAACTTGCAAAATATCATCCAAATCGGTTCAGATTTAGATATAGCTCCCATATATAGCTTTCGCCCGATTTACACTCCTTTGTCCACAGAGGCCAATTTTTTGCTCCGATTTAGTTGAAATTTTGCACAGGGAGTAGAATTAGCATTATAGCTATGCGTGTCAAATTTGGTGGAAATCGGTTCAAATTTAGATATAGCTCCCATATATAGCTTTCGCCCGATTTACACTCATATGACCACAGAGGCTAATTTTTTGCTCCGATTTAGTTGAAATTTTGCACAGGGAGTAGTATTAGCATTGTTGCTATGCGTGCCAAATTTGGTTGAAATCGGTTCAGATTTAGATATACCTCCCATATATATGTTTTTCTGATTTCGACAAAAATGGTCAAAATACCAACATTTTCCTTGTAAAATCGCCATTGCTTAGTCGAATAGTTGAAAAAATGACTCTAATTTTCGTAAACTTCTAATACATATATATCGAGCGATAAATCATAAATAAATTTTTGCGAAGTTTCCTTAAAATTGGTTCAAATTTAAATGTTTCCCATATTTTTTTACTACAATTGTGTTCCACCCTAGTGCATTAGCCAACTTAAATTTTGAGTCTATAGATTTTGTAAAAGTCTATCAAATTCTGTCCAGATCGAGTGATATTTAAATGTATGTATTTGGGACAAACCTTTATATATAGCCCCCAACACATTTGACGAATGTGATATGGTATCGAAAATTTAGATCTGCAAAGTGGTGCAGGGTATAATATAGTCGGCCCCGCCCGACTTTAGACTTTCCTTACTTGTTTATGTGTAGGTCTTCCCGTTCGAGTTTTTCCAAATAAGTTTTTGCCGAGCGTTATCGTGTTGCATAAGCTTATTTCGATGGATATTCGGCTTTGCCGTCGATGTTGAGTAATGACCGGGGTAACTATACATAGACAGAAAATGTGCTAATCGGTGCAGGTTTTAATATAGCTCTTATATAAGCCGATTTCCCGACTTTAAAGAAATTCTTCTTTGATATTATGTAAATTACATATCATAAAATTTATCTTGCATGATCTTTCATATAGCTTCCCTACTTTTTTTGTCGGTGTAGTTTTAACTCAATGTATGGATAATAAATTAATTTTGTTATTCATACTCTCACACACTTCCATAAAAGTCTTGTTTTCAAGCATAACAAAATTTAAAATGGGTAGTAACCCACATTTTTGCTTCGTTTTGCTTGCTGTATTACCAGTAGCCTTTGCTGTATCACTGTTTTACAGATTAATTATCCTTATATATGGTGACATTGCCCTTATTTTGCAGCATTCATGAACACACAATTAAAAAATTCTAAGAATCATAATTAGCTTTAGCTTTACTCAGATATAAAATCACGTTTCCCTTATAAACCAAATAAAAAAAAATCTGAAATATTTTTATACCCTCCTCCATAGGATGAGTAGTGCACTGACTTTGTTATTCCGTTTGTAACACATCGAAATATTGGTCTCGGTTGGGCATAAGGTATATAAAATTCTGGATCGTGGTGAAATTCTGAGTCGATCTAGCGATGTCCGAAAGAAACAAGCTTTCGACATGAAATTTGGTACAAGTATCTATTATTGATCTAAGTCGATATAGCCTCCATATAAAGGGTGATACGGTCAAAATTTGGTCAAGGGAAAACGCGTGTAAATCGGTGAAATCGTTTATTTAAAAAATTAAAATTAAATTTCTTTTTCAAGTTCAATTAGTATAAAATTCAGGAAAAATATTCAGTTAGGCCTTCGGTTTTCCAAATCCGAATTGCAGGGCCTCACGCTTGACACCTGCCATCACATTTTGTACAGCAACCTTGTCCACCTTCTTCGCCGCAGAAAGCCAGTTTGCCTTGAACGGCTGCTCGTCCTTAGAAGTTTTTTTGGTCTTCTTTATGTTCCGCTTGACAATAGCCCAGTATTTCTCAATTGGGCGGAGCTCTGGCGTGTTGGGAGGGTTCTTGTCCTTGGGAACCACCTGCACGTTGTTGGCGGCGTACCACTCCATGGCTTTTTTACCGTAATGGCAAGATGCCAAATCCGGCCAAAACAGTACGGAACAACCGTGTTTCTTCAGGAAAGGCAGCAGACGTTTATTTAAACACTCTTTCACGAAAATTTCTTGGTTGACAGTCCCGGAAGCTGCTTTTCAAGCCACGGGTACAGATGGTTTGCCAAACCAGATATTTCTTTGCGAACTTTGACAGATTTATGTGCTTGAAAATATCTGCTACCTTTCCCCTTCCTTTTGTCGTATAAAACTCCTGTCCCGGAAGCTGCTTGTAGTCGGCTTTGACGTAGGTTTCGTCGTCCATTACCAAGCAGTCAAACTTCGTCAGCATCGTCGTGTACAGACTCCGGGATCGCGCTTTGGCCGTATTTTGTTTATCTTCGCGATTTAGAGTCACTACCTTCTTGTAAGTCGATAGTCCGGCCCGTTTTTTGGCTCGATGCACGCTTGTAGACGATACACCCAGCTTATTTGCGGCATCTCGGAGAGAGAGGTTAGGGTTTCGCTTGAAACTACCGGCAACTCTCTTTGTCGTCTCAGCGGCTTCCGGTTTTCGATTTCCCCCCGATCCAGACTTCCTGGCTGTCGACAAACGTTCCCCAAACACTTTAATTACATTTGTAACGGTTGATTTGGTAACTTTTAGCTATTTTGCCAGCTTTGCCTGCGAGTAGCTCGGATTTTCGCGATGCGCGAGCAAAATTTTAATACGCTGCTCTTCTTGCTTGGACGGCATTTTGACAACTGAAGAGTGAATTCCAAAATCAAAATAGGAGCAACATTCTACACACACACACCTTCAAAATGAGGGGTGTTCAGGGTTTTTAAATGCAAAATTGAAAGAGATACGTCAACTTTATATTGACCAAATTTTGACCGTATCACCCTTTAAAACAACCGCCAAAGGGACGAAAAAGACTATTTTTCATATATTTTGGTGTAGCAAAACTATATCGGTCCAAAATTATATATACCCCAATATAAACCAATCCCCAGATTTGACTTCCCTCTGGAAAGACTTAATTTCATACATTCCAGTTGAAATTTGTCACAAGCCAAAATTGGTGCATAACAATTCATAATTATTTTAAAACTATTCTATATAAAACGATCAAGATCTAATGAGGCCTTTGTATAAGCCGCTTTTTATTTAACATAGACATCCTACGAACTCACTTTAGAAGACAATGTTAAAATTAAAACTAAGCCTTACGAGGGCGGTTTGGAAACTTATTAGCCTAGCAATGAAAGAGAATAGTTAGTTTTTCAAAAATATTTTTATTTTTCACTACACGGATGAAAAAGACTGTTTTTCATATGTTTGGCTATAAACATTATATGTTTGGAACACAAATTTTTAAACACAATATTTTTGAGTGCAAGCATATAATGTTCATAAACTAGCATAACATGTTTGGGACATATATGTTAATATGTTAGAACATATTATGTTTGGGACATAAAATGTTTGTAAATATAATATGCTTGGATGCAAACATATATTAATTTAGAAATAGCCTATAAACATATATGTGTTTAGTAGCTTGGAGCGCTATTTAACAGGGATCGATATTGAATTAAGTTGGTGGTTGTTACTTGTTATTACAAAATTAACATTTTATTTTTCCTTGGGCAATTGATCAGCTACTTCTTTGATCCTTACAAACTGTGTGGTCCGCTGTTCGAATCCCCGTCCGGCAAAAGGTAAAATTAAAATAAAAACAAGTATATACGGCCGCAAGTTCGGCCAGGCCGAATCTTATGTACCCACCACCATGGATTGCGTAGAAACTTCTACGAAAGACTATCATCCACAATCGAATTACTTGGGTTGTGGTATCTTAAAACTTCTTAACATCGTTTTCTAAATTGTGATTTAGTCCATACATGGTATATATTAGACAAAAAAAGTTATGTATAGTTAAGTCTACAAATAATTACGAATCGATATGGACTTTTTGTACGTAGAGAGCCAGAATTGAAATATGGGGATCGCTTATATAGGGGCTATATACAATTATGAACTTGATATGGACCAATTTTTGTGTGATTGGGGATCGATTTTTCTGAGGGCCATATATAACTATAGACCGATATGGACCTAGTTAGGCATGGTTGTTAACGATCATATACTAGCACAATGTACCAAATTTCAACTCACTCGGATGAAATTTGCTCCTCCAAGAGGTTCCAAAACCAAATCTCGGGATCGGATTATATGGGGCTATGTACGATTATGGACTGATATGGACCACTTTTGGCATGGTTGTTAAATATCATATACTACCACCACGTACCAAATTTCAAGCAGATCGGATGAATTTTGCTTCTCCAAAAGGAACCAGAGGTCAAATCGGGGGATCGGTTTATATGGGAGCTATATATAATTATGGACTGATAGGAACCAATTCCTGCATGGTTGTTGGATACCATATACTAACATCACGTACCAAATTCCAACCGAATGGGAATGGGAATTTTGCTCTTCTCTGGAGGTCAAATCTGGGGATCGGTTTATATGGGGCCTATATATAATTATGGACCGATATCGACCAATTTTTGCATGGGAGTTTGAGGCCATATATTAACACTAAATTTCAACTGAATCAGATGAATTTTGGTCTTCCAAGAGGTTCCGGAGGTCAAATTTGGTGATCGGTTTATATGGGGGCTATATATAATTATGAACCGATATGGATTTGCATGGTTGTTAGAGACCCTATACTAACACCATGTACCAAATTTCAGCCAGATCGGATGAAATTTGCTTCTCTTAGAGGCCTCGCAAGCCAAATCGGGGGATCGGTTTATATGGGGGCTATATATAATTATGGACCGATGTGGACCAGTTTTTGCATGGTTATTAGAGACTATATACTGACACCATGTACCAAATTTCAGCCGGATCGGATGAAATTTGTTTCTCTTAGAGGCCTCGCAAGCCAAATTTTGGGGTCCGTTTATATGGGGGCTATACGTAAAAGTGGACCGATATGGCCCATTTGCAATACCATCCGACCTACATCAATAACAACTACTTGTGCCAAGTTTCAAGTCGATAGCTTGTTTCGTTCGGAAGTTAGCGTGATTTCAACAGACGGACGGACGGACGGACGGACATGCTCAGATCGACTCAGAATTTCACCACGACCCAGAATATATATACTTTATGGGGTCTTAGAGCAATATTTCGATGTGTTACAAACGGAATGACAAAGTTAATATACCCCCCATCCTATGGTGGTGGGTATAAAAATCATACAATTGAATAATTTCTTCTACAATGTTTGTATTACAGAAAAAGGTGCTAAGAACTAAAAAATCTCGTGGAAGTGAGAAAGATGTGGGGGAATATACAATTGGGCAGAAACAAAATTTTGAGCATTCAGGTCGAAAACCTATGTTGTTAGCACCTATATTACCTGTTTATTTTCATAATTCATTATGATTGTAAATATATAAATAAATAAATAAAATTTTGAGCACAATATTGTTTGGGAGAATTTTTTTTAAGCATATAATATTTTTGGGTGCAAAATGCTTCCAAACATATTATATGTTCACATAATAACATATTTTTTTTTGGAAGACAACATTATTGAATTTGGATGCAAAAATACAAAATGTTTGGAACTTAGACTACCCAAACATATATTGTTTAGCCCAATATGCTTTCAAACATATTATATATTGGAAGAGATCAAACATATAAATGTTTGGGCAATACCCAAAAATATATATGCTTGAATCAAAATATGTTTGGGAGTATATGTTACAGAAGCGATTTTTTGCGAGCGTGTATAATCTCATGAAACTTCAATACACTTAGTCCCTTGATTAAAATAGATTTCCTCAAGGTCTTCAGAATAGTGGTTTACAAATGTAATTGCATCTTCATTTGAGGTAAAACGCTTGCCACCAAGGACTTTTTTTAGATTTGGGAACAAGTAAAAGTCACTGGGAGCTAAATCAGGAGAATAAGGTGGGTGGTCAAGCAACTCGTACTTTAATTCGTTGATTTTAGCCATTGTTAAAACACTCTTGTGCGCTGGTGCGTTGTCTTAATGAAAAATTAGTTTTTTGTCTTGTAAGCCAGGACGTTTTTCTCGTGCACTTTGGGTACAATTTCTGTTGTTGTTGCTGTTTTTGGACGTCCACTACGTGGTTCATCTTCAATGCTTGTACGACCACGTTTAAATTCAGCAACCCAATTTCTTACTGTTGCATATGAAGGAGCACTTTCACCTAACACATTCACCATATCATTATGAATTTCTTGTCCCGATAAACCTTTTTTATGTAAATATTTAATGACAGCACGCATTTCTAATTTTTCCATTGTAAAAACATTGCAGATGCGTCTTTTTTGAACACCTAGGCTAAGACGTTTCCGAACTGCCCTCGTACCATGGGCAAATGTTACCACAACCCAAGTAATTCAATTGTGGATGACAAACTTTTGTAAATCTTTGTACGCAATCCAATGTGAAGGGTACATTTAATTCGTCCTGGCCAAACTTTCGGTCATATATATATTTTTAATTTTATAAAAAGAATTTTGGTGGAAAACTGAATCACATTATACTAATTGGCATTTTGAAATTCCAGCCTATATGTGGAGTTATAATTAAATTTGAAGTGGTCTAGTACACTGATTAATGGCATGTTGGATACTGATACCATTTCATCCAAGGCATTTTAAATTGGTTGCCATGACACTAGGATTGAAAATTGGAAAAATAAAAAAACAAGGAATGACAAGAATACCGTCTAGTACGCTGGGTATTCACATGTTGTCATTTCAATCAATACATTTTAAATTGCCAAAAGTGTTCATCTTTACTAAGGCCTATTTTTAAATCAACCACCCTAGAATGGTAATGGGGGTATATTAAGTGTTTAATGTCGAACGACATGAAACCAGATTATTTTTTATTCATTTTTTGTAACTTTTATTTTATTTGTTATATTTACCATTTTTCTTTAAAAAACTTTATCATAGATCTTTATTATCGTCAGTTAAATTTTCCTTATTATACCCACCACCATAGAATTGTGACGGGGGTATAATAAGTTTGTCATTCCGTTTGTAACACATCGAAATATCGATTTCCGACTATATAAAGTATATATATTATTGATCAGGGAGAAATTCTAAGACGATATAACGATGTCCGTCTGTCCGTCTGTCTGTCTGTCTGTCTGTTGTAATCACGCTACAGTCTTCAATAATGAAGCAATCGTGCTGTAATTTTGTACAAACTCGTCATTTGTCTGCAGGCAGGTCAAGTTCGAAGATGGGCTATATCG
Source organism: Haematobia irritans (assembly GCF_050003625.1). Taxonomy (NCBI): domain Eukaryota; kingdom Metazoa; phylum Arthropoda; class Insecta; order Diptera; family Muscidae; genus Haematobia; species Haematobia irritans. The sequence goes on along the minus strand of NC_134399.1, from coordinate 220,846,624 downwards.
GTCCAGGTTTTGATATAGTCCCCATATAAACCGACCTCCCGATTTGGGGTCTTGGACTTATAGAAATCGTAGTTTTTATCCAATTTGCCTGAAATTTGAAATCTAGAAGTATTTTATGACCATAAAGAGGTGTGCCAAAAATGGTGAGTATAGGTCCATGTTTTGGTATAGCCCCCATATAGACCGATCTCCCTATTTTACTTCTTGGGCTTATAGAAACCGCAGTTTTTATTCAATTTACCTGAAATTGGAAATCTAAAGGTATTGTAGGACCACAAATACGTGTGCCAAAAATTGTGAGTATTGGTCCATATTTTGGTATAGCCCCCATATAGACCGATCTCCCGATTTTACTTCTTGGGCTTATAGACCCCGCTGTTTTTATTCAATTTACCTGAAATTGGCAATATAGAGGTATTATATGACCACAAATACGTGTGCCAAAAATTGTGAGTATCGGTCCATGTTTTGGTATGGTCCCCATATAAAACGACCTCCCGATTTGGGGTCTTGAGCTTATAGAAACCGTAGTTTTCTAGTAGTAGACATTAACATATGTTATCTAATAAAATCAACAGAAATAGACTTTAAAGAACAAAGTGAATTAAATATATTAGTGAACTCTAATATAAGTCAATGATTAAACATTTTTAAATTTTTATCTAAAAAAATAATTGATACAATTAATTTTTTAATCATACTCGGAAAACTAAGAAAAAGTGATGGTTTTTTTTAATTTTTAATTAAAATTTTAGTTCATGCAATCAATTTTTAAAATCACTACCCATGTAAAAATTGGGGGATCTAAGTAAATATGATTAGATCTCAAAATTGGCCGTTTTAGATCCAAGCAGATTTACTTAGATATGATGAGACACCATTAGATATTATTATATATAATTCCACATATGACGAGATCTAACATCAGATTAAACTAAATATATGGGGATAGATATAATCTTATCTAAGACATTAGATCTAGGGCAATTTTGAAATCTGATCAGTTCTAATTCCATAGTAATTAGATATGATTAGATCTTACCATTTTTCGGATCTATCCATATCTAATTATATCAAATTAAATATTTCAATTTTTAGAACTGCATCGGAAGTGGAAAAAATTGATGGGAGATTCCGGGATGCGCTTTATAAGAAATGTTTGTGGAACAACTTCCATTTTTTTTTTGCTGGGTACACATTGCAATTTTAATGAGATGTGTCTGAAATTGGAAATCTAGAGTTATTGTAGAGTGTGTCACATATGGTGTACGAGTATATCACTCCATGGTTTGGTACACGGAAGAAAAAGACTTTTCTTCATATGTTTGGGTGTAAAAATTATATGTTTGGAACTCAAAGTTTTTAACACATTATTTTTATGTGCAAGCATATAATGTTCACAAACTAGCACTAGCATACAAACAATATCTTGTTTGGACCAATCCCGAAAATATATATGCTTGAAGCAGAATGTGTTTGGGGAATAGATCAATTGGAAATACTTTAGTGATATTTTATCACACACATTTTCATAATTTTACAAATATTTCAATTGCTGAAAAAAACTAGATAATTTCTAGTACAAAAATTCCTACAATTTTAACAAAATTTTTCTGTAATTGATGTGATAAGAAAAGAGTTTGCCTTAAGGCAATATAAAATTATTTTTATTTTATCCCATTCTACATCAAGGTTTCTTCCATTCAAATTTGTTTTCAATGTCAATGTCGATACGCGTGCCCTAGCAAATAGAAATTATTTGCATTGCCACACAGGAATAATGTCACTCCTTAAAGTGAAAACATTGAATTGTTCACAAGTAAAGCACACACCTCCACACAATCTGCAACACGTGGCAGGCAGTATGCAAAAGCTGCAGAAAAAAAATCTGAAGTGTAATCTAAACGAATGAAAATAAGTTTCCCATCTTGTATTATAGGGATCCGATACTAACACATTGGGATGCACAAATAGAAAATCAAATAAAAAAAAACAAGTATATACGGCCGTAAGTTCGGCCAGGCCGAAGCTTATGTACCCTCCACCATGGATAGCGTAGTAACTTCTTCTAAACACTGCCATCTACAATCGAATTACTTAAGTTGCGGTAACGCTTGCCGATGGCAAGCTATCTTAAAACCTCCTAATAACATCTTCTAAATTGTATGTAAGTCCATATAAAGGGTGATTCTTTTGAGGTTAGGATTTTCATGCATTAGTATTTGACAGATCACGTGGGATTTCAGACATGGTGTCAAAGAGAAAGATGCTCAGTATGCTTTGACATTTCATCATGAATAGACGAACGATCTGCCACAACGTCGAATTTTCAGTGAATGGGCCCTAGAAAAGTTGGCAGAAAATCCGCTTTTTTATCGACAAATTTTGTTCAGCGATGAGGCTCATTTCTGGTTGAATGGCTACGTAAATAAGCAAAATTGCCGCATTTGGAGTGAAGAGCAACCAAAAGCCGTTCAAGAACTGCCCATGCATCCCGAAAAATGCACTGTTTGGTGTGGTTTGTACGCTGGTGGAATCATTGGACCGTATTTTTTCAAAGATGCTGTTGGACGCAACGTTACGGTGAATGGCGATCGCTATCGTTCGATGCTAACAAACTTTTTGTTGCCAAAAATGGAAGAACTGAACTTGGTTGACATGTGGTTTCAACAAGATGGCGCTACATGCCACACAGCTCGCGATTCTATGGCCATTTTGAGGGAAAACTTCGGAGAACAATTCATCTCAAGAAATGGACCGGTAAGTTGGCCACCAAGATCATGCGATTTGACGCCTTTAGACTATTTTTTGTGGGGCTACGTCAAGTCTAAAGTCTACAGAAATAAGCCAGCAACTATTCCAGCTTTGGAAGACAACATTTCCGAAGAAATTCGGGCTATTCCGGCCGAAATGCTCGAAAAAGTTGCCCAAAATTGGACTTTCCGAATGGACCACCTAAGACGCAGCCGCGGTCAACATTTAAATGAAATTATCTTCAAAAAGTAAATGTCATGGACCAATCAAACGTTTCAAATAAAGAACCGATGAGATTTTGCAAATTTTATGCGTTTTTTTTTTAAAAAAAGGTTATCAAGCTCTTAACAAATCACCCTTTATATTAAATCAAAAAAGATCGATCAAATACGTATATAATTCAGTTTGACAAAATTGTCTATAGACATAAAATTTTGACAAAATTTTCTATAGAAATAAAATTTTAACAAAATTTTCTATAGTAATAAAATTAAAAAAAAATTTATAGAAATAAAATTTTGACAAAATTTTCTTTAGAAATAAAATTTTGATAAAATTTTCTACAGAAATAAAATTTTAACAAAATTTTCTATAGAAATAAAATTTGAACAAAATTTTCTATAGAAATAAATTTTTAAAAATTTTCTATAGAAATAAAATTTTGACAAAATTTTCTATAGAAATAAAATTTTAACAAAAATTTTCTATAGAAATAAAATTTTAACAAAATTTTCTATAGAAATAAAATTTTGACAAAATTTTCTATAAAAATAAAATTTTGGTAGATTATTTTTGGCTCGCGTGGCAACCATGATTATGAACCGATATGGACACATTTTTGTGTGATTGGAGATCGGCTATATATAACTATAGACCGATATGGACCAATTTTGGTAGGGTTGTTAGTGTCCATATACTAACACCACGTTCCAAATTTGAACCGGATCGGATGAATTTTGCTCCTCCAAGAGGCTCCGGAGGTCAAATCTGGAGATCGGTTTATATGGGGGCTATATATAATTATGGACGGATGTGGACCAATTTTTTCATGGTTATTAGAGACCATATACCAACATCATATACCAAATTTCAACCCAATCGGATGAAATTTGCTTCTCTTTGAGGCTCCGCAAGCCAAATCTGGGGATCGGTTTATATGGGAGCTATATATAATTAAGGACCGATGTGGACCAATTTTTGCACGGTTATTAGAGACCATATACGAACACCATTTACCAAATTTCAGCAAGATCGGATGAAATTTGCTTCTCTTTGAGGCTTCGCAAGCCAAATTATATATAGCCCCCATATAAACCATATGGGGGCTATATATAATTATGGACCGATGTGGATTAATAGTTAGAATAATTAATTGGAAATACATTTGATTAATTGGTTCAATTTAAAATTTAATTGATTTCTATTGAGACAATTAATATTTAATAATAATAATTCATATTTAATTAAAATAGTAATTAAACTTAACTGACTTTAGAGTATAGTCTGATCAGTGAGTTTTTAATTGATTACGTTTTAAAATTAATCAACTTTTTCATTGAAAACATTTGGGTGATGATATAAAAATTTATTTAGATTTTATGTACTTCCATTACACGCTAGTATATTTTTATTTGTATATGCTTTGGCAAAACCCACGCTAGGGAATTGTATTCATTTCTTTTTACTTTTCATTTTTTTTTTTTAAATTTTAATATCACATATTTGAAATCAAATATAAATGTTGGTGCTATACAAATGGTATTCCATTTACCTAGAAGCCAGAAGGTAACAAATGGGAGAAAAGCAGCTATGAAGCTCTTGGTAGGACAAATTTCTCTTTGTTCATTTAATGCAAATTGCATTGCCAAGGAATCCCCTTGAATATGTTTTCCATTATTTGCACATGCTTTTTGTAAGAAGCTACTTAAATAATATTCATTCAGAAAAAAAAATTTAAATCTATAGCGTCACATTACAACCCAGCAACCTTATGCAAAAGTGAACAGAAAAAGCTTCATTATTTTCAATCAATTAAAATCTTAAGTAAATTTTAAAAGGCATTCAATTAAAAATTAATTGAATTTATTAATTTTTTATTAAATTTTATTTTATAGTTGTTAAATTTTGTAAGACCTTATTTTTGGTTATTTTTAAATCTGTTCTAAGGAGGGCTCTCAATGTCTCTTAATATGCAAATAAGACTTTATTTCCTATTTACATACCATAATATAAACAAAAAGACAAAAAGACAATTACAAAGACAATCTAGAAGAAGACGCAGCTTTGTCATAACAAAACTGAAGCTCCAGATGTCTCTGTGAACACAATATCATGCCGTTTACGTCGGAAAGTATCAATAACATTTAATAAATTTCAGAATTAAACAAGTAAGGAAAGTCTAAAGTCGGGCGGGGCCGACTATATTATACCCTGCACCACTTTGTTCATCTAAATTTTCGATACCATATCACATCCGTCAAATGTGTTGGGGGCTATATATAAAGGTTTGTCCCAAATACATACATTTAAATATCACTCGATCTGGACAGAATTTGATAGACTTCTACAAAATCTATAGACTCAAAATTTAAGTCGGCTAATGCACAAGTGTGCAACACATGTTAGTAAAAAACAAGTTAGTAAAGTCTAAAGTCGGGAGGGGCCGACTATATTATACCCTTCACCCATATGTAGGCCAAAATTTGTGTTACCATCTCAACTACTTCACATTTGCTGGAAGCTATATAAAGGAGATAATTTTTTTACTTCTACAAAATCTCTAGAATTATAATTTAAATCGGCTAACGCTATCCAGTTAATTGGAGGAAACTTCGTTGAAAATGGGTCTAAAATGTGTAACAGTCTACCATATTTCCCCAACTCTGGTGTACGTGTATATGGGAGCTATATATAATCTGAACCGATTTTGACTAAATTTGACATGTATAGTTAGAATAATAATTCTGCTATCTATGCGAAATTTCACGTAAATGGGAGTATAACTTTGGCCCCCCTGGTCATATGAGTGCAAATCGGACGGAAGATATATATGGGAGCCATATCTAAATCTGAACCGATTTCAACCTATCTAAATCTGAACCGATTTCAACACAATTACCGATACTACTAAACGTACTCCTTGTGATAAATTTGAAGCAAATCACGGCAAAACCCTGGATTTTGAGACCATATAAGTCCAAATCGGGCGAAAGATATATATGTGAGCTATATCTAAATCTGAACCGATTTTAACAAAATTTGACACACTTAACGATACTATTAAAGATTCCCCTTGTGCAAAATTTGAAGCAAATCACGGCAAAACTCTGGCTTTTGTGGCCATATAAGTTCAAATCGGACGAAAGATATATATATATATATATATCTAAATTTGAACCGATTTCAATCAAATTAACCAAGCATTGGTACAATGTCAATTCTACCCTCTGTGCAAAATTTCACGAAGATCGGTAGTAAACCTTGGCCTCTGTGGTCATATGAGTCTAAATCGGACGAAAGATATATATGGGAGCTATATCTAAATCTGAACCGATTTGGCTGATATTTTGCAAGATTTTTGAGATTCATAAAATATTTGGATGTACGGTATTTCAATAAAATCGGTTGATAAACACGCTAACTATGACCAAATCGGGGATAAATATATATGGCAGCTATATCTAAATCTGAACCGATTTTTTGCAAAACCAATAGCGATTGTGTCTGTCCCAAGAAACGGCCCTATGCCAAATTTGAGGACGATCGGACTTAAATTGCGAACTGTACTTTGTGCACAAAATTACATATACAGACAGACGAACATCGCTAAATTGACTCAGAATTTAATTCTAAGCCGATCGGTATACTAAACCAGTAAGGAAAGTCTAAAGTCGGGCGGGGCCGACTATATTATACCCTGCACCACTTTGTAGATCTAAATTTTCGATACCATATCACATCCGTCAAATGTGTTGGGGGCTATATATAAAGGTTTGTCCCAAATACATACATTTAAATATCACTCGATCTGGACAGAATTTGATAGACTTCTACAAAATCTATAGCCACAAAATTTAAGTCGGCTAATGCACTAGGGTGGAACACAATGTTAGTAAAAACAAGTATATACAGCAGTAAGTTCGGCCGGGCCGAATCTTAAATACCCACCACCATGAACCAAATATTAGGATTTCCTTTGAAATTTCAGGAGGGCTTGAGGACTTGAGGACACTTCCCGAAGATACATTTAAAGATTTCACCTATGAGGACTATATCAGATTCTTGATTTATAAGAACCATTTTTGTTTGAGTTTTAGAGGAATCATTAACATCTCTTGTAAGTGTGCAAGAAAATTATAAAATAACGTCTTGATTTGAAATCTTAAATCTGTAGAAGTAAAATTTGGAAATTTTACATTGAGTTTCAAGCAATTTTCATGATCAGTGCGCCTTCTATACTCACAAGAAGTGAAATTGGTCTATATGGAGGCATTACCAAATGGACCGATAAAAACTTAATCCGATACACGTTTTTGTGAGCCTTAAATACGAGAATATTTACAATTTCAGGCAAATCGGATAAAAACTACGGTTTCTAGAAAACTAAGGAGGAAATCGTTCTTATGGGGGCTATACTAAAATACCGACCGATACTAACCGTTTCCGGCACACCTCTCTATGGCCCAAAAATACCTCTAGATTTCCAATTTCAGGCAAATTGGATAAAAACTACGGTTTCTATAAGCCCAAGAAGTAAAATCGGGAGGTCGGTTTATATGGGGGCTATACCAAAACATGGACCGACACTCACCATTTTTGGCACACCTCTTCAAGGTCCAAAAATATCTCTAGATTTTCAATTTCGCGCAAATTGGATGAAAACTACGGTTTCTATAAGCGAAAGACCCCAAATCTGGAGGTCGCTTTATATGGGGGCTATACCAAAACATGGACCGACACTCACCATTTTTGGCACACCTCTTCAAGGTCCCAAAATATCTCTAGATTTTCAATTTCGCGCAAATTGGATGAAAACTACGGTTTCTATAAGCGAAAGACCCCAAATCGGGAGGTCGGTTTATATGGGGGCTATACCAAAACATGGCCCGATATAGCCCATCTTCGAACTTGACCTGCGCGCAGACAAAAGACGATTCTGTGCCAAATTTCAGGACGATAGCTCCATTATTGAATGCTGTAGCGTGATTACAACAGACAGCCAGACAGACAGACAGACAGACAGACAGACAGACGGACAGACGGACATGCTTATATCGTCTTAGAATTTCTCCCTGATCAAGAATATATATACTTTATATAGTCGGAAATCGATATTTCGATGCGTTACAAACGGAATGACAAACTTATTATACCCCGTCACCATTCTATGGTGGTGGGTATAAAAATATGGGAAACGTTTAAATCTGAAGCAATTTTAAGGAAACTTCGAAAAAGATTATTTATGATTTATCGCTCAATATATATGTATTAGAAGTTTAGGAAAATTAGAGTCATTTTTACAACTTTTCGACTAAGCAGTGGCGATTTTACAAGGAAAATGTTGGTATTTTGACCATTTTTGTCGAAATCAGAAAAACATATATATGGGAGCTATATCTAAATCTGAACCGATTTCAACCAAATTTGGCACGCATAGCTACAATGCTAATTCTACTACTATTTCAACTAAATCGGAGTTAAAAATTGGCCTCTGTGGTCATATGAGTGTAAATCGGGCGAAAGCTATATATGGGAGATATATCCAAATCTGAACCGATTTCAAGCAAATTTGGCACGCATAGTAACAACGGTAATACTACTCCCTATGCAAAATTTCAACTAAATCGGAGCAAAAAATTGCCCTCTGTGGGCAAATGAGTGTAAATCGGGCGAAAGCTATATATGGGAGCTATATCTAAATCTGAACCGATTTTGCTGATATTTTGCAAGTTTTTCGAGACTCATAAAATATTCGGATGTACGGAATTTGAGGAAGATCGGTTGATATACACGCCAATTATGACCAGATCGGTGAAAAATATATATGGCAGCTATATCTAAATCTGAACCGATTTTTTCCAAAATCAATAGGGATCGTCTTTGAGCCGAAACAGGACCCCATACCAAATTTTAGGACAATCGGACTAAAACTGCGAGCTGTACTTTGCACACAAAAATACATCAACAGACAGACAGACAGACGGACAGACAGACAGACGGACAGACAGACAGACGGATTTAAATCTGAAGCAATTTTAAGGAAACTTCGCAAAAGTTTATTTATGAGTTATCGCTCGATATATATGTATTAGAAGTTTAGGAAAATTAGAGTCATTTTTACAACTTTTCGACTAAGCAGTGGTGATTTTACAACGAAAATGTTGGTATTTTGACCATTTTTGCCGAAATCAGAAAAACATATATATGAGAGCTACATCTAAATCTGAACTGATTTCAACCAAATTTGGCACGCATAGCTACAATGCTAATTCTACTCCCTTTGCAAAATTTCAACTAAATCGGAGCAAACAATTGACCTCTGTGGTCATATGAGTGTAAATCGGGCGAAAGCTATATATGGGAGATATATCTAAATCTCATCCGATTTCAACCAAATTTGGCACGCATAGCTATAATGCTAATTCTACTCCCTGTGCAAAATTTCAACTAAATCGGAGCAAACAATTGGCCTATGTGGTCATATGAGTCTAAATCGGGCGAAAGCTATATATGGGAGCTATATCTAAATCTGAACCGATTTCAATCAAATTTGGCACACTTAACTGTACTACTAATTATACTCCTAGTACAAAATTTCAAACAAATTGGGCCAAAACTCAGGCTTCTAGTACCATATTAGTCCATATCGGGCGAAAGATATATATGGGAGCTATATCTAAATCTGAATCGATTTGAACCAAATTTGGAACGCATAGCTACAATGCTAAATCTACTCCCTGTGAAAATGGACCAAAAACCAAATTGGACCAAAAATCTGGCTTTTGGGACCATATTAGTCCATATCGGGCGAAAGATATATATGGGAGCTATATCTAAATCTGAACCTATTTCAATCAAATTTTGCACACTTGACTATACGACTAAGTGTTATGTTTGTACAAAATTTCAAGCAAATCGGTATGCTGGCTGCTGGGTCCATATTAGTGCATATCGGGCGAAAGATGTATATGGGAGCTATATCTAAATGTGAACCGATTTCTTCCAAAATCAATAGGGTTCTATTCTGACCCAAATTAGGAACATGTGCCAAATTTGAAGGCGATTGGACTTAAATTGCGACCTAGACTTTGATCACAAAAATGTGTTCACAGACAGACGGACGGACGGACAGACGGACATGGTTATATCGGCTCAGGGACCCACCCTGAGCATTATTGCCAAAGACACCATGTGTCTATCTCGTCTCCTTCTGGGTGTTACAAACATATGCACTAACTTATAATACCCCGTTCCACAGTGTGGCGCAGGGTATAAAAACACAACACAATACCAAAACGATGATAGAAAATTAAAATCAAAAGTACTCGCAGAGAAGAAACATGATTGTCACAATCATATTCGAGAGCAAAATAATATGATTGGAGCTATTTTTGCGGCAACCATGTAACATTTTCACCTGCAACCATGTTGGCACAGTGAACATTGTTCTAAGAAAAATAAAATTGTCCTCATCTAAAATGTTATTAGGGAGCCACCGTGGTGCAATGGTTAGCATGTCCGCCTTGCATACACAAGGTCGTGGTTTCGATTCCTGCTTCGAACATGCAGAACAAAAACAGGTACATTTCTTACAATTACACTTTCCTTTTTTGTGTTTACATAAAACCACGTGTCATTTCTGAATAAATAAATTAAAACAAAACACAGTAATTCGGTATTCTCCGCCCATTCCAAGAAACAATCAACACACGAGTGGCGCGCAAAATGAAAATCGTGTGTACCTGCTCAATGTTTTTATAAAATTCTTTTCGCTGCAAAAAATTAAAAAATTAAATGGTCACGAAAACAATGTACATGGTCTTTATGGCCATGTAACGGTTCTAGACATGTCTATACGTTTTTCTGTGCGTGTATATGTATGATAAACCGATTATTTATTGCGGCTTTTTGAAAATATTGCTGTTTTAATTAAGTCCCGGCCAGAGCTGCCTTGGAGAAAAATTGACACATAAAGCCAATTTTTCTCATAGCCCTCTACACCTTGACATTTGATTTCTCTCTCTCTCAAAGAAGGATGTCTTTGCAATTACATCTAAGTAGAGTACCATAAGTTAAGCTCTAAACTTACATTTAGTCCTTTGTCATATTTTTGACTATCATACCCTCCACCATAGTATGGGGGTATATTAACTTTGTCATTCCGTTTGTAACACATCGAAATATTTGTCTAAGACCCCACAAAGTATATACAGTGAAACCACTCAAAGGTGGACACCCACGGTCGCCTAAATTTTGTCAAATTTTTATGGGAGGTTAATTTTAATGTGTTAATATAGTTAACGTCCCCAGACAACTATCCACATTTAGGAGGTGTCCGGGTTTCAGAGTGTCCAAGTTTGAGAGGTTTGCTGTATATTCTGGGTCGTGGTGAAATTCTGAGTCGATCTAGCGATGTCCGCCCGGTCATCCATCTGTCCCGCTGTCCGCCCGTCCGTCTGTGGAAATCACGCTAAATTCCGAACGAAACAATCAATTTGAAACTTGGCACAAGTAGTTGTTATTGATGTAGGTCGGATGGTATTGCAAATGAGCCATATCGGACCACTTTTACATATATCCCCCACATAAACGGACCCCCAGATTTAGCTTGCGGAGGCTCTAGGATAAGCAAATTTCATTCGATTCATGGTTGCCACTCGAGCCAAAAATAATCTACCAAAATTGTATTTTTATGGAAAACATTGTCAAAATGTTATTTCTATAGAAAATTTTGTCAAAATTTTATTTCTATAGAAAATTTTGTAAAAATTTTATTTCTATAGAAAATTTTGTCAAAATTTTATTTCTATAGAAATTTTTTTCGAAATTTTATTTCTATAGAAATTTTTTTCCAAATTTTACTTATATAGAAAATGTTGTCAAAATTTTATTTCTATAGAAACTTTAAACTTAATTATATACGTATTTAATCGGCCTTTTTTAGTTTAATATATACTACGTATGGACTACCTTGTAATTTAGAAGACGATGTTAGGAAATTTTTTGAGATACCTTGACATCGGCAAGTGTTACCGCAACCCAAGTAATTCGATTGTGGATGACAGTCTTCAGTAGAAGTTTCTACGCAATCCATGGTGGAGGGTACATAAGCTTCGGCCTGGCCGAACTTACGGCCGTATATACTTGTTTAGTTTAATATATACTACGTATGGACTACCTTGTAATTTAGAAGACGATGTTAGGAAATTTTTTTGAGATACCTTGCCATCGGCAAGTGTTACCGCAACCCAAGTAATTCAATTGTGGATGACAGTCTTCAGTAGAAGTTTCTACGCAATCCATGGTGGAGGGTACATAAGCTTCGGCCTGGCCGAACTTACGGTCGTATATACTTGTTCTAACTATGCATGTTAAATTTAGTCAAAATCGGTTCAGATTATATATAGCTCCCATATATACGTACACCAGAGTTGGGGAAATATGATAGACTGTTTCATATTTTTGACCCATTTTCAATGGGATTTTCCTCCAATTGACTGGATAGTTTCCACAGAGAATATATTTAATATGATATTTAAGTGTGTCAAGTTTGATCTAATTTGGTTCAGATTTAAATAAAGCCTCCATATATTAGTTTTTCCTGTTTATACAAATATGGCCAAAATTCCCACACTTTACACAAAATTCTGTGATGATTTCCCCACATCTTAGTCATAGCCTTCACACTGTAATGCCAGAATTTCCATAGAACGGTTGAGTTTTAAATAAGGCTCCCAGTCGCCCGTCTTGACCCAATAATATATCACAACCCACACTTGACCACATATTTTAGCGAGATTTAACCAATATAAAATCGCCACTGATGAGTAGCAAAAATTGTAAATATTACTAAAATTGTCCTATATCTCGAATACATGTATCGCCTGATAAATCATAAATGCTCTTTTGTACAATTGCATTAACATTTCTCTCGCTTCATATTTCCCACATTTGTATACCCTGCGCAACACTGCAACACCCAGAACGAGACGAGATAGACACATGGTGTCTTTGGCACAAATGCTCGGGGTGGGCTCCTGAGTCGATATAGCCATGTCCGTTTGTCCGTGAACACATTTTGTAATCAAAGTCTAGGTCGCAGTTTTAATCCAATCAACTTCAAATTCGGCACAATCGGTTCAGATTTAAATATAACTCCCATATATATGTTATTCTGATTTCGACAAAAATGGTCAAAATACCAACATTTTCCTTGTAAAATCGCCACTGCTTAGTCGAAAAGTTGTAAAAATGACTCTAATTTTCCTAAACTTCTAATACATATATATATCGAGCGATAAATCATAAATAAACTTTTGCGAAGTTTCCTTAAAATTGCTTCAGATTTAAATGTTTCCCATATTTTTTACTAACATTGTGTTCCACTCTAGTGCATTAGCCGACTTAAATTTTGAGTCTATAGATTGTGTAGAGGTCTATCAAATTCTGTCCAGATCGAGTGATATTTAAACGTATGTATTTGGGACAAACCTTTATATATAGCCCCCAACACATTTGACGGATTTAGATCTACAAAGTGGTGCAGGGTATAATTTAGTCGGCCCCGCCCGACTTTAGACTTTCCTTACTTGTTTCTAACTATTTGAAGGCCATAATTCGCATCAAAGGTAGCTAATTCCAAAGAATCTAAACTGATTCTAAAATTTGATTTTATTTCCGACATTACACAAAAATTTAAAAAGAAATATGTATAGCCCTTTACTTTGTTGCATTACATATCAACTACCCTGCATTTGGCATTTATCTGATATGTTTGAAACAAACATGCATAACATAACCTGTTGACTGTAAGCAACCCCGTGTGACAGCTTTGCTTTAAACGAAGTAAACGTGACTTTCTCTACTAGACAGGTGATGTCTACTTGACGTTAAGAATTTTCAGCAGACGTGATAACATGTCTGGGTAAAAGATTTATAATAGAATTTATGCTGCACGTGGCAGCACCATGGCAGAGAAAGTAAAATGACTATATAGTTACTTAGATTAAGGTCAATTTACAATTCTACTGGAAAATGTATGGAAAGAGAACACTGAATTGCTAATAAAAAAAAAAAACAAAGTTTAGAAGCACAGAAACATATATCCCTAAAGATGTACTTGATCAATTCACTAAAACGATTTATGGTTCAATATTAAGATTTATCCTGGTAAAACCTCCTCTGACCAAATATATTGTTATTAGCATGAGCTTTTTTTTACTTTTTCCTTTCTCTGTATCCCAGCTTAAAAAAGGGGCTTCCAAAGAAATAGTATGGATCCCCAATTTGTGATTCGGAAGTAGTGCAAACTTGGATCATCTCCAATGAATTTTACATGCATTGCTTTAGAAGTTATGCCTTGGAAGTTCATTTGGATGAAGAAATAAAAAAACTAAAAGAAATGATTTTTTTTTTGCAATTTCACTTTTTATTTTTATCAGTATTTGTTGTTACACTTTTATATTCTTATTGTCTAATTTTTACAAATTGAAAAACTCTTCGCTTCCACCGGGAGTTTAACCTGGGTTTCTTGGCACCATAACAGAACACCTTAGCCACAAACGTCATTGAAAGCGATGCATCAAAACGTCAATCAACATCAATTAGATTTTTAATTGAAACAATAAAAAAATTAATTGAAATTTTCAAATCAAAACAATAAAATTTTTAATTGAATCAATTAAAACAAGTATATACGAACGTAAGTTCGGCCAGGCCGAATGTTATGTACACTCCACCATGGATTGCGTAGAAACTTCTACGAAAGACTGTCATCCACAATCGAATTACTTGCACACAAAAAAATTTCGCGAAAATTTTTCCAATTAAAATTTTAATTGAGTTTTAAAAATATTCAATTAAAATTTTAATTGATTCAACAATTTTTTTAATTGAAACAAAAATAATAGTATCAATTAATTTTTTAATTGGATGAATTAACTTTTTAATTGACCTTCAATTAATTTTTTAATTGATACTATCATTTCTTTGATTGAAGACATTTCAATTAAAAATTAATTGAATCAATTTTTCGTGATTGAATCAGAAAAAAAAATTTTTGTGAGTGGGTTGTGGTATCTTAAAACTTCTTAATGTCGTTTTCTAAATTGTGAGTTAATCCATACGTGGTAGAGAACCAGAATTGAAATATGCACACAAAAAAATATTTTTCTGATTCAATCACGAAATTAATTGATCCAATTAATTTTTTAATTGAAATGTCTTCAATCACGAAAATGATAGTATCAATCACAGTTTTAATTGGGCATAGAAAAAATCCTTGATTAAAAAATTAATTGATGTCATTAGCAATTTTCAATTAATTTTTTAATTGATTTAATTAAAAATTTAATTGATTTTGAATGCAAACCCAAATTAATTTTTTATTTAAAAAGGTAACTATTTTCAACTACTTTCTGAATTGGCTTAGATTTTTTATTTTGATTAAGGAATGTTCATCACTTTTTTTAACTGACTTAGTCTTCTGAATTTGATTAAAAAGTTAATTCTATCAATTCATTTTTTAATTAAAAATTTTAAAATTTTCAATCATTGACTTAATTAACCTAATGTTTCTATCTTGATTAAAAAGTTAATTGTATCAATTACTTTATTAATTGAAAAAATATTCAACTTCAATTAACTTTTTAATTGGAAATATGCTGGTGATATTTTTTTCTGTGTGGGGGTCGCTTATAGGGGGGCTATCTATATACAATTATGAACTTGATATGGGCCAATTTTTTGTGATTGGGGATCGATTTATATGAGGGCTATATATAACTATAGACCGATATGAACCTAGTTAGGCATGGTTGGGATGGGTTTCTATGGGTTTATAGGGGGGGGGGCTATGATTATAGACTGATATGGACCACTTTTGGCATGACTATTAAATATCATATACTACCACTACGTACCAAATTTGAACCAGATCGGATGAATTTTGCTTCTCCAAAAGGAACCGGAGGTTAACTCTGGGATTCGGTTTATATGAAGGCTATATATAATTATGAGCTCATATGAACCAATTCCTGCATAGTTGTTGGATAACATATACTAACATCACGTACCAAATTTCAACTGAATCGGATGAAATTTGCTTCTCTTAGAGGCTCCGCAAGCCAAATCGGGGGATCGGTTTATACACAGAAAAAAAAAATTACGAAAATTTTTCCAATTAAAATCTTAATTGAGTTTTAAAAAATATTCAATTAAAAATTTAATTGATTCAACAAATTTTTTAATTGAAATAAAAATCAATCACACAAATTAATAGTATCAATTAAGTTTTTAATTGGATCAATTAATTTCTTAATTGACTGTCAATTAATTTTTTAATTGATACTATCATTTCTGTGATTGAAGACATTTCAATTAAAAAATTAATTGGATCAATTAATTTCGTGATTGAATCAGAAAAATATTTTTTTGTGTGTATGGAGCTAAATATAATTATTGACCGATGTGGACCAATTTTTGCATGGGTGTTTGAGGCCATATATTAACACCACGTACCAAATTTGAACTGAATCAGATAAATTTTGGTCTTCAAAGAGGCTCCGGAGGTCAAATCTGGTGATCGGTTTATATGGGGGCTATATATATTTATGGCCCGATATGGACCATTTTTTGCGTGGTCATTAGAGACCATATTCTAACACCATGTACCAAATTTCAGCCGGATCGAATGAAATTTGCTTTTTTTAGAGGTTCTGCAAGCCAAATGGGGGGATCGGTTTATATGGGGGCTATATATAATTATGGACCGATGTGGACCAATTTTTGCGTGGTTGTTAGAGATCATATGCTGACACCATGTACCAAATTTCAGCCGGATCGGATGAAATTTATATGGGAGCTATATAGGCCCAGGTTTTGATATATTCCCCATATATACAACGACGCCCTGATTTGGGGTCTTGAGCATCTTGACACCGCAATTTTTATCCGATTTGCATGAAATTCAAAATCTTGAAGTTTTTTTGGGTTCACAAATAAATGTGGCTAATATGGTGTGAATCTGCCCATATTTTGGGTATAGCCCCACACAGGAAAAAGTATGAAAACCAATCTCTTGAGGTTTTTCAAGAGTAATATTTTATGAAGAATTTCCAATTTTTTTACGGAATTTTGTTACACATTTATATCGACTTAAATATTGTGAAAGAATTTAATGAATGAGATCCCTCACTCTACTCCATTTCAGTTTAATGCTTTAAAGTTTCTTGAAATGTCCTTGTATAAAATGGCAAATGATACCAGTTCAGGCGCATGGTTTGCCACATGCGTTATAATTGGCATCTAATTAATACTAAAAACCCTATATTATATTTTCACAGTATTTATATTTAATTATTCTAATATTCTAAGAAACAATAATGAAGGAGGGCTGGAGGGTACATTGGGTAGTAGGATGACGATGGGTAAACGATTTGCTCGTCTACTTCATCATTAAATGAAACTTGAAATTGCTCGCTATTAATTAATTCAAAATAATGAAATTGTCTTTGTCATGAGGAATGATGAGACAACATCAAAAACCTATCAAAATTTTCATTTGATCTAATGAATATTTTATTGTGGTTTCTGTCAGCAGAAAAATATTCAATGTTATGAGAGAAATATTTAAATTACATACACAAAAAATTAAAAATTTTAAATTATTGCTTTACTTTTAGATACCCAGAAAATTTCAGTTTGCGAAACAAAAAAAATTTTCTTGGTCACCGTACTTATTATCCGTTTTGCTTGAAATTGAAAGGTCTTTTGGGTTAACAAGTATGGCGTGTTGGTATAACCCTGATATAAACTGATCACCTTTTTCTTCTTGTTCGTCTAGACAAAAACTCACAGTATGTGAAAGCAAAAATCCGTTTAATGTCTTTAAATTGCCATAGTTTTGAAAGAAACCCTCTAATGGACTTCTTTGTCATATTTAAGCTTAACTTCTTCTTAAATCGCTTATTTTTTATCTTATTCTTTACATTTCCATTGTATTCCTTTTAGTTTTGTGTAATTACCCAGTATCTTGGAAAACATTTCGAAAACATTTTGTGTTTGCCCGGAAATAATCTGCAAACAATGGAAATGCACTAACACTAAAGTACACGCGGTATGGCTATGCATTAAGACTACAAAGCTAATAGAATTTATTGTTGCATAGCAACATAAATGATTCTTTAAGGTGAGTATTAAATGCGATTTTAGCCGCTAAAGTGAAAACTAAACAAGTAACAAGTATATACAGCAGTAAGTTCGGCCGGGACGAATCTTAAATTCCCACCACCATGAATCAAATATAATAGTTTACTTTGAAAACTCTTCGTCGTAGCGGGTTACTTGACAAAATTTTTAGGGGGGTTTTATGACAAATCTTCTCCCAAGCAAATCAGTTCAACCAGTTCGCTTCCTGAAGAAAAAAATTAAAGATTCTACTTATGAAGACCAGACCAGATTCTGGATTTATAGAACCAATTTTGTTTGAGTTTTAGAGAAATCATAAACATATTGTGTATACACCCTCACAAAAAATCGCTTCTGTAACATATACTCCCAAACATATTTTGCTTCAAGCATATACATTTTTGGGTATTGCCCAAACATTTATATGTTTGATCTCTTCCAATATTTAATATGTTTAAAAGCATATTGGTCTAAACAATATATGTTTGGGTAGTCTAAGTTCCAAACATTTTGTATTTTTGCATCCAAATTCAATAATGTTGTCTTCCAAAAAACAATATGTTATTATGTGAACATATAATATGTTTGGAAGCATTTTGCACCCAAAAATATTATATGCTTAAAAAAAATTCTCCCAAACAATATTGTGCTCAAAATTTTATTTATTTATTTATATATTTACAATCATAATGAATTATGAAAATAAACAGGTAATATAGGTGCTAACAACATAGGTTTTCGACCTGAATGCTCAAAATTTTGTTTCTGCCCAATTGTATATTCCCCCCACATCTTTCTCATTTCCACGAGATTTTTTAGTTCTTAGCACCTTTTTTTGTAATACAAACATTGTAGAAGAAATTATTCAATTGTATGATTTTTTTTTTATTTTAATTTTACCTTTTGCCGGACGGGGATTCGAATAGCGGACCACACAGTTTGTAAGGATCAAAGAAGTAGCTGATCAATTGCCCAAGGAAAAATAAAATGTTAATTTTGTAATAACAAGCAACAACCACCAACTTAATTCAATATCGCTCCCTGTTAAATAGCGCTCCAAGCTACTAAACACATATATGTTTATAGGCTATTTCTAAATTAATATATGTTTGCATCCAAGCATATTATATTTAAAAACATTTTATGACCCAAACATAATATGTTCTAACATATTAACATATACGTCTCAAACATGTTATGCTAGTTTATGAACATTATATGCTTGCACTCAAAAATATTATGTTTAAAAATTTATGTTCCAAACATATAATGTTTATAGCCAAACATATGAAAAACAGTCTTTTTCATCCGTGTAGGAATTCTAGAAGCCCAAGAAGAAAAACCGGGAGATCGGTCTATATAGGGGCTATACCAAAACATGGACCGATACGGACCATTTTCGACACACCTCTTTATGGTCCTAAGATACGTCTATATTTCTAATTTCCGGCAAATTGGATACAAGTTACGGATTCTAGAAGCCCAAGCAATAAAGTCGGGAGATCGGTCTATATGGAGGCTATACCAAAATATGGACCAATAGGCACCATTTGAGACAGACCTAGTTGTGATATTAAAATACCTCTAGAATCTCAATTTCAAGCATATAGGCTAGATAATATAGTCTCTAGATGCCCAAGAAGTAAAATCGAGAGATCGGTCCATATGGGGGTTATACCAAAAAATGGACCGATACACCCCAATTTCGGCACACATATTTGGGGTCCCAAAATACCTCTAGATTACCAATTTCAGGCAAATCGGATAGTAAATACAGTTTCTAGAAGTCCACGAAGAAAA
Organism: Haematobia irritans; assembly: GCF_050003625.1. Classification (NCBI taxonomy): domain Eukaryota; kingdom Metazoa; phylum Arthropoda; class Insecta; order Diptera; family Muscidae; genus Haematobia; species Haematobia irritans. Next base: position 220,826,665 of record NC_134399.1, on the reverse strand, counting down.
ATCGGGAGATCAGTCTATATGAGGGCTATAACACTACATGGATAGATACGGATTCCGACACACCTCTTTATGGTCCTAAAATACCTCTAGATTTTCAATTTCAGGCAAATCGGGTAGAAAATGCAGTTTCTAGATGCCCAAGAGGAGATCGGGAGATCGGTCTATATGGGAGCTATATCAAAACATGGACAGATACGGACCATTTTCGACACCCCTCTTTATGGTCCTAAAATACCTCTAGATTTTCAATTTCAGGCAAATCGGGTAGAAAATGCAGTTTCTAGATGCCCAAGAGGAGATCGGGAGATCGGTCTATGTGGGAGCTATACCAAAACATTGATCGATGGGCACCAGTTTCCGCACACCTTTATGGTCCTCTAGTACCTCTAGATTTTCAATTTCAGGCAAATTGGATAAAAGCTACGGTTTTTATAAGCCCAAGACCCCAAATCGGGAAATCGGTTTATATGGGGACTATATCAAAACTTCGACCGATATAGCCCATCTTCGAACTTGACCTGCCCGCAAACAAAAAACGAATCTGTGCCAAATTTCAGGACGATAGTACCATTATTGAAGGCTGTATCGTGATTACAACAGACAGACGGACATGGTTATATCGTCTTAGAATTTCTCCCTGATCAAGAATATATATACTTTGTATAGTCGGAAATCGATATTTCGATGTGTTACACACGGAATGACAAACTTATTATACCCCCGTCACCATTCTATGGTGGTGGGTATAAAAAACGACATACAATTATACATATTTGTTGCAAATTTTATTACAACTTGATGGGGAATAGCCCAAAGCAAATTTTCCCAAAGTTTGTATCCCTTAAAATGGATCTCCAAAAAAACCGATTTTAGCGGCTAAATTCGAACTCAATACCCACCTTTACTCATAAAATGAAATTAGGTAAACATGTTATAGTGGTGTTCTTTAAAAAGATAACAGGGAAACGAATGAAGAAAGTATATTGTGTACCAACGCATACTCCCATTTTGAAAAGGAAATCGAAGAAATTTGTAAAATTTTTTTATATAACAAAACCTAAGCTGAAGATATCCCATTTGACGAATTAACGCTTGATCCCTCTTTTCCTTTTTATAAGAAAAAAAAATATTTTTGTATGCAATCACAAAATTAAATACTAGTATCAATCACCAAACTCACTTTTTGTGTTCTGTGCCCAATTAAACGTATGTTTCTGTTAAACAAAATTTCTTTAATCAGCTCGTGGGCGCGGGAAACTATGCTATATAATATAACTGTTTGACTGCTTGCTTGTGCGTTAATGGCTATAGCGATAATTGTTTGTGAATGACAATAACAGCTACGTAGCCCAATAGATAGTGTGTTGGCTTACAGACTGTATGGTTCGATTCTCCGTCTAGGTGAAAGGTAAAATTTAAAAAAAAAATATAAAATCGAATAATTTTTTATACATTGTTTGTATTACAGGCACAATAGGCGCACATATTTGTGGACCTAAACTACTCAGCAAACAAAGAGCTACCAAAAAAGTAATTTGGATCCCTAAGATGTGATCCTGAAGTAGTGCAAACTTGGCTCATCATCATTGAATTTTACTTGGACTTGTCGTAGGAGGAAATTACCTCATTTTCGGATCCTTCGCATTGCTTTAGAAGTTTTTATTTTTTTTTATACCCCCACCATAGGATGGGGGTATATTAACTTTGTCATTCCGTTTGTAACACATCGAAATATAGCTCTAAGAGCCCATAAAGTATATATATATATATATATATATATATATATATATATATATATATATATATATATATATATATATATATATATATATATATATATATATATATATATATATATATATATATATATATATATATATATATATATATATATATATATATATATATATATATATATATATATATATATATATATATATATATATATATTCTGGGTCGTGGTGAAATTTTGAGTCGATCTGAGCATGTCCGTCCGTCCGTCTGTTGAAATCATGCTAACTTCCGAACGAAACAAGCTATCGACTTGAAACTTGGCACATGTAGTTGTTATTGATGTAGGTCGGATGGTATTGCAAATGGGCCATATCGGTCCACTTTTACGTATATCCCCCATATAAACGGACCCCCAAATTTGGCTTGCGATTGCTCTAAAAGAAGCAAATTTCATCCGATCAGGCTGAAATTTGGTACATGGTGTTGGTATATGGTCTCTAACAACCATGCCAAAATTGGTCCACATCGGTCCATAATTATATATAGCCCCCATATAAACCGATCCCCCGATTTGGCTTGCGGAGCCTCTAAGAAAAGCAAATTTCATCCGATCCGGCTGAAATTTGGTACATGGTGTTAGTATATGTCCTCTAATGACCATGCAAAAATTGGTCAATAATTATATATAGCCCCCATATAAATCGATCACCAGATTTGTCCTCCGGAGCCTTTGGAGGAGCTAAATTCATCCGATCCGGTTGAAATTTGGAACATGGTGTTAGAATGTGGTCTCTAACAAACACGCAAGAATTGGTCCATATCGGTCCATAATTATATATAACCCCCATATAAACCGTTCCCCAGATTTGATCTCCGGACCCTCTTGAAGGAGCATATTGGTCTATAGCCGATCCCCAATCACACAAAAATTGGTCCATATCGGTTCATAATCATGGTTGCCACTCGAGCCAAAAATAATCTACCAAAATTTTATTTTTATAGAAAATATTGTCAAAATGTTATTTCTATAGAAAATTTTGTCAAAATTTTATTTCTATAGAAAATTTTGTCAAAATTTTATTTCTATAGAAAATTTTGTAAAAAATTTACTTCTATAGAAACTTTAAACTTAGTTATATACGTATTTAATCGGCCTTTTTTAGTTTAATATATACCACGTATGACTATGTGGTAAATATTACGGTGTTAGGAAGTTTTAAGATACCTTGCCATCGGCTTCAGTAGAAGTTCCCACGCAATCCATGGTGGAGGGTACATAAGCTTCGGCCTGGCCGAACTTTCGGCCGTATATACTTGTTTTTTAATTCACATCGAAAACACTGTATTCGAATCACACCTTAAGAAATGATGCAAATTCACTGCAGCGGCTGTTGAAATGGTGGGCATCCGTCCTATGACACTACTTTTTTGGCAACGCTTTTTGTGCTGGGATACTTGTTTAAAATGCAATTAACATTTTTAAATGAAATAAGATTTTTATTCCATATATGTATAAACTCTTCTCAAAAATATATGATAATTACCTCAATTTGTATAGGGTTTGGGTATCAAAGTTTTATATCCTGTCGTTAGCAACTTTCATTTGTTTCATTTAATTGTAAAAACTGCTGTAAGCAATGTCAATCAATTTGAGTTGTACAACAAATGTGACCTGGGCATTAACAATCAATCATAGTACCTTTTCCGCAAATTCTTTATAAACATAATTTGGTCAACAAAAAAAATCCATGTTTTATAACAATTGTAATTATTTATACACCAAATGGCTCGAAAAAATTCCACAGAAACGTAAATAAAAAAATAATTTATGAGGACGTAATTTATTATACACTCCCTATATCAATCAGTCAGCAAACAAAAAACAAATCCCTTAATTGACTTCATTGTCGTGCCTAAGGACCATTGACAAATAAAAGGTGCTAAAGACCAAGCAAAACAATTTTATTTGCCACGTAAATTTCGCAAGTACAAAAAAATAACAAAACTCCGGTGATCTCTAACGTCAAATATTTTTCTGTTTTGCATTCCTAGCATGAGTCGTGGTTAATTTTGAGTTTCCGTTTCCATGTTCCCGCTTTCGTTTTGCTTTTCCCATACACCCGCAATTGTCTATTGTAGTTTGGTTTATCAGGTGAATATTCGTGTGTGTGTGCGCGTAAGCTTTGTATGAGGCAATATGCAAATATCATCAATAAATATTCATTGCCTGCGAAAAGACAACAGAACAAAAGCCAAAAACAGACCCATAAGGCAATTTCATATCATAACACATTGGTAACACAAACAGCCACACTGGTATTTTATCTTAAAACAAAGCATGCAATCTCGAATTTTATAAAATATGACTATAAATGGGAGAATGGGAGAAAAAGCTAATCAATATTTCATAAAAGCGTGGAAAAACCGCAATCCTTGTTTTACATGAAATCAAACAATTCTCCAACAAAATTGATAATTAGTTAAGTAAAAATATTGTGAATTTATTTCTATTTAATATTTATAGGATTATAACATTCGTAGCTTATTTACTTGTTTGGGAAAATAGGGTAAATTTCGATCACCTATGTACAATGAATTTTACAGGGATTTATACATCTATATATATATAAAATTCAATCTATGTTTGTTTATTTGTTTGTTTGTATGTTCCGAGTTGGCTCCGAAACGGCTGAACCGATTTACTTGAAACTTTCAGAGATCGTAGGGGGCGTTCATGTGGTGAAAATAGGGTACCTCATTTTTTGACACCTGGTCGCGGAGGGGACCTCCCTTTGTCGGACTTTTTGAAAATTGGACCAAAGTTGACCGATTTGCTTGAAATTTTCATTGAAGGTTGGGTTTGGTATCTGGACAAAGATCCGCTACTTTATATTTCGATATTTGGTGGCGGATGGGGACCTCCCCTTTGTTCGACTTTTTTTTTAAAGTACAGTGAAAAAACTAAAATTCTCTAAATTATCTGAGATTTACAGAGAACATGTGGTGAAGTTATGGAATTGATATGGGATACCCGATGATTTCATATGTGGATGGGGAGGGGGACCTCCCCCTTGCCCTACTTTTTTAAACTTGGAACAAAATTATGCGATTTGCTTGAAATTTTCATTGAATGTTGGGGTTGGCATCTAGACAAAAATCCGCTACATTACTTTTCGATATTTGGTCGGGGAGGGGGACCACCCCTTTGACCGACTTTTTTTAAAGTACAGTGAAAACAAAACTAAACTCTCCCGACTGAAATTTTACGGAAAAATGAGTGAGGTTATGATATTTATATCAGGTTCCTAATTTTTTAATAAAAATAAAAGGACATATGGAGACATCCGCTTCTCTTAAGTAACTACATACAGAGAAACAATTAAACTTTGCCCAGTTACTTGAAATTTACAGAGGACTGGGGAGAGGTTACGATATTAATAGTTGATACCTGATTTTGTGATATTTGGACGGAAGAGAGGCCGCACCTTTAGGCTTATAATTTGCTTGACATTTTCTGGGACGTTTACAAAAGATACGCTACATCACTTTTCATTATTTGGTCGGGAGTAGGTCCTCCTCTAAAACTGCAAAAAAAAAACAAAAATTCTTAAGTTTTCTTGAAATTTACAAAGGCAGTGGAGGAAGGTTATAAACGAAGGGAAGTTTCACGAATTTTCAGGGAAGGTTAGGGGTGCTATTCACTACGGTGTTTGTCGATATTGTATCGGGGAAGGAAAGTGACGTTCCTTTAAAACAATAGAGCAAAATTTAAACATCGCCGATCTACTTGAAATTTACAGGGAACGTGGGAGGAGGTGATTAAATTTATACATGATTTTTAAATTAGTGTATGATTTTTCGATATCTGGTTGGGGAAGGGGGAAATTGAAATAAACTTTGTCGATTTACTTCGATAGAATTTATAGGGACCATTGAGTAGTTGCGAAATTAATATAGGGTACGTGATAGTCCGATATCAGGTCGGAGTGGAGCGAAGGTGGGAGGAGGGTTCCCTTTTGTCCGTTTTTTTTTTTTTTTTCTTAAATTGAAAGTAGAGGGTTGTCCGTAAATGGGAACTCGGTACATAATTTTATGATTTTAAATTTACATGAAATTGGCAGAGGGTGCATCATTTTCCAACATTTTAGCAAATGTTAATGTGGTAAAATTTTTTACTATTTTTGCTTTTTCCGATTTATTGGATGGGAAACAGTTATTCTTTGTATGTTATTATAATATAGTGCTTAATTTTCAGATATATTGAGGAGAAGGATACCTTTCCTTGACAAACCACACTTAAAATTCACAAGAAATATAGAAGAAGGTACACCCTCTCCCGCCGTATTTGTACCTATAAACGAAAAAGCAAGTAGTTCGATTTGTTTGAAAGAATACAAATCTTTTCGAATTTGTTTTCAGCACGAAGGATATAGCTGACTAAGTTAACGCAAAATATTCCTCCAAATATGCTTCGGAAGGCGCAGCGAAGCGGGCCGGGTTACGCTAGTAGGATATATTGTTTAATTGTTTAAAACAAACACGCAAAAATTTCAAATTAAACAAGAAAAGCCTAAAGTCGGGCTGGGTCGACTATATTATACCCTGCGCCACTTTGTAGATCCACATACATATATTTAAATCTGACCCGATCTGGACAAAATTTGTTATCCTTCTACAAAATCTATAGTAGACTTAAAATTTTAGTCGATTACACTAGGTAACAAATAACAAAACTAGGATCAAATAGGTCAAATAAGATGAAAGATATGCTCAAAATTGTAGGCGTACCTCCAAAAATTAAAAAAAAAAATTAAAAAAAATGTATCTCGAAAACCAATCGACAGAAACTCTAAAACTTTAAAACTCATTTTCGTGTTTAGTAGGTCAAAATCAATAAGAAAAAATATGCTAGAAACAAATCACAAAACGACTGTTGACTAGTGTTATCATTGTGTTTCACCCTGAGGTGGGACACAATGTTAGTAAAAACAAGTATATACAGCACTAAGTTCGGCCGGGCCGAATCGTAAATACCCACTACCATGAACCAAATATTAGGGTTTCCTTTGAAATTTCAGGAGGGCTTGAGGACTTGAGGACACTTCCTGAAGATAAATTTAAAGATTTCACCTATGAGGACTATATCAGATTCTGGATTTATAAGAACCATTTTTGTTTGAGTTTTAGAGGAATCATTAACATCTCTTGTAAGTGTGCAAGAAAATTATAAAATAACGTCTTGATTTGAAATCTTAAATCTGTAGAAGTAAAATCTGGAAATTTTACATTGAGTTTCAAGCAATTTTCATGATCAGTGCGCCTTCTACACCCTCGGTCTATATGACGCCATTACCAAATGGACCGATAAAAACTTAATCCGATACACGTTTTTGTGAGCCTAAAATACCAGAATATTTACGATTTCAGGCAAATCAGATAAAAACTACGGTTTCTAGAAACCCAAGGAGTTAAATCAGGAGATCGTCCTTATGGGGGCTATACTAAAATATCGACCGATACTCACCGTTGTCGGCACACCTCTTTATGACCCGAAAATACCTCTAGATTTCGAATAGGATAAAAACTTCGGATTCTAGAAGCACAAGAAGTAAAATCGGGAAATCGGTCTATATGGGGGCTATACCAAAATATGGACCGATACTCACCATTTTCGGCACACCTCTTTATGGTCCTAAAATACCTCTAGATTTCCAATTTTAGACAAATTGGATAAAAACTACGGTTTCTATAAGCCCAAGACACCAAATCGGGAGGTCGTTTTATATGGGGACTATATAAAAACCTGGACCGATATATCCCATCTTCGAACTTAACCTGCCTGCAGACAACAGACGAGTTTGTGCAAAATTTCAGCACGATTGCTTCATTATTGAAGACTGTAGCGTGATTACAACAGACAGACAGACGGACATCGTTATATCGTCTTAGAATTTCTCCCTGATCAAGAATATATATACTTTATATAGTCGGAAATCGATATTTCGATGTGTTACAAACGGAATGACAAACTTATTATACCCCCGTCACCATTCCATGGTGGTGGGTATAAATATGGGAAACATTTAAATTTGAAGCAATTTTAAGGAAACTTCGCCAAAGTTTATTTATGATTTATCGCTCGATATACATGTATTAGAAGTTTAGGAAAATTAGAGTCATTTCTACAACTTTTCGACTAAGCAGTGGCGATTTTACAAGGAAAATGTTGGTATTTTGATCATTTTTGTCGAAATCAGAAAAAAATATATATGGAAGCATAGCTACAATGCTAAATCTACTCCCTGTGCAAAATTTCAACCAAATTGGACCAAAAATCTGGCTTTCAGGACCATATTAGTCCATATCGGGTGAAAGATATATATGGGAGCTACATCTAACTCTGAACCGATTTCAATCAAATTTTGCACACTTGACTATACTACTAATTGTACTCCTAGTGCAAAATTTCAAGCAAATTCGGCCAAAAATCTGGCTTCTGGGGCCATATAAGTCCATATCGGGCGAAAGATATATATGGGAGCTATATCTAAATCTGAACCAATTTCTTCCAAAATCAATAGGGTTCTATTCTGACCCAAATTAGGAACATGTGCCAAATTTGAAGGCGATTGGACTTAAATTGCGACCTAGACTTTGACGGACGGACAGACGGACTGACGGACATGGTGATATCGACTCAGGGACCCACCCTGAGCATTTTTGCCAAAGACACCATGGGTGTTACAAACATATGCACTAACTTATAATACCCTGTTCCACAGTGTGGCGCAGGATATACAAATGTGTTTTTCTTTGTTAGACCGGGGACTTATCAGCCAACCTGTTATAGCCAATGGTCAATCACACAAAAATTGGTTCATATCGCCAAAACTAATCTACCAAAATTTTATTTCTATAGAAAATTTTGTCAAAATTTTATTACTATAGAAAGTTTTGTCAACATTTTATTTCTGTAGAAAATTTTGTTAAAATTTTATTTCTGTAGAAAATTTTGTCAAAATTGTATTACTATAGAAAATTTTATCAAGTATTGCCCCGCACGCTAAATCTGGGGATGGGCTATATATAATTGTAGACCGATGTGGACCAATTTTTGCATGGTTGTTAGAGACCATATACCAACACCATGTACAAAGTTTCAGCGAGATCGGATGAAATTTGGTTTTCGTTGAGGCTCCGCAAACCAAATCTGGGGATGGGTTTATATGGGGGCTATATATAATTATAGACCGATGTGGACAAATTTTAGCATGGTTGTTAGAGACCATATACCAACACCATGCACCAAATTTCAGCCGGATCGGATGAAATTTGTTTCTCTTTGAGGCTCCACAAGCAAAATCTGGGGATCGGTTTATATGGGGGCTATATATAATTATGGACCGATGTGGACCAATTTTGGCATGGTTGTTAGAGACCATATACCAACACCATGTACCAAATTTCAGCCGGATCGGATGAAATTTGCTTCTCTTTGAGGCTCCGCAAGCCAAATCTGGGGATCGATTTATATGGGGGCTATATATAATTATGGACCGATGTCGACCAATTTTGGCATGATTGTTGGATGTCATATACTAACATCACGTACCAAATGTCAGCCGGATCGGATGAAATTTGCTTCTCTTTGATGCTCCGCAAGCCAAATCTGGGTATCGGTTTATATGGGGGCTATATATAATTATGGGCCGATGTGGACCAATTTTTGCATGGTTATTTGATACCATATACCAACACCATGTACCAAATTTCAGCCGGATCGGATGAAATTTACTTCTCTTTGAGGCTCCGCAAGCCAAATCTGGGGATCGGATTATATGGGGGCTATATATAATTATGGGCCGATGTGGACCAATTTTTGCATGGTTATTTGAGACCATATTCTAACACCATGTACCAAATTTCAGCCAGAGGATCCGCAAGCCAAATTTGGGGGTCCGTTTATATGGGGGCTATACGTAAAAGTGGACCGATATGGCCCATTTGCAATACCATTCGACCTACATCAATAACAGCTACTTGTGCCAAGTTTCAAGTCGACAGCTTGTTTCGCTCGGAAGTTAGCGTGATTTCAACAGACGGACGGAGAGACGGACATGCTCAGATCGACTCAGAATTTCACCCAGAATATATATACTTTATGGGGTCTTAGAGCAATATGTCGATGTGTTACAAACGGAATGACAAAGTTAATATACCCCCATTCTATGGTGGAGGGTATAAAAATTGGTGAGATTTGAACCTTTGTTCTTCATTTTTTCCTTCATACTAATAACATAAAATAGTTAGAATGCTACGCCTTGGTGTCATATTACGATCATATCACAAACATTTGAATTGACGTTTTGATGCTTTAATGTTTCATTAATAGCGTTTGTGGCTGAGTGTGCTAAAGCGTTCTGTTATGGTGCCAACAGTACCAGGCTCAAAATTTATTTTTTAGTTTTTTAAAATTCTTCATTCATATGAACTTCCTAGGCACAAATTCTAAAGCAATACAAAGAATCCAAAAACAGAGTACATCCGTCCTATACAAACCTCTTTCGGATCAGAGGCAATAGCTTTTGCGACAATTAAATGCTTTCAATAACCATTAAATGGCTGCAAACAAACATTTTATATGACATGACACTCTGTTAAAAAGCTGGTAACGGTTTTATTTCAAATGTTTTGAATTTCAAATATACTAACATTTGAAACTTCATTGTAAGGTGACAATAATTTAAAAATATTTGCCATAATCTAGTGCGAACATTAAAACCGTGACAAATTGCCGTGAATTGAAAATCCTGAAATATAATATTGACAATTTATTAAAAAAATTAAAAAAAAAAAACGAAAATACGAATAAATTTAAACCAACAGAAAAACAAAATGATAACAAAGGGAATTTTCTAAATGTTTTTGGTAATCAAGAGTATATATTTTTTGCTTCATTAGATTATTCGCTTGGCTATTTTTTTTTTTTTGTTCCATAATTGGCAATCCCACTCTAAATATTTCCATGAGAATTCAATTTCATTTGAATTGGGAATTTGTCACAATTATCTCTAGCTGTCCTTTTTCACACTCGAATGGATTTCTTTCTCTGTTGGCCTTGAAGTATTATATTTCCATGGTGCGTGGGCGGGCGAGCGGACATAGATATTTTCTTCCAAAAACTCAACAATTTTTTGTGACTTGAATGTCAGCATTTAAAAGAATTAGCTTTTCTCCAAATTAGTAGAAAATATTTTTTAATTTCTTAGAAACAATAAGTTGCCAAAAGATTAACTCTTGTATACGACATAAAAACTTTAATAATAACAATCCATGTGATGAAGGCAACTATAAAATATTACAAAACTTTCTCTATAAACATCATAAACAAAATTACTATACTAATGAAACATTAAAGATATAAAGCACTTAAAATCTTAATATCATGAATTTTATATGTGTTTTTCACAAAACGTTATAAGGTCAACAATTATATAAAGGGTGATACGGTCAAAATTTGGTCAAGGGAAAACGCGTGTAAATCGGTGAAATCGTTTATTTAAAAAATCAAATTAAATCTCTTTTTCAAGTTCAATTAGTATAAAATTCAGGAAAAATATTCAGTTAGGCTTTCGCTTTTCCAAATCGGAATTGCCGGGCTTCACGCTTGACACCTGTCATCAGATTTTGTACAGCCACCTTGTCCACCTTCTTCGCCGCAGAAAGCCAGTTTGCCTTGAACTGCTGCTCGTCCTTAGCAGTTTTTTTGGTCTTCTTTAGGTTCCGCTTGACAATAGCCCAGTATTTCTCAATTGGGCGGAGCTCTGGCGTGTTGGGAGGGTTCTTGTCCTTGGGAACCACCTGCACGCTGATGGCGGCGTACTACTCCATGGCCTTTTTACCGTAATGGCAAGATGCCAAATCCGGCCAAAACAATACGGAACAACCGTGTTTCTTCAGGAAAGGCAGCAGACGTTTATTCAAACACTCTTTCACGTAAATTTCTTGGTTGACAGTCCCGCTATGAAAGCTATGAAAATGCTGCTTTTCAAGCCACAGGTACAGATGGCTTGCCAAACCAGATATTCCTTGCGAACTTTGACAGTTTTATGTGCTTGAGAATATCTGCTACCTTTCCCTTTCTTTTGCCGTATAAAACTCCTGTCCCGGAAGCTGCTTGTAGTCGGCTTTGACGTAGGTTTCGTCGTCCATTACCACGCTGTCAAACTTCGTCAGCATCGTCGTGTACAGCCTCCGGGATCGCGCTTTGGCCGTCGTATTTTGTTTATCATCGCGATTTGGAGTCACTACCTTCTTGTAAGTCGATAGTCCGGCCCGTTTTTTGGCTCGATGCACGGTTGAAGACGATACACCCAGCTTATTTGCGGCATCTCGGAGAGAGAGGTTAGGGTTTCGCTTGAAACTACCGGCAACTCTCTTTGTCGTCTCAGCGGCTTCCGGTTTTCGATTTCCCCCCGATCCAGACTTCCTGGCTGTCGACAAACGTTCCCCAAACACTTTAATTACATTTGTAACGGTTGATTTGGCAACTTTTAGCGATTTTGCCAGCTTTGCGAGCGAGTAGCTCGGATTTTCGCGATGCGCGAGCAAAATTTTGATACGCTGCTCTTCTTGCTTGGACGGCATTTTGACACCTGAAGAGTGAATTCCAAAATCAAAATAGGAGCAACATTCTACACACACACACCTTCAAAATGAGGGGTGTTCAGGTTTTTTAAATGCAAAATTGAAAGAAATACGTCAAGTTTATCTTGACCAAATTTTGACCGTATCACCCTTTAATTTGTAGACTTACTATATATACCGTTTTTGTCTAATATTTACCACGTATGGACTAACTTACAATTTAGAAGACGATAGTAAGAAGTTTTAAGATACCTTGCGGTAAGTATTACCACAACCCAAGTAATTCGATTGTGGATGACAGTCTTTCGAAGACGTTTCTAAGCAATCCATGGTGGAGGATACATCATATTCGGCCTGGGCGATCTTAAAGCCGTATATACTTGTTTTCTTTAAATTTATGACATTTTCGATAATTGAGATTATATTAGGTCAACATTTTGTCAGTGTAGGGATACTGTATATTAAATAAAGTTTTTGCTCACCTCGTCGAATTTTTGTTCAAAAATCCGTTCTCGATTATTAATACCTCCTGAAATTATAGATTGTAAAGGGTGATTCTTTTGAGGTTAGGATTTTCATGCATTAGTATTTGACAGATCACGTGGGATTTCAGACATGGTGTCAAAGAGAAAGATGCTCAGTATGCTTTGACATTTCATCATGAATAGACTTACTAACGAGCCACAACGTCGAATTTTCAGTGAATGGGCCCTAGAAAAGTTGGCAGAAAATCCGCTTTTTTATCGACAAATTTTGTTCAGCGATGAGGCTCATTTCTGGTTGAATGGCTACGTAAATAAGCAAAATTGCCGCATTTGGAGTGAAGAGCAACCAGAAGCCGTTCAAGAACTGCCCATGCATCCCGAAAAATGCACTGTTTGGTGTGGTTTGTACGCTGGTGGAATCATTGGACCGTATTTTTTCAAAGATGCTGTTGGACGCAACGTTACGGTGAATGGCGATCGCTATCGTTCGATGCTAACAAACTTTTTGTTGCCAAAAATGGAAGAACTGAACTTGGTTGACATGTGGTTTCAACAAGATGGCGCTACATGCCACACAGCTCGCGATTCTATGGCCATTTTGAGGGAAAACTTCGGAGAACAATTCATCTCAAGAAATGGACCGGTAAGTTGGCCACCAAGATCATGCGATTTGACGCCTTTAGACTATTTTTTGTGGGGCTACGTCAAGTCTAAAGTCTACAGAAATAAGCCAGCAACTATTCCAGCTTTGGAAGACAACATTTCCGAAGAAATTCGGGCTATTCCGGCCGAAATGCTCGAAAAAGTTGCCCAAAATTGGACTTTCCGAATGGACCACCTAAGACGCAGCCGCGGTCAACATTTAAATGAAATTATCTTCAAAAAGTAAATGTCATGGACCAATCTAACGTTTCAAATAAAGAACCGATGAGATTTTGCAAATTTTATGCGTTTTTTTTTTAAAAAAGTTATCAAGCTCTTAACAAATCACCCTTTAGTTCAATTCCTTCATCTTTATTTACCACAATATTGCTTAAGTCCTTTAATCCTTTCGTATACATTGCATATGTTATGAAATGCCAAATGGTATTCAATGTCCAAGGATATAAGACATATAAAAGGTTCGTAAAATTTGCCTCAATATGTGGCCAACAAAACCACAAAAGGACAAGGTGTGATAAATGACCAGCAGATAAAATCGATTTTTTCCGCAGACACTAACCAGAATACGTTTATCTTGCAACCATGTTCGCTACAGGCTATGCGGAAAGATGACAGCTAGGCATATTGAAATATTTTACATACCAATAAATTTTGAAAGGAGCAACGATATTGAAGTGTACAGGCTTTAGGGTGATGGAAATGAAATTGGATTTATTGATTAATGTTTTTTTTATTTATGTCATAAAATTCTTTATAGAATGGTAAATATTTAAAAGACAAATTTTATAAGAGGATAGCTTGACAAAAAAAAAATTCAAAATTTGAGTATTCCGAAAAAAGTTAAAGACTGACCAAACGAAGTATCGTACATAACTAACCAGTGCTTTTTCCATCTATCTGGTAACATTGGGATCCGCGAATCGTCCCAATTGTTAGCTTCCTCATAAGAATCAGAAACAACCCAGCTGAACTTTCAGCAGTTTTGTAAGGGAAGTCAAAGTCAATCAGTGCTTACCTCTGCCATGAATTACCTCACTGATGAATTTATAAGGAAATGTCCCACACTGAAAAAAAGCATGCCCGGTTCCAAAGATTTTGTCTTTAACCATTTTGGTATTGATTCCGAGCCAAAGAAGCGGAGAATTCAAGTAAGGATACTTTTAAGATACAAATTTCTTTTAAATTTAGGTTTTGTGTACTTGACTCTAGGAAGCAATTTTAATTTTTCGATTTTTCAGCTTTTCTTCTTCATGTGCTATCAAGGTCCTTTAAAACCAAGTTAACGACAACTTTAGTTTCCAAATTCAAAAACGACTTCCAGTAGAAATTATGCTATGTTTCAAGTAAAAAACTTCTTTAAAATAAAGTTTTGAAAAACATGTCCTATATTTGAACGATTTTTTGCTTTGTAGTCAATATGCAAAAAGACAAAAAATTTAAAGACAATTTCATTATTTTTAAAGAATTTTTCTGAATTATTAAAGTCAAGTTGACCTTAGTCCAAAAAAATTTTTCTTTCATGTTATGATACAAATTTTTAAGTACAATCACTTAATTATAAGGACAACACAACTTCATTGGAAAGTTTATCGACTTTTGGACAAGGAAAACAAATTTATATTAGAGAAATGCATCTTCTACGCTAAGCAAAATTTGCTTCGTATTTTAAGGACATGAAATCTTTGGCCTCACGACAATATTTTTTTCAGTGCACTTGAATGTGCTACTTCTTTGTATGAATGTCCATTCTTTTACCTTTGGAGTAGCTGCTCGCAAGTGCAAAATCGCCTTTCAACGTGTCTCGGCTTTAACTAACGTACGATACCTTGCTTTTGAATATTTCCCAATAGTTTCAATATATGGGAGATTGTCGTGTAACTGCATTTGTACAGCAGGAACTACGCCATTTGTTGTCAATGCCCCGCTACTTATTTGCGCTCCCAATAATTTTATTGTTCAAGAGCAAAAAATTGTGGATATCAATGTCTAGAATCAATTTAGATTTATTGACTCGAAGCATGACCATCAAACGACCATCACACCCTGCACGAAAATGGCTCTGTGGTATTTTGACATATTACCGGCGAAGCTCCATCTTGATGATCGATAGTTTGGTATTTTTTAGTATCAACCTTTCTCTACAGAATGTCCAAGGGCCAAAACACCAACGGACTGAGATTCGGGGAAGACCAATGTCCACGGTAGAAATAAAGCAATTTTTCTATAATTTGCGGCCATGATCCATGTTTGCGGCCAAAATGTTTACCTGACCAAGTTTACCTGTCTTTTGGACATTCCCCCATTTTCGGCGACCCACACCAATACTATTGGCTGCGTTGCCTCCTGGTAGCCAATCGTATGTCTAAATTTTTCTGCTGAGGTCTTTGGCAGGTAAACCCGACCATTTTGTTTGTTCACAAACTGCTCAATTTGGAATGACTTTTCATCGGAATAAATCAAATTCTGGCCAGCACTTTTGTTTAAGCGGAGCAACTCCTTGGATCTTTCGAGTCTACCTTTCTTGAACTTCAATGACTTCAGTCCAATGAGCATTTCTCGACACTAGCCTTTTTTATACCCTCCACCATAGGATGGGGGGTATATTAACTTTGTCATTCCGTTTGTAACACATCGAGATTTGCCTTGCGGAGCCTCTAAGAGAAGCATATTTCATCCGATCTAGCTGAATTTGGTACATGGTGTTGGTATATGGTCTCTAACAACCATGCAGAAATTGGTCCACATCGGTCCATAATTATATATAGCTCCCATATAAACCGATCCCCAGATTTGGCTTGCGGAGCCTCCAAGAAAAGTAAATTTCATCCGATTCGGTTGAAATTGGACACGTGGTGTTAGTATATGGTATCTAACAACCATGCAGGAATTGGTCCATATCGCTCCATAATTATATATAGCCCCCATATAAACCGATCCCGAAATTTGGTTTTGGAGCCTCATGGAAAAGCAAATTTTCATCCGAGTCAGTTGAAATTTGATACAGGCATATTGAAAAGTTTTAGATTTGTATAATATTTTTCAATTTTTATTTAAAAGTATCTTTTTCCAGAGAACAAGCATTTGAAAAACGCCTGAAAGCTACTGTGAAAATTGTTGTGGCAAAAATCGAACATCTTGTGAACATGCAAAATATCAACCACGTCGATTTAGATTTATACCCACCACCATAGAAATATCGATTTCCGACTATATAAAGTATAAATATTCTTGATCAGGGAGAAATTCTAAGACGATATAACATAAGCATGTCAGTCTGTCCGTCTGTCTGTTTGTTGTAATCACGCTATAGCCTTCAATAATGGCGCTATCGTCCTCAAATTTGGCACAGATTCGTCTTTTGTTTGCAGGCAGGTCAAGTTCGAAGATGGGCTATATCGGTCCAAGTTTTGATATAGTCTCCATATAAACCGACCTCCCGATTTGGAATCTTGGGCTTATAGAAACCGTAGTTTTTATCCAATTTGCCTGAAATTGGAAATCTAGAGGTATTTTATGACCATCAAATTGTGTACTGAAAATGGTGCCTATCGGTACATGTTTTGGTATAGCTGCCATATAGACCGATCTCCCGATTTTGCTTCTTGGGCGTCTAGAAAGTGTATTTTCTATCCAATTTGCCTGAAATTTGAAATCTAGAGGTATTCTACGACCACAAAGACGTGTGTCGAAAATGGTGAGTGCCGGTCCATATTTTTATATAGCCTCCATATAGACCGATCAGCCGATTTTACTTCTTGGGATCTAGAATCCGCACACCTACAAGAGATGTTTATGATTCCTCTAAAACTCAAACAAAAAATAGTTCTTATAAATTCAGAATCTGATCTAGTCTTCATAGGTAAAATCTTTACATTTATCTGTGGGGAGCGTACTAGTTGAACTGATCTGCTTGGGAAAATATCTGTCATCAAACCCCACTGAAATTTTTAAAGAAACTATTATATTTGATTCATTGTGGTGGGTATTTAAGATTCGGCCCGGCCGAACTTACTACTGTATATACTTGTTTTATTAAGATTTATTTATTTGTATATTTCTACACAGCAAGACAATGTCTTATAATTATAGTGCAGATTTCAATAGTTGAAATAATATCCATCTTTAATTTATTTATAGATAACCTCGCTTTTTATATATTGTTATGTGAAATCAAACTTGCCTTTGTATATTTCAATATAACAGGTTGGCTGACAAGTCCCCGGTTTGACACATAGATGGCGTCGCTAGTATTAAATGCATATTATTTTTATATAGTACCAACCTTCAAATGATTCGTGTCAAAATTTGACGTCTGTAAGTCAATTGGTTTGTGAGATAGAGCGTCTTTTGTGAAGCAACTTTTGTTATTATGAAAAAAATGAAAAAAAAAAGGAATTTCGTGTTTTGATAAAATACTGTTTTCTGAAGGGAAAAAATATGGTGGAAGCAAAAACTTGGCTTGATAATGAGTTTCCGGACTCTGACCCAGGGAAATCAACAATAATTGATTGGTATGCAAAATTCAAGAGTGGTGAAATGAGCACGGAGGACGGTGAACGAGTGGACGCCCAAAAAAGGTGGTTACCGACGAAAACATCAAAAAATCCACAAAATGATTTTGAATGACCGTAAAACGAAGTTGATCGAGATAGCAGAGGCCTTAACGATATCAAAGAAACGTGTTGGTCATATCATTCATCAATATTTGGATATGCGGAAGCTCTGTGCAAAATGGGTGCCGCGCGAGCTCACATTTGACCAAAAACAACAACGTGTTGATGATTCTGAGCGGTGTTTGCAGCTGTTAACTCGTAATACACCCGAGTTTTTCCGTCGATATGTGACAATGGATGAAACATGGCTCCATCACTACACTCCTGAGTCCAATCGACAGTCGGCTGAGTGGACAGCGACCGGTGAACCGTCTCCGAAGCGTGGAAAGGCTCAAAAGTCCGCTGGCAAAGTAATGGCCTCTGTTTTTTGGGATGCGCATGGAATAATTTTTATCGATTATCTTGAGAAGGAAAAAACCATCAACAGTGACTATTATATGGCGTTATTGGAGCGTTTGAAGGTCGAAATCGCGGCAAATCGGCCCCATATGAAGAAGAAAAAAGTGTTCTTCCACCAAGACAACGCACCGTACCACAAATCATTGAGAACGATGTCAACAATTCATGAATTGGGCTTCGAATTGCTTCCCCACCCACCGTTCTCAGGCCACAAAAGGATGCTTGCAGGGAAAAAATTTGGCTGCAATGAAGAGGTGATCGCCGAAACTGAGGCCTATTTTGAGGCAAAACCGAAGGAGTACTACCAAAATGGTATCAAAAAATTGGAAGGTCGTTGTAAACGTTATATCGCTCTTGAAGGAACTATGTTGAATAATAAAAACGAATTTTGACAAAAAAAAAATGTGTTTTTCTTTGTTAGACCGGGGACTTATAAGCCAACCTGTTACTCGAATCTGGCCGATATATGAAATAAATAGTTCTAAAAAACGTATGCTATAAAAATCTTATATAGTCAAAAAGTAAGTATTTTACGACGGTTTACGATTGGCCATCTCGGATTTATACTGGCCCCACTAATGCTGAATTTGTCCATCTCCCCATAGAACACATGACGATCTTGCAATATCAGCGCATAGCATCAATGATTTCCAGAACAACAATTAGTTTAGGACAACCTTCACGAAATGCGTCTTTGAGGGAACTAAGACCTCGGTTGAATTCACCATCGATGAACACTGGTCCTTGAATTAAGTTAATCGATAAACTGTTGTTGAGTTAGTCCACGTCGAAAATTATTAAAAATAAAAAAAAATAAAAAAATGTTAACAACTTAATTCCATGTTTTGGGCGAGATGAATCTTTTAAAGTTGCTGTAAATAACTCAAATAGCGCTCATATGTGAAAACGTTCAATAGAGCTATCAGTTGGTAGTTAGCAACACCAGGGTTTCAAAATACCGAAATATGAAAGACAAACCTCGTAAAAATAAAGATATCAACAAGAAAACTCTCGCTTCTCCGAGCAATAAAACTGAAAACCAGCCATACCAGTTCGGTATGGCTAATTTTTCGTTCCGACGGATTTCGTAAAGTACTCCTATATTGAATATACATTCACTGTAATATTTTTTTTTACGCTCCCACATTCTCCCCCCCCCCCCCCACATTTTTACAATGAAATTTTCATACCTCGTTTCTTTTCTTTTGGCAAATTTAATTTCATGGACTCCGCTTTAATTACCATTAAAAGTTCATTATTCATGATAAAGATTGTCAACTTAACAATCTTATTAATCCAGAATGTGTCATTTTCATATATTCCCTGATATTCGCATGACATAACAGGCACTCAGACCACACATCAACTGAGGAGTCATTATACTTGCAACCACTTGAAGCGGACGCCATTAAAAATACACATTAAGATAATTCATTTGCAAAAGGCTGATACAATTTTCATTAAATTCCGAATATAATAAAAAAATGAAAAATTTTCACAAACTGAGGATGAAAAATATGTGGGCAGATGGGTTTAATCTTCCCTTCATAAAGGTTTACGGAAAATGGGGAAAGGAGTTTGTATAATACAAAGGGCAAAAAATACTAAGACTTTTTAATTTAAATTTCCCTTACACAGAAAAAATATCACCAAAATATTTCCAATTAAAAAGTTAATTGAAGTTGAAAATTTTTTCAATTAATAAGTTAATTTATACAATTAACTTTTTAATCATGATAGAAACATTAAGTTAATTAAGTCAATGATTGAAAATTTTAAAATTTTTAATTAAAAAATTAATTTATACAATTAACTTTTTAATCAAATTCGGAAGACTAATTCAGTTAAAAAAAGTGCTGATTTTTTTTTTAATTTCTAATTAAAAATGTATTTCAAACAATCATTTGTTAATCCAAATAAACACTCTAAGCCAATTCAGAAAGTAATTAAAAATATTTACCTTTTTTAATTAATAAATTAGTTGAGTTTGCAGTCAACATCAATTAAATTTTTAATTGAATCAATTAAAAAATTAATTGAAATTTGCTGAAAAAATCAATTAATTTTTTAATCAAGAATTTTTTCTGATTGAAGACATTTCAATTAAAAAAATAATTGGATCAATTAATTTGGTGATTGAATCGTTTCCATGTTGATGTGACATTCCTTGTACTTGAAACAGAACTTTCAATGGATAACCATCGCCCACGGCCGATTAATAAAATTTTAATTGACTCAGTTAGCAAGCTGCCGATACAAACAAGAGATAAAACTGAATGCCAGAGCAGATAGATGACTCCACATTTTGGACGGTGAACAAAGAGGCCCCACGACAATTTTGGATGATTATAGCAGCTCGTCTGATAAACTACGCATCCTGGCAACACGTCATTCCACTGGATTCAGACCACCTCCCCATAAATCTCACCATTGACTGAACCTCCGATTTCATAACCTATGAACGCTGAACGTCCATCAACAAAAAGAAAGTCAACTGGGACGGCTTCAAAGTAGAGGTGTGCACGTGACACGAAATTGTCACGCGTGAGTCGTAAGTCACGCTCATGTCAACGGCGTGAGTGTGCGTGAGTGTGCGTGAGCGTGCGTGAGCGTGATTAACAAACCAAAATGTCGTGCGTGACGTGAGTCACGAAAACAATATCTTTGTGAGTGTGCGTGAGTAACGAATTACGCTCACGAAAATAATCCCGCTCTCCAACATAAACCGCTTAAAAGTTAAATTTATTTGCAATTTTAGTGACACCTACACAGAAAAAAATATCACCAGAATATTTCCAATTAAAAAGTTAATTGAAGTTGAATGTTTTTTTCAATTAATAAATTAATTGATACAATTAACTTTTTAATCAAGATAGAAACATTAGGTTAATTAATGATTGAAAATTTTAAAATTTTTAATTAAAAAATTAATTGATAGAATTAACATTTTAATCAAATTCAGAAGACTAAGTCAGTTAAAAAAAAGTGATGAACATTTCTTAATCAGAATAAAAATTCTAAGCCAATTCAGAAAGTAGTTGAAAATAGTTACCTTTTTAAATAAAAAATTAATTAGGGTTTGCATTCAACATCAATTAAATTTTTAATTGAATCAATTAAAAAATTAATTGAAAATTGCTGATGACATCAATTAATTTTTTAGTCAAGGATTTTTTCTATGCCCAATTAAAACTGTGATTGATACTATCATTTTCGTGATTGAAGACATATCAATTAAAAAATTAATTGGATCAATTAATTTCGTGATTGAATCAGAAAAATATTTTTTTGTGTGTAGGATGTTAAGTGTTTAATAACGCTCTCGAGTTTAATCGTGCTCATGATTTCAGACACGTCCCTCAGGTAAATTACTCATAAAATTATTTGTGAGTCACGACATATTTCGTGAATCACGACATTTTCGTGCGTAAGTGTGCGTGAGTGTGCGGGAGTACAAGGTTTCATTTCGTGCGTGTGCGTGAGTAAATTATTACTCACGTGCACACCTCTACTTCAAAGGGCTCTCGTCTACCTCCCATGTTCATTTTTCCCAGTTGGTGTTCTGGGACATCATCATCATGTTGGTTGAATTGCCCAGGTGAGGCCCAACTTCCCAACAGAAGCGGCGGGACTCGCAGACGATCATGATGAACGTCGTCGTGCTATCCCAGCTGATCTTCGAGTCAGGTAACTGAATCTAGAGATCAGTAAAGTGTGATACGGTCTAAATTTGGTCAAGGGAAAACGCGTGTAAATCGGTGAAATCGTTTATTTAAAAAATCAAATTAAATTTCTTTTTCAAGTTCAATTAGTATAAAATTCAGGAAAAATATTCAGTTAGGCTTTCGCTTTTCCAAATCCGAATTGCCGGGCCTCACGCTTGACACCTGCCATCAGATTTTGTACAGCCACCTTGTCCACCTTCTTCGCCGCAGAAAGCCAGTTTGTCTTGAACTGCTGCTCGTCCTTAGCAGTTTTTTGGTCTTCTTTAGGTCCCGCTTGACAATAGCCAAGTATTTGTCAATTGGGCGGAGCTCTGGCGTGTTGGGAGGGTTCTTGTCCTTGGGAACCACCTGCACGTTGTTGGCGGCGTACCACTCCATGGCCTTTTTACCGTAATGGCAAGATGCCAAATCCGGCCAAAACAGCACGGAACAACCGTGTTTCTTCAGGAAAGGCAGCAGACGTTTATTCAAACACTCTTTCACGTAAATTTCTTGGTTGACAGACCCGGAAGCTATGAAAATGCTGCTTTTCAAGCCACATGTACAGATGGCTTGCCAAACCAGATATTTCTTTGCGAACTTTGACAGTTTTATGTGCTTGAAAATATCTGCTACCTTTCCCCTTCCTTTTGCCGTATAAAACTCCTGTCCCGGAAGCTGCTTGTAGTCGGCTTTGACGTAGGTTTCGTCGTCCATTACCACGCAGTCAAACTTCGTCAGCATCGTCGTGTACAGCCTCCGGGATCGCGCTTTGGCCGTCGTATTTTGTTTATCATCGCGATTTGGAGTCACTACCTTCTTGTAAGTCGATAGTCCGGCTCGTTTTTTGGCTCGATGCACGGTTGTAGACGATACACCCAGCTTATTTGCGGAATCTCGGAGAGAGAGGTTAGGGTTTCGCTTGAAACTACCGGCAACTCTCTTTGTCGTCTCAGCGGCTTCCGGTTTTCGATTTCTCCCCGATCCAGACTTCCTGGCTGTCGACAAACGTTCCCCAAACACTTTAATTACATTTGTAACGGTTGATTTGGCAACTTTTAGCGATTTTGCCAGCTTTGCGTGCGAGTAGCTCGGATTTTCGCGATGCGCGAGCAAAATTTTGATACGCTGCTCTTCTTTCTTGGACGGCATTTTGACAACTGAAGAGTGAATTCCAAAATCAAAATAGGAACAACATTCTACACACATACACCTTCAAAATGAGGGGTGTTCAGGTTTTTTAAATGCAAAATTGAAAGAAATACGTCAAGTTTATATTGACCAAATTTTGACCGTATCACCCTTTAAGATAGTCGACGAGCACAAACGGAACACATGGTTAGATCACCTGAAGCAATGTTACCTTAGCACTATTGACTACAACTTACTGGATCTCAGTGACCTTTACTGTCGTGACGGTGACTGAGAGAAGTTAATCACGTATGGCATTGCACCACGGTGGCTGCCGCGTAAGGCGCACGGCGAATTTTCATTTATAAAAATTACTTTACATTTAAGTATTTCCCTTTCGTGAAACTTTAGTCGCTTGGCGCCAAAAAAGTTGCAAAATGCGAGTCACACAACGGTAACACTGTGACTGATCCGAAGAGATGCGCGAGGTTTTTCAACCGACCGTTAATTGAGCATCCCGAGAGCGATAGAACGAGAAGGAGCAGCTCGTCACATCCGTAGTTTCTGAGCCAACGACATACCACAATTTACCTCAGCCGAAGTTGCCAATGTCATAAAGGCGCAAAACTATCCAAAGCGTTGAGGCCTGACGAAATCTCTGTGCTAATGCTGAGTCATCTGGGAACACTGAGAGTTGAGTACTTCATCAATCTGTCCTCGGAATCACTCATTATACCTGTTGTCTGGAAAATGGGTAGGGTGATTCCAATACACAGACTCGAGTAAGGGTGATTCGTACAGACTGATCGCCCTTCTTTCGCCAGTAGCCAAGATACTTGAAGCACTACTCCTCCCCAGCCTTGTGGAGAATTTCCAGCATGGATTCAGTAAAGTGCATAGCACGACCACGGCTTTGCATGCCATTTCATAGGGGACTCAAACAGTCCAAACGCTCAACCAGTCGTGGCACTTGACCTACCGAAGGCATTCGATACGATCAACCATGCCAGAATTTTCGAGGACATAGAGAACACGTCCCTACCGGCAGGAACCAAACGTTGGGTTCTTAATTATCTGTGTGGGCACCAGTTGTATGTGGAATTGAGGGATAAAAAGTCGAGACCTGGTAACATAGAGTGAAACAGAGAGTCCCCCAAAGTGGGGTGAGTTCTCCGATAGTGTTCAACCTCTACTTATGCTCTACTCCACCCCCTACTGACAAAGTCGACCGCGAGATAATTTCGACTACAAACTACCAAAAGATTGTCGGGGTTATATACGACAACCTTTTCAGGTCGTCTTTCATTACCACTGCATTTTTCGATAAGCTCCACGGTAAAAACAAGGTCCTCAAGTCGCTTGCTGGCAGCACATGGGGTGCGGACAAATAAACTTTGTTTATTGTATATAAAGCAAGCGACGTGGATTAGCATACATACCAGACCAGAATGCTGCCACAGGATGCCTTCACAGTACATCTCTGGATCACCTTTATGTGGAGACCAAGATCATTCTAGATAACATGTTGCCAAAGCATCATCATAGATTACATGCTGCCATAGCAGTAACAACCCATGTGGTTGTTTTCGCAGCAAAAGGCATAAGCTATCCACCACCCAGGATTGTAAGGGGGGATCTCCACATTCAAAATACTAAAATGTGTTCAGAATCCATTAAATTTAGCTGATTATAACCACCTTTCCGTTGCCTATTCCTCAGAGTAGTTCGAACAAAAAAACAAGTGTCAAACTGAACGAATTTAATCCCGATACTCGTAAATCAGGCAGTAAGGCACAAGGACACATTAAATGAAATACGAGAGCCTATTGATTGCCTGTATTCATGCCTTTCACAGTATCCTTCCAATTTAATCTTCTTCAATGCAGTTCTTTTCTTCCGTAAATATAAGAGCCAATTTGGGAACATTAATATTGACTACAAAATAATTGTAAATTTTGAGGATTATGTTCATTTGCTATCATTTGGTTGCATACATGTTCTACGTTTATCTCAATGCATACTAAGTCTGACCATCTTCAATTTTAGATAAATTCCACGTTGAACCAATTTTGGAAAAGAAATCGAATAACGATTTCTAAATACAATGTTGCCGATAGGTATTTCAACGAACTTCAGATAGCTAAGCCGCCGGATTTATTTGATTTTTTATACCCTCCACCATAGGATATTCATTCCGTTTGTAATACATCGAAATATTGGTCTAAGACCCCAGAAAGTCTATATATATTCTGGGTCTTGGTAGAATTCTGAGACGATCTAGCAATGTCCGTCCGTCCATCTGCGGAAATCACGCTAACTTCCGAACGAAACAAACTATCGACTTGAAACTTGGCACAAGTAGTTGTTATTGATGTAGGTCGAATGGTATTGCAAATTGGCCATACCGGTCCACTTTTACGTATAGCCCCCATACCCCCAAATTAGGTTTGCCGATCCCCTAAGAGAAGCAAATTTCATCCGATCCGGCTCAAAAATTGCACATAGTATTGGTATATAAACCGATCCCCCGATTTGGCTTGCGAGGCCGCTAAGAGAAGCAAATTTCATCCGATCCGGCTGAAATTTGGTACATAGTGTTAGTATATGGTCTCTAACAACCATGCAAAAATTGGTCCACATCGGTCAATAATTGTATATAGCCCCCATATAAACCGATCACCAGATTTGACCTCCGGAGCCTCTTGGAAGACCAAAATTCATCTGATTCAGTTGAAATTTGGTACGTGGTGTTAATATATGGCCTCAAACTCCCATGCAAAAATTGGTCGATATCGGTCCATAATTATATATAGGCCCCATATAAACTGATCCCCAGATTTGACCTCCAGAGCCCCTTGGAAGAGCAAAATTCTTCCCATTCGGTTGAAATTTGGTACGTGATGTTAGTATATGGTATCCAACAACCATGCATGAATTGGTTCCAATCAGTCCATAATTATATATAGCTCCCATATAAACCGATCCCCAGATTTAACCTCCGATGCCTTTTGGAGAAGCAAAATTCATCCGATCTGCTTGAAATTTGGTACGTGGGGGTAGTATATGATATTTAACAACCATGCCAAAAGTGGTACATATCAGTCCATAATCATACATAGCCCCATATAAACCGATCCCGAGATTTGGTTTTGGAGCCTTTTGGGGGAGCAAATTTCATCCGAGTGAGTTGAAATTTGGTACATTGTGCTAGTATATGGTCGTTAACAACCATGCCTAACTAGGTCCATATCGGTCTATAGTTATATATGGCCCTCAGATAAATCGATCCCCAGTCACACAAAAATTGATCCATATCAAACCTCTGCAACGAATACACAAGCGAATACTTCAAGCACACGCCACACAATTCGAGTAGTAACTTCAGTGTCCATTTCTCAAACGAGTGAAATAGAAACCTTGCACATTGTGAACCAAAACAAATAGAACCCAGTAAAGCAAGCACCCAACAATGTTTTGAAGTATTCGAATGTAATCGGAATTCCAAATGCATTCGTTTTATAATTTCCATTTCTGTGTAGATGAAGTTATTTCGTTTTCTCAACTATAATAGTATGCTACACACACATACACACCATTCCTATTTTGTTTATTGTTGGCACATACAATAAAAAGCACAGACCCGCTCACAGCCTGCATTCATTGACTTCTGCCAATCAACTGATCGACGATTGTGTTTGGCTTTTGTTTGATAGTTACTTCGTGTCTCATACGATGTTTCGTCGTTGCTAATGCAAAGTATTCTATCTTCACTAAAAATGTTTTGATTTACTCGTATCGTGACGATTACTTCAAAACCAAAATATTGAAAAGAACTGTAAAACGATTCCTTTTGAATGTTATGGCTCTGCAATGCTTGACACTGTAATCGCTTTACAGTGGTTTTGTTTTATTCATTAATCGAAGTATTCGAAGTATTCGTGGAGTGTATTGCCTTCACTAGAACATCGATTACTTCGAATAGGCTTGTGCAGGCCTTTGATCCATATCAAGTTCATAATTGTAAAGGGTGATTCTTTTGAGGTTAGGATTTTCATGCATTAGTATTTGACAGATCACGTGGGATTTCAGACATGGTGTCAAAGAGAAAGATGCTCAGTATGCTTTGACATTTCATCATGAATAGACTTACTAACGAGCAACGCTTGCAAATCATTGAATTTTATTACCAAAATCAGTGGCAGAAAATCCGCTTTTTTATCGACAAATTTTGTTCAGCGATGAGGCTCATTTCTGGTTGAATGGCTACGTAAATAAGCAAAATTGGCGCATTTGGAGTGAAGAGCAACCAGAAGCCGTTCAAGAACTGCCCATGCATCCCGAAAAATGCACCGTTTGGTGTGGTTTGTACGCTGGTGGAATCATTGGACCGTATTTTTTCAAAGATGCTGTTGGACGCAACGTTACGGTGAATGGCGATCGCTATCGTTCGATGCTAACAAACTTTTTGTTGCCAAAAATGGAAGAACTGAACTTGGTTGACATGTGGTTTCAACAAGATGGCGCTACATGCCACACAGCTCGCGATTCTATGGCCATTTTGAGGGAAAACTTCGGAGAACAATTCATCTCAAGAAATGGACCGGTAAGTTGGCCACCAAGATCATGCGATTTGACGCCTTTAGACTATTTTTTGTGGGGCTACGTCAAGTCTAAAGTCTACAGAAATAAGCCAGCAACTATTCCAGCTTTGGAAGACAACATTTCCGAAGAAATTCGGGCTATTCCGGCCGAAATGCTCGAAAAAGTTGCCCAAAATTGGACTTTCCGAATGGACCACCTAAGACGCAGCCGCGGTCAACATTTAAATGAAATTATCTTCAAAAAGTAAATGTCATGGACCAATCTAACGTTTCAAATAAAGAACCGATGAGATTTTGCAAATTTTATGCGTTTTTTTTTTTTTTTTAAAGTTATCAAGCTCTTAACAAATCACCCTTTATATAGCCCCCATATAAGCGACCCCCATATTTCAATTCTGGATACCTTGCCACCGGTATCCATGGTGGAGGGTACATAAGATTCGGCCTGGCCGAACTTACGGCCGTATATACTTGTTTTTGTCTAATATGTACCATGTATGGATCAGCTTATAATTTAGAAGAGGATGTTAAAGGTTTTAAGATACCTTGCCATCGGTAAGTACTACCACAACCTAAGTACTTCGATTGTGGATGCCAGTCTTTAGTAGAAGTTTCTACGCAATCCATGGTGGAGGGTACATAAGATTCGGCCTGGCCGAACTTACGACCATATATACTTGTTAAAATGTTTTTATTTTTTTTTATCAATTTAATTATTTTTATCAATTTATTTAATCTATCAATTTAAATAAGGATTCCTGAAGGATTCCAAAGCTTCAGGAATCTTTTTTTTTTAATAAACAAACTAGGACCTCGATATAATTTTCTATATACACTTAGCACACAATGATATTAAGGTATCTATGCACTCATGCATATATGTTGTTCACTTGAAGAATATTTTTAATACTTCAGTATATATCGCTCTCTTTCGAGTACATCCATGAAAACTACTTCAAAAATTATGAACATAGAAATAGCCTCCTGGCAAACTTATCAAAAGGACAACAAATTGGTCCTTACAGAATCTATACAGCATACAAGTAGTGTATTTGTCCTTCATGTTTGTATTTTAGTTTGTTCTTGTTCTCCATGTACTTGGGAATTATGTTCATTTGAAATGAACATACGATAGTTTCATGTGAATATTCAGTTTGTTATCTAATTTGAAATGTGAAGATTGTATTCTCATTCCCCATGCGACAAAACAAAGTTGATTGATGATATTTCCCAAAAACAATGGAAGATGAAGACGGGAAAATGGGCGACGTCATACCAAAAGTTGCATTTACGGTGTTCGATACATACACGTTCGTTCATTTTTAATTTGCAATATTTTTTGTTAAAAACTCACAAATGATGTTAAATTTTGTGTAAATAATAATAAGAAACTTTTGACCGATGGTTCTACGTCATTCCCTGATATAAATTTCTTTTTATTCTTAGTTTAATTTGTGGAACAAAAAATCATAAACGACACGTTTGCATCGAACGCCGTCAATGGTTTGATACCCTCTGCTGCCATTTTCACATCTTCTTCTTCAATTGTTTTTGATATTTCCCATGAAAATGAATTTACTATTTACATATTTGTATAAAAATTCTGTATTTACAAGGATATCACGTGTAAAGGGGATATAATTCACACGAATGCATAATATTGTTGCGTGTATCATACGAAAATCAGGCAAATTAATTGGAAAAATAATTTAAATGTAGAAAAAAAAATATATAGAAGACAGAAAGTTTGTGTGTAGTATTTCAAAGTTGCACGAAATAGAAAGTCTCTACAGTTTTTTCTAAGCTTATCAAAGCAGATTTCCAAATGTGACTAATTCGTAGGCCTTGTACAAGGTACCCTAACCTCTCTCTCCGAGATGCCGCAAATAAGCTGGGTGTATCGTCTACAACCGTGCATCGAGCCAAAAAACGAAACGGAATATCGACTTACAAGAAGGTAGTGACTCCAAATCGCGATGATAAACAAAATACGACGGCCAAAGCGCGATCCCGGAGGCTGTACACGACGATGTTGACGAAGTTTGACTGCGTGGTAATGGACGACGAAACCTACGTCAAAGCCGACTACAAGCAGCTTCCGGGAGAGGAGTTTTATACGGCAAAAGGAAGGGGAAAGGTAGCAGATATTTTCAAGCACATACAACTGTCAAAGTTCGCAAAGAAATATCTGGTTTGGCAAGCCATCTGTACCTGTGGCTTGAAAAGCAGCATTTTCATACCTTCCGGGACTGTCAACCAAGAAATTTACGTGAAAGAGTGTTTGAATAAACGTCTGCTGCCTTTCCTGAAGAAACACGGTTGTTCCGCACTGTTTTGACCGGATTTAGCATCTTGCCATTACGGTAAAAAGGCCATGGAGTGGTACGCCGCCAACAACGTGCAGGTGGTTCCCAAGGACAAGAACTCTCCCAACACGCCAGAGCTACGCCCAATTGAGAAATACTGGGCTATTGTCAAGCGGAACCTAAAGAAGCCCAAAAAAACTGCTAAGGACGAGCAGCAGTTCAAGGCAAACTGGCTTTCTGCGGCGAAGAAGGTGGACAAGGTGGCTGTACAAAATCTGATGGCAGGTGTCAAGCGTGAGGCCCGGCAATTCGGATTTGGGAAAGCGAAAGCCTAACTGAGTATCTTTCCTGAATATTCATTTCATTTCATTTCATTTATTTCATTAGTAATCGAAAAGCCCTACAGGCCTAAAATAATTAATTTTATACCAATTGAACTTGAAAAAGAAATTTAATTTGATTTTTTAAATAAACGATTTCACCGATTTACACGCGTTTTCCCTTGACCAAATTTTGACCGTATCACCCTTTATGATTATGAGCTGATGTCGACCACTTTTGGCATAGTTGTTAAATATCATATACTACCACCACGTAACAAATTTCAACCAGATCGGATGAATTTTGCTTCTCCAAAAGGCACCGGAGGTTAAATCTGGGGATCGGTTTATATGGGGGCTATATATAATTATGGACTGATATGATCCAAGTCATGCATGGTTGTTGGATACCATATACTAACATCACGTACCAAATTTCAACCGAATCGGATGAATTTTGCTCTTCCAAGGGGCTCCGGAGGACAAATCTGGGGATCGGTTTATATGGGGGCTATATATAATTATGGACCGATGTGGACCAACTTTTGCATGGTCATTAGAGACCATATACTAACACTATGTACCAAATTTCATCCGGATCGGATGAAATTTGTTTCTCTTAGAGGCTCCGCAAGCCAAATCGGGAGATCGGTTTATATGGGGACTATATAATTATGAACCGATGTGGACCAATTTTTGCATTGTTATTAGATACCATACTCTAACACCATGTACCAAATTTCAGCCGGATCGGCTGAAATTTGCTTCTCTTAGAGGCTCCGCAAGCGAAATCGGGGGATCGGTTTATATGGAGGCTATATATAATTATGGACCGATGTGGACAAATTTTTGTATGGTTGTTAGAGACCATATACTAACACCTTCTCTTAGAGGGTCTGCAAGCCAAATTTGGGGGTCCGTTTATATGGGGGCTATACGTAAAAGTGGCCCATTTGCAATACCATCCGACCTACATCAATAACAACTACTTGTGCCAAGTTTCAAGTCGATAGCTTGTTTCGTTCGGAAGTTAGCGTGATTTCAACAGACGGACGGACATGCTCAGATCCACTCAGAATTTCACCACGACCCAGAATATATATACTTTATGAGGTCTTAGAGCAATATTTCGATGTGTTACAAACGGAATGACAAAGTTAATATACCCCCATCCTATGGTGGAGGGTATAAAAATAATTTAGATGTAGAAAAAAAAATTATATAGAAGACAGAACGTTTGTGTGTAGTATTGCAAAGTTGCACGAAATAGAAAGCCTCTACAGTTTTTTCTAAGCTTATCATAGCAGATTTTCAAATGTGACTAATTCGTAGGCCTTTTACAAGGTATTATGTATTCCACTTTTCAGAATTTTCACCACCTCGAACACATTTCATTTTTATACCCACCACCATAGAATGGTGACAGGGGTGTAATAAGTTTGTCATTCCGTTTGTAACACATCGAATTATCGATTTCCGACTATATAAAGTACATATATTCTTGATCAGGGAGAAATTCTAAGACGATATAACCGTGTCCGTCTGTCTGTCTGGCTGTCTGTCTGTTGTAATCACGCTACAGTTTTCAATAATGAAGCAATCGTGCTGAAATTTTGCACAAACTCGTCTTTTGTCTGCAGGCTGGTCAGGTACGAAGATGGGCTATATCGGTCCAGGTTTTGATATAGTCCCCATATAAACCAACCTCCCGATTTGGGGTCTTGGGCTTATAGAAACCGTATTTTTTATCCAATTTGTCTGAAATTGGAAATCTAGAAGGATTTTAGGACCGTAGGTTAGGTTAGGTTAGGTTATGTGGCAGCCCGATGTATCAGGCTCACTTAGACTATTCAGTCCATTGTGATACCACAGTGGTGAACTTCTCTCTTATCACTGAGTGCTGCCCGATTCCATGTTAAGCTCAATGACAAGGGACCTCCTTTTTATAGCCGAGTCCGAACGGCGTTCCACATTCCAGTGAAACCACTTAGAGAAGCTTTGAAACCCTCAGAAATGTCACCAGCATTACTGAGGTGGGATAATCCACCGCTGAAAAACTTTTTGGTGTTCGGTCGTAGCAGGAATCGAACCCACGACCTTGTGTATGCAAGGCGGGCATGCTAACCATTGCACCACGGTGGCTCCGTAAAGAGTTGTACCGAAAATGGTGAGTATCGGCCCATGTTTTGGTATAGCCCCCATATAGACCGATTTCACGATTTTACTTCTTGGGTTTCTAGAATCCGAAGTTTTTATCCAATTTGCCTTAAATTGGAAATCTAGAGGTATTTTCTGGCCATAAAGAGCTGTGCCGAAAACGGTGAGTATCGGTCCATATTTTAGTATAGCCCCCATAAGAACGATTTCCCGATATAACTCCTTAGGTTTCTAGAAACCGTGGTTTTTATCCGATTTGCCTGAAATTGTAAATATTCTGGTATTTTAGGCTCACAAAAACTTGTATCGGATTAAGTTTTTATCGGTCCATTTGGTAATGCCTCCATACAGACCGATTTCACTGTTTGAGGGTATAGAAGGCGCTCCGATCATGAAATTTGATTGAAACTCAATTTAAAATTTCCAGATTTTACTTCTCGGCTGAAAATCTACAGATTTAAGATTTCAAGTCAAGACTTTATCTTATAATTTTCTTGCAAAATGGTTCTTATAAATCCAGAATCTTACATATGTTAGTCTTCATAGGTAAAATCTTTAAATTTATCTTCGGGAAGTGTACTGGTTGAACTGCTCTGATTGATCTGTCCTCAAACCCCCTGCAATTTCAAAGGAATACCTAATCTTTGATTCATGGTGGTGGGTATTTAAGATTCGGCCCGGCCGAACTTACTGCTGTATATAATTTTTTTTTTTAGCTACCTTTCAGAATTTCTGAACTTCTTTGACTAACATATAAAGCCAAAAAGCTTTTAAAAATAGGAGAGGAAAAACTCTGAAAAAATTAATAAGTTAAAATTTGTTTCCTAGAATCAAGTACGCAAAACTCAATTTTTAAACAGAATTGTGTCTTAAATGTGTTGTTACTTCAATGCTGCGCTTCTTTGCCTCCGAATCAATACCAAAATCATTAGTTTAAAGGCAAAAAATCTTTGGAACCGGACATGCATTTTTTAGTGTATATACAGATCTTCTAATTTGACTTCTTGAGGTCGTGGATAGCAATTTTCATCCGATTTGCAAAGCTCCAAGAGGAGTATGGTGTTTATCGGTCCATGTAGCCGTGGAGGCTATCCTAAAACATGGACTGCTGAAGTATTTTAGTTTGGTTGCGCTTTTTGGTGTACAATAAAGTAGGCAGTGCATTCACACTGCATGAATCGGTGGCAATAACGTAAACGAGTAATCAAACTAGTTTATGATCATTCGTATACGTTATTGCAACGAATTCATGCAGTATAGATGCATGAAAGTTAGTGCTGTTTTCCTTCACGGCAACAATGCTATACTCAATATTATATATCACTTCTGAGCAATATTTCTATTAAAATGAGCAATTATATCAGCGCTATGTAGAAGCTGCTCTAAATCGGGGCATCGCCCACAAAAATCAGCGCTGATTCGTTTGGTTTGTAAGCAGTTGGCCTCTCTCCCTTACAATCCTGCTGAATTAGTGCAGCATTTTTTGCTGGGATGGTGTGTATCGGTCCATCTGTTAGTAAACCCCCCTTCCCACCCCATGAATTTTATGTCCACAAAATAAGTGTGTCGAATATGGTGTATATCGGTCCACATTTTGGTGTACCCCCCATTAGAGGTGTGCACGTTAACCATGGTTAGCGAGCATGCTAACCATTGTCACCGTGGTGCAATGGTTAGCATGACCGCCTTACATACACAAGGTCGTGGGTTCGATTCCTGCTTCGACCGAGCACCAAAAAGTTTTTCAGCTGTGGATTATCCCACCTCAGTAATGCTGGTGATATTTCTGAGGGTTTAAAAGCTTCTCTAAGTGGTTTCACGGCAATGTGGAACGCCGTTCGGACTCGGCTATAAAAAGGAGGTCGCTAGTCATTGAGCTTAACATGGAATCGGGAAGCACTCAGTGATAAGATAGAAGTTCACCAATGTGGTATCACAATGGACTGAATAGTCTAAGTGAGCCTGATACATCGGGCTGCCACCTAACCTAACCTAACCTAATATTTTACTCACACACAGGCACACTCACGACGGAAAAATCTTACCCACGCTCACGCACACACTCGAAACGACAATTTGTAATCACGCACACTCACGCACGAAATATCGTGACTCACGAAAAATACCGTAACTAACGAAAAGTATCGTGACTCACGAAAAATTTCGTGAGTCACGAATAATTTTAGATCTCATTTAACTCAGGGACATGTTTGAAAACATGAGCATGATTAAAATCGAGAGCGTTATTAAACTCTTAACATCCCATGTGTCACTAAAATTGTAAATGAATTCATTTCGTAGGCGTATTATGTCCGTGGGTGGGATTTTTTTTTTGTGAGCGTATTTTTCCGAAATTCGTTACTGACGCAAACTCACGAAAACAATTATTTTCGTGACTCACACACGACTTTTGGTTTGTTAATCAAGCTAACGCACTCTCACGCCGTTGCCATCAGCTTGACTCACGACACACGCGTGAGACACGAAAATTTTCGTGATTCACGACAATTTCGTGTCAAGTCCACAACTTACCTCCCATATAGACCGACCTCCAATTTTGACTTCTTTGGCTTCTAAAACCCGCAATTTTTATCCGATTTTTGGTTCAAAAATACACGTGAAGTTTATATCGGAGAGGGTTTTATACAATCTTCCTATAAATCAGTCTCTCGATTTTATTTAGGGCATAGGTGGCACACTAACCTTAGCTCTCTTTTGGTCTGCTTAACATTAGGCACGCGGTCATATGATCCTGCTAAATAGTGGCACACCATTAAAAAAAGGTGGCACTAATATACAAAAGATCTCCAATGTATTATTGGTGGGACAGGTAGCAAAATCGCCAATAAAGTGACATAACGGTAACACTGTTTACAGCAACAACTTTGAATGAACGCTTTTGGGTTTCAAATATATTCATATAGATGTTATCATTATAGTTCAGCTACCCGGTCCTAATGAACATTTTTCGATGTCTCAACAATTTCCTTTGCAGGCAGTTTTGTCGAATGATTGCTATCTATGTTCTCTGCTAATTTCAAGTTAATCGGAGAAGATACCGATATGAACCAATTTTTGCATAGTTGTTAGGGACCATATACTATTATAACATACAAAATTTTAACCGAATCGGACGAAATTTGCTCCTCCAAGACGCTCCGAAGGTCAAATCTGCGGATCGGTTTATATGAGAGCTATACATAATTATGGACCTATAGGGTCCAATTTTAGCATGAATATTAGAGACCATATACTAACACCACGTACCGAATTTCAACGGGATCGGATGAACTTTGCTCCTCCAAGAGGATCCGCAAACAAAATCTGGGGATCGGTTTATATGGGGGCTATATATAATTATGGACCGATATGGACTAATTTTTGCATGGATACTAGAGGTCATGTACTAACGCAACGTACCAAATTTCACGAGCATCGGATGAAATGTGTTCCTCCTAGAGCCTCCCCAAGCCAAATCTGGAGCTCGGTTTATATGGGGGCTATACATAATTATGGACCGATATGGACCAATTTTTGCACGATTGTTGCAGACCATATACTAAAACCACGCACCAAATATCAACCGGATCGGATGAAATTTGCTTCTCTAAGTGGACTGCGCCAGACAAATCCGGGGGTCCGTGTATATGGGGGCTATACGTAAAAGTGGTCCGATATGACCCATTTGCAATACCATTCGACCTACATCAATAACAACTACTTGTGCCAAGTTTCAAGTCGATAGCTTGTTTCGTTCGGAAGTTAGCGTGATTTCCACAGACGGACGGACAAAGCTAGATCGACTCAGAATTTCACCATGACCCAGAATATATATACTTTATGGGGTCTTAGACCAATATTTCGATGTGTTAAAAACGGAATGACAAAGACAAGTATATACGGCCGTAAGTTCGGCCAGGCCGAATCTTATGTACCCTCCACCATGGATTGCGTAGAAACTTCTACGAAAGACTGTCATTCACAATTTTCAGCTCACTCGGATGGAATTTGCTCCTCCAAGAGGCTCCAAAACCAAATCTCGGGATCGGTTTATATGGAGGCTATAAATGATTATGGACTGATACGGATCACTTTTGGCATGGTTGTTAAATATCATATACTACAACCACGTACCAAATTTCAAGCAGATCGGATGAATTTTGCTTCTCCAAAAGGCACCGGAGGTCAAATCTGGAGATCGGTTTATATGGGAGCTTATATAATTATGGACTGATAGGAACCAATTTCTGCATGGTTGTTGGATACCATATACTAACATCACGTACCAAATTTCAACCGAATGGGAAGAATTTTGCTCTTCCAAGATGCTCCGGAGGTCAAATCTGGGTATCGGTTTATATGGGGCCTATATATAATTATGGACCGATATCGACCAATTTTTGCGTGGGTGTTTGAGGCCATATATTAACATCACGTACCAAATTTCAACTGAATCAGATGAATTTTGGTCTTCCAAGAGGCTCCGGAGGTCAAATCTGGTGATCGGTTTATATGGGGGCTATATATAATTATGGACCGATATGAACCAATTTTTGCATGGTCATTAGAGACCATATACTAACATCATATACTAAATTTCAGCCGGATAGGATGAATTTTGTTTCTCTTAGAGGCTCTGCAAGTCAAATCGGGGGATCGGTTTATATGGGGGTTATATATAATTATGGACCGATGTGGACCAATTTTTGCATGGTTGTTAGACACCACATACTAACACTATGTACCAAATTTCAGCCGGGTCGGATTAAATTTGCTTCTGGTAGAGGCTCCGCAAGCAAAATCGGGGGATCGGTTTATATGGGGGCTATATATAATTATGGACCGATGTGGACCAATTTTTGCATGGTGGTTAGAGACCATATACTAACACCATGTACCAAATTTCAGCCGGATCGGATGAAATTTGCTTCTCTTAGAGGCTCCGAAAGCCAAATCGAGGGATCGGTTTATATGGGGGCTATATATAATTATGGAACGATGTGGACACATTTTTGCATGGTTGTTAGAGACCATATACTAACACCTTCTCTTAGAGGGTCTGCAAGCCAAATTTGGGGGTCCGTTTATATGGGGGCTATACGTAAAAGTGGACCGATATGGCCCATTTGCAATACCATCCGACCTACATCAATAGCAACTACTTGTACCAAGTTTCAAGTCGATAGCTTGTTTCGTTCGGAAGTTAGTGTGATTTCAACAGACGGACGGACGGACGGACGGACGGACATGCTCAGATCGATTCAGAATTTCACCACTACGCAGAATATATATACTTTATGGGGTCTTAGAGCAATATTTCGATGTGTTAAAAACGGAATGACACAGATAATATACCCCCCCCCCCCCATCCTATGGTGGAGGGTATAATTAAAGTCCCCAAAAGTAATTATAAAAATTTTATAAACAGGCATAATATGGCTGTAATAACAACAAAATACTCACATAAATTTCCATATGCCATATTTACCCTATTGTATCGGAGTTTGCTGTGTACATTTCGCACAAGTTTAACTTCCTGATGTTATTATCTTTATATTGATCACATTTTGCGAGAAATACCACAACAATGGCCTTTGCATATTTCGGGGTAATGTTTATTGGTTTTATTCATCATCATTCTTTGGGATGGTTGGTGTTGGTTTACAGCGAAATACAAATATTTGGCATTTTGCCAAACCCCTAACAATAGCAAAAAGCATTTATTTCTATTTTTCCTTTTTTTTTGGGAAAATGCAATACAAGGCCAATTTTAAAATGTAACCCAAGTATCTTTAGTCAGCATTGTTTGGCCAACACCATAAGAGAGGATATACTTGTTCCATTACAAATGATATGCACGAACACTTGCTCCAATGTGTAGGTATCCCAGACATCAACTCCTCTCCATGATATCACATTCATTTATCATGTCTGTGACATTGCGCTAAAAGGATGCCAAGATATCTTATGCCGGCTACATATAAAAGGACAATATTTGCTGTATATTTAAGTGGTTTTTCTTTTGTAATAGACCATGGCAGGGGTAGTAGTAGTACTCGATATATATGAATTTGTCGAAATCTATTGTGGCTATTTTGTGGTAAATTATGAAAATTAGTTTTGTCCTAATATGAAAGGACATTACCGATGATAATACACAATTATTGCACGTGCCAAAAAATTGGAAAATTTTCCATAGTTAACAGAAGGGGCTGGGGGTGCGAATAGTTTACTCTGTACTAACTCACTTTTATAACGGACTCCTGTTGGAAAGCAGTTTTCTTGAATTTCCCATATAATTCATTAATTAGTTACAAAAAACGAAAATATGGATATAACTAACAAAACATTTTAAACAATCAAGAGGTCGTATGCTTTTATGGAAAAAATATAAACAGGAAAACTAAAGGGCATCGAAATGCCATCAAAATTGTATTTATTTCTTATTTCTATATATAATCTGGGTGATAACCCAGCGAAAGAATATGATCACCTCCTGTTTTTTTCCTTTATTGTACCTCTTGGGAGCATAGAGCTTCACCTCCTATAGCAAAATGCTATTTTTGGTAAACATGTTTGTCGCAACCATTTTGTTTTCTGGGACATTATGTACCTGATTTTGACAACCATTTTATGCGTGGCGATTAGACAAACATTTTGCGGCAGAAATGCTACACGTTAGCCATCCAAAAATAACATTTTTCTCAATTAGATGAGCATATTCCTTCTCTGCGTGATGCCTATTTATTTGTATGGTTGGGTAAGCTCGGAAACGGCTAAACCGATTTATTTGAAATGTTCAGGGAAAGTAAAGGGTGATAGTGAGGTGAAAATAGGTTACCTCATTTTTTGATATTTCGTCGGGGATGAGAACCTTCCTCTTGTTGGACCTAAGATCTTAGTTATTCAATTTGCTTAAAATCATTGAGGGGCCTCCCTCGTGTTCTCTTATTTGCTGGAAAATGTTTATGGAAGGTTCGGATGGCATATTGACAAAGATTCCTTTGTTTTCCGATTTTTTAAAGCACAGTGAAAAAAAAAATAATTTCTCTGATTTACTTGAAATTTACAAAGTACGTGGGGGAGGTAATGAAAATAATATGGGGTACCATTTTTATACCCTCCACCATAGGATGGGGGGTATATTAACTTTGTCATTCCGTTTGTAACACATCGAAATATTGCTCTAAGACCCCATAAAGTATATATATTCTTGGTCGTGGTGAAATTCTGAGTCGATCTGAGCATGTCCGTCCGTCCGTCCGTTTGTTGAAATCACGCTAACTTCCGAACGAAACAAGCTATCGACTTGAAACTTGGCACAAGTAGTTGTTATTGATGTAGGTCGGATGGTATTGCAAATGGGCCATATCGGTCCACATTTACGTATAGCCCCCATATAAACGGACCCCCAAATTTGGCTTGCAGACCCTCTAAGAGAAGCAAATTTCATCCGATCCGGCTGAAATTTGGTACATTGTGTTAGGATATGGTCTTTAACAACCATACAAAAATTGATCCATATCGGTCCATAATTATATATAGCCCCCATATAAACCAGATTTGGCTTGCGCAGCCTCTAAGAGAAGCAAATTTCATCCTATCCGGCTGAAATTTGGTACATGGTGTTATGGTCTCTAATGACCATGCAAAAATTGGTCCACATCGGTCCATAATTATATATAGCCCCCATATAAACCGATCTACGAGAAGCAAATTTCATCCGATCCGGCTGAAATTTGGTACATTGTGTTAGTATATGGTATCTAACAACCATGAAAAAATTGGTCCACATCAGTCCATAATTATATATAGCCCCTATATAAACCGATCCCCCGATTTGGCTTTCGGAGCCTCTAAGAGAAGCAAATTTCATCCGATCCAGCTGAAATTTGGTACATTGTGTTAGGATATGGTCTTTAACAACCACCCGAGTAAAAATCGAGAGATCTAATTTGATACGATTAGATATGATTAGATCCGAAAAATGGTAAGATCTAATCATATCTAATTACTATGGAATTAGATCTGATCAGATCTCAATATTGGCCTAGATCTAATGTCTTACATATAATTATATCTATGCCTGCATATGGTTGGATCTGATGTAATATCTCGTCATATATGGAATTATATATACTTATATCTTATTTTGTCTCATCATATCTGGGTAAATCTGCTTAGATCTAAAGGGGCCAATTTTGAGATCTAATCATATCTAATTAGATCCCCCAATTTTTACACGGGCATACAAAAATTGGTCCATATCGGTCCATAATTATATATAGCCCCCATATAAACCAGATTTGGCTTGCGCAGCCTCTAAGAGAAGCAAATTTCATCCTATCCGGCTGAAATTTGGTACATGGTGTTATGGTCTCTAATGACCATGCAAAAATTGGTCCACATCGGTCCACAATTATATATAGCCCCCATATAAACCGATCGCCAGATTTGACCTCCGGAGCCTCTTGGAAGACCAAAATTCATCTGATTCAGTTGATATTTGGTACGTGGTGTTAATATATGGCCTCAAACTCCCATGCAAAAATTGGTCGAAATAGGTCCATAATTATGTATAGCCCCCATTTAAACCGATCCCCAGATTTGACCTCCGGAGCCCCTTGGAAGAGCAAAATTTATCGGATTCGGTTGAAATTTGGTACGTGATGTTAGCATATGGTATCCAACAACCATACATGAATTGGTTCATATCAGTCCATAATTATATAGCCCCCATATAAACCGATCCCAAGATTTGACCTCCGGTGCCTTGTGGAGAAGCAAAATTCATCCGATCTGGTTGAAATTTGGTACGTGGTGGTAGTATATGATATTTAACAACCATGCCAAAAGTGGTGCATATCAGTCCATAATCATATATAGCCCCCATATAAACCGATCCCGAGATTTGGTTTTGGAGCCTCTTGTAAATTTCCTCCGAGTCAGTTGCAATTTGGTACATTGTGCTAGTATATGGCCGTTAACAACCATGCCTAACTAGGTCCATATCGGTCTATAGTTATATATAGCCCTCAGATAAATCGATCCCCAATCACACAAAAATTGGTCCATATCAAGTTCATAATTGTATATAGCCCCCATATAAGCGACCTTTTTGTCTAATATATACCACGTGTGGACTAACTCACAATTTAGAAAACGATTTAAGATACCACAATCCAAGTAATTCGATTGTGTATAACAGTCTTTCGTAGAAGTTTCTACGCAGTCCATGGTGGAGGGTACATAAGATTCGGCCTGGCCGAACTTACGTCCGTTTATACTTTTTTTTTTTTTTTTTTTGGATGGGGAGGGTCATCTCCCTTGCCTTCTTTTTGGAAATTGTGCTTAAGTTCTCCGATATGCTTGCAATTTTCAGCGAAGGTTAGGTGTGGCCACTAGACAAATATTTCAATATTTGGTCGGGGAAAGGGACCTTCCTCTCGTCGACTTTTGTAGGTGTA
Source organism: Haematobia irritans (assembly GCF_050003625.1). Taxonomy (NCBI): domain Eukaryota; kingdom Metazoa; phylum Arthropoda; class Insecta; order Diptera; family Muscidae; genus Haematobia; species Haematobia irritans. The sequence continues at coordinate 220,784,438 of NC_134399.1, read as the reverse complement.
GTCAAAAAACTAAACTAAATAAATTATACAATTATTTTTCGAGCTTTATGGACAGATATAGATTAAGGAACATGGTTAATAGAGCCATTGAAAAGAAAACGCCAGATACAAATCTATACACGCCTGGACTGTACATGTTTCGGTTCGGGCGAATGAACCTTTCCACAGCCTTTAGTATAGATCTGGCTGGGAGAGATAACTCAATTTTGGGCCCTTTATGCTAACTCCTTATGGAGAAAACATTTGGGAAATTTCCTCTTACAAATGGAATCATCTTTTCTCCCACTGTACATCATCTTTTCATATAACTTTCAAGTCCCTTAATCTTATTTTTAGTTCGTTTTGTTACATAGTAATGCAACAACACGAAATTTATTTTTAGAAAGCTAATTTGTTAGAATTCACCTAAGTGGTGAACAGTCGAACAATGCTTATTGTTTCTACAGTCAACTACAACATATGACAATTGACAGAAACTGATTTCCAGGATACAACAACAATTCTAACGCGTACATTAGTCGTGTTTTTTCCTAGTTTTACGACGGGCTCATCGTTGCTTATTATATTACATGTTAGCCTGATACCGAAACAGGCAATTGACGTCCAAATGCATTATATCTAATTATACAATTATTTTTCGAGCTTTATGGACAGATATAGATTAAATAAAGAATGTGGGAAGAGGGTGAGGAGTTAATAACCCAGCAAAAAAAATTGGAAGTTCTTCTTAAGGCACAACTTTAAAAGCACTTCCAAAAATGTTCTTCCAAAGATGTTCTTCATTTTAACTGCACAGGAAGTTCATGTGACTCAATTTTCTATAACTCGTTTTTTTTATTTTTTAATGTGAAATTTTAAATTTTATGGCTTCAAATGGGTTAAAAATAGATCAAAAATTAATAAAATAGTGCAAATTATTTAAATTGTGCCGAAAAAATGCTAAATCCTTTCCAGAAAAATTGCGAATTTTTGAAAATATTTAATGTCAAACGTTCCAGACAAGCGTTATTATGCATTAAAAATCATAAAAAAATTTAAAATTTATTTACCACAAAATGTCTTTATTCACATCCAAATCACTGGATTCGCATCACATCTTAAGATGTTATGCAAATTCAGTGCAACGGCTGTTGAAATGGTGGACATCCGTCCTATGACAAGCCCATGGTAAAATAATCGCTTCTGCGCCAATTTTGCACCACTTCCGGATCCAAAAAGAACATTTTCACTACTTTTTTGGCGACGCTGTTTTGCTGGGAAGTAATATCTGATTATCTAACATTACCCAACATTTTGAAACTTGAAGAAAAGTTACCCGATATTTTTTAAATGTTCAGGAAAGGTGGAAGATGATCTCTAGAAAAAACCCGGACCTTATTTGAAATTTGAAGAAAAGTTCACTTATTTTCTTGAAATGTTAAGGCAAGTTGGAGGTGATCACAAGAAAAAACTACCTTTTCACGATATTTGTTCCGAAAGCGGGGAGGTCCCTTTGCCTAACATTTTGAAGCTTAAAGAAAAGTTGATCAATTTTCTTAAAATTTTCAGGTTGCAGATAGTATCTAGACAAACATCCCCACTTTTTTTTCTATATTTGATAGGGGAAAGGGCCTCCCTGTTTTAAAAGAATTAGAGCATTATCTAAACTTCTCCGTTTAAAATGAAACTTACAGGTATCAGGGTAGGATGTGCAAATTAATAAAGTGTACATGAGTTTACGATATTTGGTCGAGGAAAGGGGATTCCCCTTTATAATAAAGGGTGGTTAAATTTCAAGGGCCGATGTTCATTTTGAATAAAACACAAACTATTTAGGAAATTATTGAAATTTTATTTTATTATGATATATTGGTATTACTCGATTATGTATGGAACAAAATATCGGCCAAATGGGTGCCGCGACCTCGGTGGCACACCTTCATCCGATGGTCCAAATTTTCGATGACGCTGAGTCATAATGGAGGTTCTATGCCGTTAATGTGCCGAATTATCTCATCCTTTATCTCTTGAATTGTTGCTGGCTTATCTACGTACACATTTTCTTTCAAATAACCCCAAAGAAAAAAAGTCAACGGTGTCAAATCACATGATCTTGGCGGCCAATTGACATCACCATTTCGTGAGATAACACGGCCATTGAATTTGTTGCGCAAAAGAGCCATTGTTGCGTTAGCTGTGTTGCAAGTGGCACCGTCCTGCTGAAACCACATATCGTCCACATCCATATATTCCAATTCGGGCTATAAAAAGTTCGATCATCTCACGATAGCGAACACCATTCACAGTAACTGCCTGACCGGCCTCATTTTGGAAAAAATACGGCCCGATGATGCCGCCAGCCCATAAACCGCACCAAACAGTCACTCTGTGTGTTGCACTGGTTTTTCGACAATCACTCTTGGATTCTCTTTCGCCCAAATGCGACAATTCTGTTTATTGACGAATCCACTGAGGTGAAAATGTGCCTCATCACTGAAGATGATTTTCTTCGAAAATTGATCATCCACTGTTGCCATTTCTTGGAACCATTTAACACGTTGTTGGATTGTTATCTCTCCATGGTTCAAATTGAGTAAGTCTGAAATAGAGAATTGTCAAACAAAATTCGGAAAAAAACTTGGCGTTTAGATGTGGTTCACATTCAACATCGGCCCTTACAATTTAACCACCCTTTAGTTAAAAATCTAATGCCCATAATCATAAAGGGTGATACGGTCAAAATTTGGTCAATATGAACTTGACGTATTTCTTTCAATTTTGCATTTAAAAAACCTGAACACCCCTCATTTTGAAGGTGTGTGTGTGTAGAATGTTGCTCCTATTTTGATTTTGGAATTCGCTCTTCAGTTCTCAAAATGCCGTCCAAGCAAGAAGAACAGCGTATCAATATTTTGCTCGCGCATCGCGAAAATCCGAGCTACTCGCACGCAAAGCTGGCAAAATCGCTAAAAGTTGCCAAATCAACCGTTACAAATGTAATTAATGTGTTTGGGGAACGTTTGGCGACAGCCAGGAAGTCTGGATCGGGGGGAAATCGAAAACCGGAAGCCGCTGAGACGACAAAGAGAGTTGCCGGTAGTTTCAAGCGAAACCCTAACCTCTCTCTCCGAGATGTCGCAAATAAGCTGGGTGTATCGTCTACAACCGTGCATCGAGCCAAAAAACGAGCCAGACTATCGACTTACAAGAAGGTAGTGACTCCAAATCGCGATGATCCCGCGCGCGATCCCGGAGGCTGTACACGACGATGCTGACGAAGTTTGACTGCGTGGTAATGGACGACGAAACCTACGTCAAAGCCGACTACAAGCAGCTTCCGGGACAGGCGTTTTATACGGCAAAAGGAAGGGGAAAGGTAGCAGATATTTTCAAGCACATAAAACTGTCAAAGTTCGCAAAGAAATATCTGGTTTGGCAAGCCATCTGTACACGCACAGAAAAAACATGTTTGGACATGGTTGCCGCATCCATTTAATGCTTATTTAGAGTATGTAATTGTCGCGAAAACCATGTATTTTGTCTTTGTAAAAATAATTTTCGAGCGGAGAAAAATATATGTTGGCAATAAGCATTTAAATGGTTCTCAAATGCCGCAAACATGTTCTATTATTTAAATGATAGAATTTGAGACCATTATATGGTCAGGAAAATCATGTATCTGACAATTCAATTTTTTTACTTTTTTGCAGAGAAAAAAGTATTTTTATAGTTTACGTATAGACATGACTACAACCATTACATGGCCATAAAGACCATGTACATTGTTTTCGTGACCATTTAATTTTTTAATTTTTTTGCAGCGACAAGAATTTTATAAAAACATTGAGCAGGTACAAACGATTTTCATTTTGCGCGTCAGTCGTGTGTTGATTGTTTCTTGGAATGGACGGAGAATACGGAATTATTGTGTTTTGTGTTAATTTATTTATACAGAAATGGCACGTGGTTTTATGTGAATACAAAAAAGGAAAGTGTAATTGAAAAAAATATACCTGGTTTTTGTTCTGCATTTTGATATATAGTATAATTTATTTTTATTTGCAGTTACATGATGTCTGCGTTTGTACATTTGATGGGCTCGAAGTAAATATGGAATGATTACTTATTGTTGAAATTGAACCAAACTAGAGTATGTAAAAATATGTGAAGTTTGCTTGCACGACATTATAAATACAAATAAACAATGAATTAGTTTATAAATAAATAAAAACAAATAAATAAAGTTGATTTTGTGTTTTTTTTTCTCAAGTGGCGTCCTTTTTTCGACGACGAAAAAAGTTTTTTCATAAAAATCAAAACATTTTTGACGAATAACATAACATTTTAGATCGTGACCATTGTCTTTTAATGGAAACAAAATTCTTTTTATCAATATAATAACATTTTAGATGAGGACAATTGTATTTTTCTTAGAACCATGTTCACTGAGCCAACATGGTTGCAGGTTAAAATGTTACATGGTCGCCGCAAAAATAGCTGCTATCATATTATTTTGCTCTTCGAATATGATTGTGGCAATCATATTTCTTCTCTGCGTGTACCTGTGGCTTGAAAAGCAGCATTTTCATAGCTTCCGGGACTGTCAACCAAGAAATTTACGTGAAAGAGTGTTTGAATAAACGTCTGCTGCCTTTCCTGAAGAAACACGGTTGTTCCGTACTGTTTTGGCCGGTTTTGGCATCTTGCCATTACGGTGAAAAGGCCATGGAGTGGTACGCCGCCAACAACGTGCAGGTGGTTCCCAAGGACAAGAACCCTCCCAACACGCCAGAGCTCTGCCCAATTGAGAAGTACTGGGCTATTGTCAAGCGGAACCTAAAGAAGACCAAAAAACTGCTAAGGACGAGCAGCAGTTCAAGGCAAACTGGCTTTCTGCGGCGAAGAAGGTGGTCAAGGTGGCTGTACAAAATCTGGTGGCAGGTGTCAAGCGTGAGGACCGGCAATTCGGATTTGGAAAAGCGAAAGCCTAACTGAGTATCTTATCTGAATTTTATACTAATTGAACTTGAAAAAGAAATTTAATTTGAATTTTTAAATGAACGATTTCACCGATTTACACGCGTTTTCCCTTGACCAAATTTTGACCGTATCACCCTTTAATAATTTACTGAAAGTTACGTTTAAAGTGTACGTTAACTTTTATGAATATGAGGGTAAATTTTTTAAAATTTACTTGGAATTTATAAGGAACGTAGGGGAGGTTTTGAAATGAGTATAGGACACGTAATTTTTTACCTGGTCCTCCTCCTCCTTGCACGCAGAGAAGAAACATGATTGCCACAATCATATTCGAAGAGCAAAATAATATGATAGCAGCTATTTTTGCGGCGACCATGCAACATTTTAACCTGCAACCATGTTGGCTCAGTGAACATGGTTCTAAGAAAAATACAATTGTCCTCATCTAAAATGTTATTATATTAATAAAAAGAATTTTGTTCCCATTAAAAGACAATGGTCACGATGTAAAATGTTATGTTATTCGTCAAAAATGTTTTTCTTCCAGTTAAAAGAACATGGTCACAACCTAAAATATTTTGATTTTTATGAAAAAACTTTTTTTCGTCGTCGAAAAACGGACGCCACTTGAGAAAAGAAAACACAAAATCAACTTTATTTATTTGTTTTAATTTATTTATAAACTATTTCATTGTTTATTTGTATTTATAATGTCATGCAAGCAAACATCACATATTTTTACACACTCTAGTTTGGTTCAATTTCAACAATAAGTAATCATTCCATATTTACTTCGTGTCCATCAAATGTACAAACGCAGACATCATGCAACTGCAAATAAAAATAAATTATACCATATATCAAAATGCAGAACAAAAACCAGGTACATTTGTTTCAATTACACTTTCCTTTTTTGTATTCACATAAAACCACGTGCCATTTCTGAATAAATAAATTAACACAAAACACAATAATTCCGTATTCTCCGTCCATTCCAAGAAACAATCAACACACGACTGACGCGCAAAATGAAAAACGTGTGTACCTGCTCAATGTTTTTATAAAATTCTTGTCGCTGCAAAAAAATTAAATGGTCACGAAAACAATGTACATGGTCTTTATGGCCATGTAATGGTTGTAGACATGTCTATACGTAAACTATAAAAATACTTTTTTCTCTGCAAAAAAGTAAAAAAATTGAATGGTCAGATACATGATTTTCCTGACCATATAATGGTCTCAAATTCTATCATTTAAATAATAGAACATGTTTGCGGCATTTGAGAACCATTTAAATGCTTATTGCCAACATATATTTTTCTCCGCTCGTAAATTATTTTTACAAAGACAAAATACATGGTTTTCGCGACAATTACATACTCTAAATAAACATTAAATGGATGCGGCAACCATGTCCAAACATGGTTTTTCTGTGCGTGTGCCCAATATTTCGAAAATTTAAAATTTTCCGAATTTCTTGAAATTTTCAGGGAACGGCGGACCCTAAATGGGAATTAGGTACTCAATTTTTAGATTTTTGCAAGGGAGGTGAATCTCCTTCTTATCAGAGTTTTTAAGTAAAAAAACTTAAACTTATATGGCATTGGTAGGCAACATAGTGGCTGCTTCACTTTCTGGTATATATTCGGGAAACACATATTCCCGTGAATGTTAATATGATAATTTTTTTAAATATTTACGTTCTACGTTACGTTTAAATATTTACGTTCCGGTATTTTTAGGAGAGGGATGCCTCGCCTCCCCTTGACAAACCATGTTTAAAATTCACCGAAAATATGGAGGATGGCCCAACGACATAATTGTAAACTAATTTGGTCGGTTTCGAAAATAGGTTTGGTATAGTGGCATCCCGTTTTTTCAGACTATTCAGTCCTTTGTAACACCACAGTGGTTAACTTCTCTCTTGCCACTGTGTGCTCCCCTTTTACATGTTTAGCTCAATGACAAGGGACCTTCTGTTCGTCAGAACGGTGTTTCACCTTAAGGTGAAACCACTTACTGACCTTACTGAGAGAGAGAGTAATTCACTGCTGAAAAACTTGTTGGTGTTCGGTTGAACCTGATTCTTTGTATGCAAGTCAGAATAGCTGCTACTGCATTAAAACCATTTCCTATGATCTTCTCTATTACTATAAAATTCAGTACACATCATCTGGTGACTACATATTCAGTTGTAAACTTTGCTGTCACCTTGCAATCATATTGTAATATAACGAATTAAATGCAAAACTGCCTTTTGCTAACAATTTTTGAAACTTCCGCCCCCAAAACAAGGAATATAAAACCCCATTGAAAATCAACCAAATAAACACAACATTGGAGAACATGTGGAAATTTGATAACTTTTTGTTTTCTTTTTTTTTTCAAAGTATATGCAATAACACCTGCACCAACACGTATGAAACTTTGGTGTAGGTGTTGAAAATAAAAATGCAGATGCTTGTATTACAGAATTTTGCCAGGAAAGAGCACACAATGTTGAAAGAAAAACTTGTTGAAAATCTGTGGCAATTGGTTTCGAAATTTTTTCATTAAAAACTTCTGTTGGTAGCCGAAACTTTTCACCACTCTTTCTTTTAAACATTTGCCTTTGAAAAGTCATCACAATGGAAAGTCTTTTGCACATATTCTTCAGTATGGTCTATCAACTTGGTATTTTTTTTGTACAAAATTGATTAGCAACGATAAAGAGGATACATCTTGTTATTTAACAATAATAACTTATTTTGGAAATATTAAAATCTTCAACGTATCACAATCACGGTTGCCACTCTCGCCAAACATTTTTTTCCAAAATTTTATCAAAAATCTACCAAATTTTAAAAATTTTCTTTTAAAGTTTGTGATCAAATTTTTGTGATTATTATGAAAAAATATTTATTTCTTTGAAAGAAATGTGTAAATATATTATTTTAGAAGTTTATCTCAGTATTTGCAATATTATATATTATGATCTATTTTTTTGGGTCTACAAATATCTTTTGAATTGTAAAACTGTCGAATTTTATTTCTATAAAAAATTTTGCCAAAATTTCATTGCTATAGGAAAATTTGTCAAAATTTTATTGTAATAGAAAATTTTATTGCAATAGAAAATTTTGTCTAAATTTTATTGCTATAGGAAAATTTTTCAAAATTTTATTTCTATATGAAATTTTGTCAAAACCTTAATTCTATATGAAATTTTGTCAAAATTTTATTTCTGTAGAAAGATTTGTCAAAATTTTATTTCTATAGAAGAAAGTTTTGTCAAAATTTTATTTCTATAGAAAATGTTATCAAAATTATATCCCTATTTGGTCAAATTTTTATTTCAATAGAATTTTTTTTTTTCAAAATTTATTGAAATAGAAAATTTAGTCAACATATTATTCTATAGGAAAATTTTTCAAAATTTTATTTCTGTAGAAAATTTTGTCAAAATTTTATTTCTATAGAAAATTTTGTCAAAATTTCATTTCTACAGAAAATTTTGTCAACATTTTATTTCTGTAGGAAATTTTGTCAAATTTTATTTCTTTAGAACAATTTATCAACATTTTATTTCTATAGAAAATTTTATCAAAATTTTATTTCTATAGAAAATTTTATCAAAATTTTATTTCTATATAGAAAATTTTGTCAAAATGTTATTTCTATAGAAAATTTTGTCAATATATTATATCTATAGAAAATTTTGTCAAAATATTATATCTATAGAAAATTTTGTCAAAATTGTATTTCTGTAGGAAATTTTGTCAAAATTTTATTTCTATAGAAGATTTTATCAAAATTTTAATTCTATAGAAATTATTGTCAAAATTTTGTTTCTGTAGGAAATTTTGTCAAAATTTTATTTCTATAGAAAATGTTGTCAAAATTTTATTGCAATAGAAAATTTTGTCAAAATATTATATCCATAGAAAATTTTGTGAAAATATTATATCCATAGAAAATTTTGTCAAAATTTTATTTCTAAAGAAAATTTTATCAAAATTTTATTTCTATCGAAAATTTTATCAAAATTTTATTTCTATCGAAAATTTTATCAAAATTTTATTTCTATCGAAAATTTAGTCAAAATTTTATTTCTATATAGAAAATTTTGTCAAAATTTTATTTCTATAAAAAATTTTGCCAAAATTTTATGTCTATAGAAAATTTTGTCAAAAATTTTATTTCTATAGGACATTTTGTCAAAATTTTTTTTCTATAGAAAATTTTGTCAAAATTTTATTTCTACAGAAAATTTTGTCAACATTTTATTTCTGTAGGAAATTTTGTCAAAATTTTATTTCTTTAGAACAATTTATCAACATTTTATTTCTATAGAAAATTTTATCAAAATTTTATTTCTATAGAAAATTTTATCAAAATTTTATTTCTATAGAAAATTTTATCAAAATTTTATTTCTATATAGAAAATTTTATCACAATTTTATTTCTATAGAAAATTTTGTCAAAATTTTATTTCTATAGAAAATTTTGTTAAAATTTTATTTCTACAGAAAATTTTGTCAACATTTTATTTCTGTAGGAAATTTTGTCAAAATTTTATTTCTTTAGAACAATTTATCAACATTTTATTTCTATAGAAAATTTTATCAAAATTTTATTTCTATAGAAAATTTTATCAAAATTTTATTTCTATATAGAAAATTGTGTCAAAATTTTATTTCTATAGAAAATTTTGTTACAATTTTATTTCTGTAGAAAATGTTGTTAAAATTTTATTTCTATAGAAAATGTTGTCAAAATTTTATTGCAATAGAAAATTTTGTCAAAATATTATATCTATAGAAAATGTTGTCAAAATTTTATTTCTATAGAAAATTTTGTCAAAATTTCATTTCTACAGAAAATTTTGTCAACATTTTATTTCTGTAGGAAATTTTGTCAAATTTTATTTCTTTAGAACAATTTATCAACATTTTATTTCTATAGAAAATTTTATCAAAATTTTATTTCTATAGAAAATTTTATCAAAATTTTATTTCTATATAGAAAATTTTGTCAATATATTATATCTATAGAAAATTTTGTCAAAATATTATATCTATAGAAAATTTTGTCAAAATTGTATTTCTGTAGGAAATTTTGTCAAAATTTTATTTCTATAGAAGATTTTATCAAAATTTTAATTCTATAGAAAATATTGTCAAAAATTTGTTTCTGTAGGAAATTTTGTCAAAATTTTATTTCTATAGAAAATGTTTTCAAAATTTTATTGCAATAGAAAATTTTGTCAAAATATTATATCCATAGGTTAGGTTAGGTTAGGTTAGGTTATGTGGCAGCCCGATGTATCAGGCTCACTTAAACTATTCAGTCCATTGTGATACCACAGTGGTGAACTTCTCTCTTATCACTGAGTGCTGCCCGATTCCATGTTAAGCTCAATGACAAGGGACCTCCTTTTTATAGCCGAGTCCGAACGGCGTTCCACATTCCAGTGAAACCACTTAGAGAAGCTTTGAAACCCTCAGAAATGTCACCAGCATTACTGAGGTGGGATAATCCACCGCTGAAAAACTTTTTGGTGTTCGGTCGTAGTAGGAATCGAACCCACGACCTTGTGTATGCAAGGCGGGCATGCTAACCATTGCACCACGGTGGCTCCATAGAAAATTTTGTGAAAATATTATATCCATAGAAAATTTTGTCAAAATTTTATTTCTAAAGAAATTTTTATCAAAATTTTATTTCTATCGAAAATTTTATCAAAATTTTATTTCTATCGAAAATTTTATCAAAATTTTATTACTATAGAAAATTTTGTCAAAATTTTATTTCTATATAGAAAATTTTGTCAAAATTTTATTTCTATAAAAAATTTTGCCAAAATTTTATGTCTATAGAAAATTTTGTCAAAAATTTTATTTCTATAGGACATTTTGTCAAAATTTTATTTCTATAGAAAATTTTGTCAAAATTTTATTTCTTTAGAACACTTTATCAACATTTTATTTCTATAGAAAATTGTATCAAAATTTTATTTCTACAGAAAATTTTATCAAAATTTTATTTCTATATAGAAAATTTTGTCAAAATTTTATTTCTATAGAAAATTTTGTCAATATTTTATTTCTATAGAAAATTTTGTTACAATTTTATTTCTGTAGAAAGTGTTGTTAAAATTTTATTTCTATAGAAAATGTTGTAAAAATTTTATTGCAATAGAAAATTTTGTCAAAATATTAAATCCATAGAAAATTTTGTCAAAATTTTATTTCTAAAGAAAATTTTATCAAAATTTTATTTCTATCGAAAATTTTATTTCTATCGAAAATTTTATCAAAATTTTATTTCTATAGATAATTTTGTCAAACTTTTATTTCTGTAGGAAATTTTCTCAAAATTTTATTTCTATATAGAACATTTTGTCAAAATTTTATTTCTACAGAAATTTTTGTCAAAATTTTATTTCTAAAAGAAAATTTGTTAAAATTTGATTTCTATGGAAAATTTGTTAAAATTTGATTTCTATGGAAAATGTTGTCAAAATTTTATTTCTGTAGGAAATTTTGTCAAAATTTTATTTCTATATAGAATATTTTATCAAAATTTTATTTGTATAGAAAATTTTATCAAAATTTTATTTCTATATAGAAAATTTTGTCAAAATTTTATTTTATGGAAAATTTTGTCCAAATTTTATTTCTATAGAAAATTTTGTTACAATTTTATTTCTGTAGAAAATGTTGTCAAAGGTTAGGTTAGGTTAGGTTATGTGGCAGCCCGATGTATCAGGCTCACTTAGGCTATTTTTTTTTTATAATTTTATTTCTATAGAAAATGTTGTAAAAATTTTATTGCAATAGAAAATTTTGTCAAAATATTATATCCATAGAAAATTTTGTCAAAATTTTATTTCTAAAGAAAATTTTATCAAAATTTTATTTCTATCGAAAATTTTATCAAAATTTTATTTCTATCGAAAATTTTATCAAAATTTTATTTCTATAGATAATTTTGTCAAACTTTTATTTCTGTAGGAAATTTTCTCAAAATTTTATTTCTATATAGAACATTTTGTCAAAATTTTATTTCTACAGAAATTTTTGTCAAAATTTTATTTCTAAAAGAAAATTTGTTAAAATTTGATTTCTATGGAAAATGTTGTCAAAATTTTATTTCTGTAGGAAATTTTGTCAAAATTTTATTTCTATATAGAATATTTTATCAAAATTTTATTTGTATAGAAAATTTTATCAAAATTTTATTTCTATATAGAAAATTTTGTCAAAATTTTATTTTATGGAAAATTTTGTCCAAATTTTATTTCTATAGAAAATTTTGTTACAATTTTATTTCTGTAGAAAATGTTGTCAAAGGTTAGGTTAGGTTAGGTTAGGTTATGTGGCAGCCCGATATATCAGGCTCACTTCGGCTATTCAGTCCATTGTGATACCACAGTGGTGAAAGGTTTATTTCTATACAAAATTTTGTTAAAATTTTATTTCTATAGAAAATGTTGTCAAAATTTTATTGCAATAGAAAATTTTGTCAAAATTGTATTTCTGTAGCAAATTTTGTCAAAATTTTATTTCTATAGATAATTTTATCAAAATTTTGTTTCTGTAGGAAATTTTGTCAAAATTTTATTTCTATAGAAAATTTTGTCAAAATTTTGTTTCTGTAGGAAATTTTGTCAAAATTTTATTTCTACAGATAATTTTATCAAAATTTTATTTCTATAGAAAAATTTGTCAAAATTTTATTTCTATAGAAAATGTTGTCAAAATTTTATTGCAATATCCATAGAAAATTTTATCAAAATTTTATTTCTATCGAAAATTTTATCAAAATTGTATTGCTATACAAAATTTTGTCAAAATTTTATTTCTATATAGAAAGTTTTGTAAAAATTTTATTTCTATAAAAATTTTTATCAAAATTTTATTTCTATAGAAAATTTTGTCAAAATTTTCTTTCTATATAGAAAATTTTGTCAAAATTTTATTTCTATAAAAAATTTTGTCCAAATTTTATTTCTGTAAAAAATTTTATCAAAATTTTATTTCTATAGAAAATTTTATCAAAATTTTATTTCTATAGAAAATTTTGTCGACAATTTTGTCAAAATTTTATTTTTACAGACAACACGTGTTGAGGGTGTAAATTTTACGACCGATAAGAATAAAAAATTCTATAAACACAAAACCACTAAATCTGGCAACCCAGAAAAATCCTACTGCTTCTCATTTATTCGTGAACTAACAGATATCAAAAAAGCTAATTCATTTTTTAATAGGGTTAATTAATTGTTTAATTGATGTTGTTTCAATTAAAAATTAATCGGATCACTTAATTTTTTGATTAAAGTGAAAAAATCGATAATTCATATTTTATTTTTTGTTCTCTAATCTCGAAATATAGAAGGCAACTCTCGTATATAATTAATGACTTTTATGGTGTTATGAAAATATAGAACTGATGTAAAAAAAAATTGGAATTCCACATCCCAATTAGTTCTATTTTTTAACCAACTATAAACTAAAACAACAACAACAATATCTGTACCAGATTTGAAGACGCTCAGTTAATTCTTTTGAGATTTATCGTACAAACCCAACCAACAAGTTTTCACAACATCCAGAATAATGACAGAGACAGTAATTGAATTTTTGTGTATAAGCTTGGATAACTAAAATAATTTCAATTAATATAACACTCCTGCGAGAAAATAATATTTCATGAGAATTTATCTGCAAACAAAAGGAAATAGAAAAAAATTTAATGAAATTTGTTTGCTTTTCCTTCTTTCTCCTTTTTCGGCGATATAGTTTTTTTTTGTTTAATAAACTTAAAAGTTCACAAAAACAACAAGAAAACACACTGAGAATTTAGAGTCTTCCAACATTGCTGTGATTCGAGTACATTACTCAACAAATCCCAATGACCCATTTGAGATAAGCAACTGCCCTTTCAACTTCTGACTGAGTTCAACAATGCCGGGTGATTGTGGTGGACATCTCACACAGCTTTGTAAGCCAACTTAACCACACAGTTCCTTGTCATCTCTTAGGACAACACTTTTGTGGTGATACACACGTTACAAGAATGTGATGCAAGGAAGTGATAGAACCAACAAACATTGATATAGATGTCCTGCCAAACCAGCTATGGCATTTGACCAAAGTTTATATCGAAATAGTTTTCTTAATAAGGTTTTGTCCCGGAAGTTCATTGGTATTTACTTGGCTATGTTAAAAATCTTACACTCCACTCCCCAATGGGAAAGTGGATGAGATTACATATATGGCAAAATGGAAAATCTCAGAGTCCATGGAATTTTCCAATGGTTATTTTTCAATTTCAATTTCAATTAACGCTGTTTGTTTAGATATTTTATTTTTGATATATTTGAATTGGTTGGTACGAGGATAATAAATAAGCAGTGATTGATTGGAATCATTGAAGGAAATTGGTTTACCGATTTCTTGAATCCAACGAAATATGTCTGTCCGTCCGCACCATCTACAGATTTTATTTGAAGAAAGGACTGATTCTCAAAGCGTTCTGGATCGTGTCATTACCGATACCAAAAGTGATCATTCATATATGAAAAAGATTAACCCTCTAATTCCCAAACCCACCTTCAGTCTTTGTTAAAACGGAAATTTTTTAGTAAAATGACAGAATATAAAACCAAATTTTTGAAAAAAAAAACTGTTCAAGAGACTATCGAACTTTGACGTATAGATTTTTCTTGCTTTTGTCTGAAAGGTTCGATTAGGTATATTATTTCAGGCTCACTTAGACTATTTAGTCCATTGTGATGCCACAGTTCACCAACTTCTTTCTTATCACTGAGTGCTGACGTCCCCTTGCGGATTTCGATATTTATTCCGAGGCAGAGATGCGGCTTCTTTGAAATAATGACATTTGTAGGGACCTCCTACATAAATTTATTTGTAATAAAATATTGTTTGGGGTTTAAAAATAGCATAATTTTGAATTATTAGTTTTTCTTTGATTTTTTGTTGTTAGAGTAATAAATTAACGTGTAACGGTTCGAAATATAACATATTGAGTATCGGTACTGTTTTTGATATGGCCCCCTTATACACCGGCCCTCCGATTTGGGGTCTAGATTCTAGAACTACAATTAAATATGCTGAATATGTTACTGTGTGTATCCTTCCATGTTTTGGTATAGCCCCCATTACACCGAACTCCCGATTTAGCTCCTAGGGTTTCTAGAAATTGTAGTTTTTATCCGATTTGCCACAAATTGAAAATATAATGGCATTTTACACCGAAAGAAAAAGCGTTCGTCACCTTGACGATTGAGTTTCATCAATGCGTTTTCGTCTATGCGATGAAAAGTTTCGTCCATGGGAGTATTTCGGTAGTCCACGTGACGAAATCAATCATCAAAGTCAATTTTTGTTCTTTTCATAGTTCGTCACATTGATGATCTAGTTTCGTCTATGAGACGAAATTATTTTCTTTCCGATTCAGCGAAAGTTAACCAAAATTAACATTTGATTTAAATTAATTTCGTTTATATGAAGTCCCAATATATGAATTACACATATTAATAGAAGTTGGACAAAAGTTTTAAGTGTTTTATTTTCATGATGTATCAAGGATGCTGGTTTTCGTCAATGCGATGAAAGAATCTTCAAATTGATGAAACACACTTTTCTCTGAAATGTGTATCAAAAAATCTCAATGCTAACTAAAACATAAAACGATATACGGTGTATATAGTAAAGGGTGATTCTTTTGAGGTTAGGATTTTCATGCATTAGTATTTGACAGATCACGTGGGATTTCAGACATGGTGTCAAAGAGAAAGATGCTCAGTATGCTTTGACATTTCATCATGAATAGACTTACTAACGAGCAACGCTTGCAAATCATTGAATTTTATTACCAAAATCAGTGGCAGAAAATCCGCTTTTTTATCGACAAATTTTGTTCAGCGATGAGGCTCATTTCTGGTTGAATGGCTACGTAAATAAGCAAAATTGCCGCATTTGGAGTGAAGAGCAACCAGAAGCCGTTCAAGAACTGCCCATGCATCCCGAAAAATGCACTGTTTGGTGTGGTTTGTACGCTGGTGGAATCATTGGACCGTATTTTTTCAAAGATGCTGTTGGACGCAACGTTACGGTGAATGGCGATCGCTATCGTTCGATGCTAACAAACTTTTTGTTGCCAAAAATGGAAGAACTGAACTTGGTTGACATGTGGTTTCAACAAGATGGCGCTACATGCCACACAGCTCGCGATTCTATGGCCATTTTGAGGGAAAACTTCGGAGAACAATTCATCTCAAGAAATGGACCGGTAAGTTGGCCACCAAGATCATGCGATTTGACGCCTTTAGACTATTTTTTGTGGGGCTACGTCAAGTCTAAAGTCTACAGAAATAAGCCAGCAACTATTCCAGCTTTGGAAGACAACATTTCCGAAGAAATTCGGGCTATTCCGGCCGAAATGCTCGAAAAAGTTGCCCAAAATTGGACTTTCCGAATGGACCACCTAAGACGCAGCCGCGGTCAACATTTAAATGAAATTATCTTCAAAAAGAAAATGTCATGGACCAATCTAACGTTTCAAATAAAGAACCGATGAGATTTTGCAAATTTTATGCGTTTTTTTTTTAAAAAAAGTTATCAAGCTCTTAACAAATCACCCTTTATATAGATGTTTGTAATTTACATTTTTCCATTAGTACTAATCTGAAACACCTAAAAGTCGAATCAATAGTCAATGTGACGAAACAGTGTTCAATGTGATGATAAAATTCATACGTTCTGTAGAGGTGTGTTTATTTCTCTACCTAAAAAAACACACACACAACCAAATGCGCTTGCTACATTTTGTTTTTAAAATAACTGTACACAGCTTTTATTAATGAGAGCTAAGTTATTTTTGTTGGGTATTTCATGCTCTCTCCACATTTAACTAAACTCAAACGAGTATTTTAGAAAACATTTGTTCACATGTACAAGTCATATGAGAACAATAAAAGTCGTCAAAATGACGAAAATAGTAATCAAATAGACGAAAAGTTTCATCTACTCCGTTGACATGTATTCAAATACTAATGCAATAACACATCCATACGTAGTTTTGTGGTAGAAATATTGTTTTTTTTTTGCTGTGCGGTAAGAACATTTCATATGGTTCCTCTCAGTTGTTGAGTTTAGTCCAAAGTGTAAAGGTGGTCGCGCGTGCCGAAAATAAAGAGCTAATGCTTAAAGATGTGAAAGTGAAAATAAAAACAAAAATGTGAGTAAAATAAAAAAAACATGAAGTGTTATATATGGGAAAAAAATTTAACCAAAATGACGATTTTTTTTATTTTTTTATATATTTATGGAAGTATTTCTAAATTTACAGATAAATGCCGCAACATTTTTCGTTCTGTGAAAACTGAATACGGATAAAGAAATTAAAGAATAAAGATGAATTGGATGAGCAAACAATTCAAAACGAAAAGGAACAGTTGGGCACAAAAAGGGTGAGTTAAATTTTGTTCTAAAAAGATCGAATATATTTTGCAATAATTTAAAATTTCAATTTTTAAATTCTTCTTTATAATTTTTTTACTCCACAGGATGAACCCATAAAACTTTTCATCCTTGGTGATCTAAACACTAATTAAGGTAACAGAATGTTTGTGTGCCTAGATGGTCAATTTATCAAAATCAACAGCTTGGGTAGATGTGTATGAAAAATTTTGTATACGTTTTTACTTCGTTAGTTGTACATATTTCAAATAAATAAAATTTAAATTTAATTAAAATAAAAAACAATATGGTTCTTTATTAAAAGTGTCGTAAAAAATATTTCTAATAATCAATTTATCAATTTGATGATTACATCGTATTGATGAATCGATTACATCACATTGATGAACCTATTCATCATGTTGATGAATGGATTACGTCAAATTTAGGGAAAACCTATTCATCATGTTGATGAATGGATTACGTCAAATTTAGGGAAAGAGTTCATCGCTATGACGAAGGCGTTTGTAGCGATGACGAACGAGAATCGTACTTTTGAAGAATTCCATCATCGCATGGATGAAAGAGAATAATCGCAGATACGAAAAATATCATCACATAGATGAAATACATTCATCATCTGGACGTAACATAGTCGTATATGAGATGTAAATAAGTTCATCACAGGGATGAATTCAATTCATCGCTATGACGAAAAAAATCGTCAATGGGATGAAATGTTACGTTAGCTCATTTTTGACGAAAAATTCGTCACCGTGATGTAAAGATTCATCCTCATGACGTACTTTTTCCTTTCAGTGTAGACCCATAACAAAGTGTATATGATTTAGTTTTATCGGTCCATTTGGTAAGGCCTCCATATAGACCGATTTCACTTATTGAGGGTATACAAGGCGCACTAATCATGAAAATTGCTTGAAACTGAATGAAAAATTTCCAGATTTTACTTCTCGTAGTCATTTAAATAATTGGAATGAAAATTCACAGATTTTAGATTTCAAATCAAGGCGTTATTTCATCATTTTCTTGCATACTTACAAGAGATGTTTATTATTCCTCTAAAACTCAAACAAAAATAGTTCTAAACAAGTATATACGGCCGTAAGTTCGGCCAGGCCGAAGCTTATGTACCCTCCACCATGGATTGCGTAGAAACTTCTACTGAAGACTGTCATCCACAATCGATTTACTTGGGTTGCGGTAACTTTTGCGTAGTCCATACGTGGTATATATTAAACTTAAAATGGCCGATTAAATACGTATATAATTAAGTTTGACAAAACTTTCTATAGAAATAAAATGTTGACAACATTTTCTACAGAAGTAAAATTTGGACAAAATTTTCTATAGAAATACGATTTTAACAAAATTTTCTATAGAAATAACATTTTGACAAAATTTTCTATAGAAATAAAATTTTTACTAAATTTTCAAAAGATTTAAAATTTTAACAACATTCTCTATAGAATTAAAATTTTGACAACATTTTCTACAGAAATAAAATTTTGCCAAAATTTTCTATAGAAATAAAATTTGACAAAATTTTCTATAGGAATAAAATTTCGACAAATTTTGCTAGATTATTTTTGCTCGAGTGGCAAGCATGATTATGAACCGATATGGACCAATTTTTGTGTGATTGGGGCTATATATAACTATAGACCGATATGGACCAATTGTGGCATAGTTATTAGCGACCACATATTAACACCACGTTGCAAATTTCAACCGGATCGGATGAATTTTGCTAGTCCAACCGGATCGGATGAATTTTGCTAGTGCGGAGTTCAAATCTGGGGATCGGTTTATATAGGCGCTATATATAATTATGGACTGATATGGACCAATTTTTGAATGGTTCTTAGAGACTATATACTAATATCATGTACCAAATTTCAGCCGGATAGGATGAAATTTTCTTCTCTTAGAGAATCCGCAAACCAAATCTGGGAATCGGTTTATATGGGGGCTATATATAATTATGGACCGATATGGACCAATTTTTGCATGGTTGTTAGAGACCATATACTAGCACCACGTACCAAATTTCAACCGGATCGGATGAATTTTGCTCCTCTAAGAGGCTCCGGAGTTCAAATCTGCACGCTCACAAAAAATCGCTTCTGTAACATATGCTCCCAAACATATTTTGCTTCAAGCATATAAATTTTTGGGTATTGCCCAAACATTTATATGTTTGATCTCTTCCAATATATAATATGTTTGAAAGCATATTGGTCTAAACAATATATGTTTGGGTAGTCTAAGTTCCAAATATTTTGTATTTTTGCATCCAAATTCAATAATGTTGTCTTCCAAAAAACAATATGTTATTTTGTGAACATATAATATGTTTGGAAGCATTTTGCACCCAAAAATATTATATGCTTAAAAAAATTCTCCCAAACAATATTGTGCTCAAAATTTTATTTATTTATTTATATATTTACAATCATAATGAATTATGAAAATAAACAGGTAATATAGGTGCTAACAACATAGGTTTTCGACCTGAATGCTCAAAATTTTGTTTCTGCCCAATTGTATATTCCCCGACATCTTTCTCACTTCCACGAGATTTTTTAGTTCTTAGCACCTTTTTCTGTAATACAAACATTGTAGAAGAAATTATTCAATTTTATGATTTTTTTATTTTAAATTTACCTTTTGCCGGACGGGGATTCGAACAGCGGACCACACAGTTTGTAAGGATCAAAGAAGTAGCTGATCAATTGCCCAAGGAAAAATAAAATGTTAATTTTGTAATAACAAGCAACAACCACCAACTTAATTCAATATCGCTCCGTTAAATAGCGCTCCAAGCTACTAAACACATATATGTTTATAGGCTATTTCTAAATTAATATATGTTTGCATCCAAGCATATTATATTTACAAACATTTTATGTCCCAAACATAATATGTTCTAACATATTAACATATATGTCCCAAACATGTTATGCTAGTTTATGAACATTATATGCTTGCACTTAAAAATATTGTGTTTAAAAATTTGTGTTCCAAACATATAATGTTTATAGCCAAACATATGAAAAACAGTCTTTTTCATCCGTGTGGGGGTTGGTTTATATGGGGGCTATATATAATTATGGACCGATATGGACCAATTTTTGCATGGTTGTTAGAGACCATATACTAACACCATGTACCAAATTTCAGCCGGATCGGATGATCCGAATACTTGTGCTATTTCTCATATCAAATTCGTTGACATTTTCTTCAAAATTAAACAGCGTTTAAAATTGCTCTTTTAATACAAATACATAAAGTGTTTTATGAACTTCCAAAATTTTATGTAAATATCCAAAAGTTATTTTCTTTTAATTAATTTCTTTTTGGGAGCCTTGAAAACAAGTGCCTGCAATTTTTCTTACATTCACATTTTCATTGCTGATCATATCTGACCTGACAAGGGCAATGCAGAACGAAAATACATTCTAATTTCATTATTCTATGAACGTTTAGTGGTGACTTCTTTATTGGTAGACAACATTTATTCGTAATTTGGCATTTTAATTTTTAGTTTTTATATCGTTTTCATCTCTTCCATAGCCTTTTGCGGTTTGTGGTAGATGTTTGTAATGTGGTTTTTATGTTCCGGGTAATTTGTGACTTGACCAACAAAAAAAATGTTTATCGAGTTTGTGGGTTAGTGGAAAGAAGCAGTATATTGGTCTTCTTCCTTTTACATTGACACACAATTGGGATAACTAATCTTGAGTGGATATGAGATGTTGTTTGATACAATGTGTTATAACAAAATAGAAAAAATTTCGGTACAATTACTTCAACACATTTTTACTATAGAGTTAAAAGAAATGTTTGTACTCAACAAGTTTTCAAATATTTTTGAAATCAATTTTGAGTACAATTACTTCAACACATTTTTACTATAGAGTTAATAGAAATGTTTGTATTCAACAAGTTTTCAAATATTTTTGAAATCGTTTGAATTCATACATATTTCTCATGCATTTGTGTTTACAGAATGTATTCAAATTATAATTCCTGTTGTATGCATTCCGTTTTTATGCTTAATTAACTTCACCATAACGTTTGCTACTGTACAAAATGTTTGTATTTAACAAGTTTTTAAGCCTGGAAAACTAAAAATCATTTTGAATTCATACATTCATTCTAATGCATTTGTGTTAATAGAAGATGAACTCAAATTGTGATCAATTCCCGTTGTAATCATTGCGTTAATCGTTTGTTGTTTGATTATTAATTAACTTCGCCATATATTTTAATACTAAACAGTTCACAAAAGTTATTAATATTCAACAAGTTTTAGAGCATTTGGTTTTGTACGTATCTTGTATAGAATTCACACATACTTATCGCTTAGAATTCATACATGTTTCTAATACATTTATTAGATGAATTCTAATTCTAACCTATTGTGATCATAGCTTTTAATAGTTTATTGATGGTCCTCAAGAATCTCCTGTGTGACCCCGAGAATCATGGGACTTTTTATATTCGCCATCGACTCAACTACCTGCGTACTTCATCCCTGCCAGCATTTTTTGAATTTGACGGCGCTTCTGAGAATCCCCATCACGTCGAAAACAATCGTATACGACATCCAAAACACGTCGGAAAAGCGCCGTCACTATTGAGAAGTTGTACCACGCCAAGTTACTTCTTTTTACTTTTTTTAATAAATTATTGTACAGTCCACATATGATACAATCTCCACGCCATCAGGAGGAGGCGGAATAGAGGACAGATAGAACTTGAATATCGGTCCAGTTTCGCTCTACGAGGTTTAAATTCCACATACAACTGACCCGCACAGATAATTTAAAACCCAACGCTTGTTTTCTGCCGGTAGGGACGTATGCCTTCGATTGGTCAAGCGCCACGAGGACCGTCCTATGACATGACTTGGGCTGATTGAGTCTTCTATTTTTATATGCCGACATGGCATGGAAAGCACGCGTGGTGCTATGTATTTTATCTTGTTCATGGTTGACAGCTGAAAAATTCTCCACAATACTGGGGAGTAGTAGTGCATAAAGTGCCTTGGCTATTGGAAAAATGATATGTACAGTTCACCCCTGCTCAAGTCTTTACCTGGCTTCAGTAGTGGAATCACCCTACCCATTTTCCAGACATCGGTTATAATGTGGGATTCCAAGGACTAATTAAAGAGTCTTGTGAAGTACTCAACATCTCTTCGGATCAGTCACCTTCACTTCGCCAAAGGTGATTGAAACCACATCATCTCATGTAGCGGGGTTCGATGGGGCTCTAACTATTTACCACAACATACCTGTCCCAGTGCCTAGGTTACATTGCTTTAGGTGTACAACCATGTATTTCTCTTATGCTCGTCGACTTACACGACACGATCTTACTAATCACTTCTGCTGGGAAGTTGGGCCTCACCTGGGCAATTCGACTAGCAGGAATGAAGCGAGCGTCTGCTGCGTTGATGATGTCCTGAACATGGGAGGGGAGGGAGCTCACAGGCCTGTGCATTTTTTGAAGCCGTCACAGCTGACTTTATTTTGAATAATAAACGTCCGGCGTTCAGAGGTTATGAAATCAGAGGGTCGCTCAATGTTGAGAGTTATGGTTTGGTGGTTTGATCCAACTAATCCTCGTGGACGCCTCTCAGTTTACTGTGCAAAATGTGGAGTCATCGATCTACGCTGCCAAAGCTATGTCTCTCTAGTCTCAGTTTATGTTGGGCATTGAAGTCTCCTAAGACCAATCGGTTAATTCCACACAACAGCCACTCAATGTATGGACTATAACCTGGAACGCAGCTACCAACCGGCGCTATGTACACATTGTATATTTCTATCTCGGCAGCGCCAGATTTGACTGCTATCCACATACATTCCATGTTGGGATCACTAGTCTATGGTACAGGCGATATAGGTCTGTATTACACGTAACGCTGGAATATGAAAGCCATGCCACCACCTCCACTTTTTATGAGATCCTTACGTAGAACATTGTATCCATCATAATGGCGCAATCTACAGGTGGCATTGAGCTTCGTCTCTTAGATCGCTGCAACGCTGATTCTCTTCCGATTCATAAAGTCAACAATTTCACCTCGGAGCCCGTTGCAATTAAATTGCAAAAATTTCCGGAACTGGTACAACAATATTGGCTGTCAGATGCAGCGGAGGAGAATATTATTGGGTGGGAGATTTCGGGGGGTCACGTAGTCTGATGACCCACTGCTGCCGTTGTTGGCACAGCATCCTGCCACGTAGTCAGTATGACTATATTCCCGCAGCGATGTTAAGCCAAAGCTATTCCGGAAGTGCGCCTACTCCAGGCACCGGTTAAGGAACGGTGGTGAATCTGGTGTCAACAGACTGAACAGTACCTTGCTCAGGGATATTCCTCTATCTAGTCTCGATGCATCGGCTCCCCGGGGTGTACCTCCTCCTGATGAGACGGACCCATCGGGTCAATCCGGTGAAGAGAACCCTCCATTATCTTTATTGATTACCGCAAATAAATCGTCCACATATTTCCCTGCCAACTTTTTTGGAATTTTACGGCACTTCTGAGAATCCCTACCACGTCGAAAACAGTCGTATACGATATCTAAAACTCATCGCAAAAGTGCCGTCACTATTGAAACATTTTTCCATGCCAAGTTACTACAAAAAATATAATAACATCGTAATTTTCCTTTCACTCAGTTCATTTTTTTTTCGAATATAGGTCTCCCATCGGTATACCAATATTGTATGTACGGGGACAATATGGTAGCACATATTGTCCCCGTACATACAATATATTTTGTCGTCGTTCAAACAAAATATAAGTAGTTTTAGGAACTGTGTCTTTGGTGCTTTATGCTACGTTCCCAATCACTCGTTTTCCTCATTCGTTTCACGGTTAACACCGGGTTGATGTTTTAATTAGATAGTTATCATGGAAACTAGAAATTCGCATTTACTCCAAATTCAAATATATGCAACGTTTGTTCAAATCAATATCGCGACCGCAAAGGAAAACTATTTTTAATTTTAGAACACATCCCTTTGTTCTTCAAAGCCGTATTACACAAAATTATTTTAACGTAAAAATTATGATATTATTTTCTATGCAACGATACACATTTTCCGTTTGCACTTGATTTTAATTTTAGTTTCTCTCACCTTATTTTCCGGATTCTATAGGAAAAACATAAATTAATGTCAAAGTCATGGTCTTAACTTTGAAATAGAAATTTATTGATAGAAAATATTAAATGGTTCACATACATAAATCTTTTGGAGAGAGTTCCACATGATTGTGATATATGGGCACCTCTTAACATTCAATCGGTGTTAACATTGATTTCTGATCGTTTATCATTCATTTTCGCATGGTCACACTTGGCCACATAGTGATGGGCAATTAACTCAGTTGCAAATCACATGAAACAGGATGTGAATACAAACACATAACAGGTTGGCTGATAAGTCCCCGATCTGCCACATAGATGGCTTCGCTAGTATTAAATGCATATTATTTTTATATAGTATAAACCTTCAACGGATTCGTGTCAAAATTTGACGTCCGTAAGTCAATTAGTTTGTGAGATAGCGTCTTTTGTGAAGCAACTTTTGTTATTGTGAAAAAAAAATGAAAAAAAAGGAATTTCGTGTTTTGATAAAATACTGTTTTCTGAAGGGAAAAAATACGGTGGAAGCAAAAACTTGGCTTGATAATGAGTTTCCGGACTCTGCCCCAGGGAAATCAACAATAATTGATTGGTATGCAAAATTCAAGCGTGGTGAAATGAGCACGGAGGACGGTGAACGCAGTGGACGCCTGAAAGAGGTGGTTACCGACGAAAATATAAAAAATCCACAAAATGATTTTGAATGACCGTAAAATGAAGTTGATCGAGATAAAGGGTGATACGGTCAAAATTTGGTCAATATAAACTTGACGTATTTCTTTCAATTTTGCATTTAAAAACCCTGAACACCCCTCATTTTGAAGGTGTGTGTGTGTAGAATGTTGCTCCTATTTTGATTTTGGAATTCACTCTTCAGTTGTCAAAATGCCGTCCAAGCGAGAAGAGCAGCGTATCAAAATATTGCTCGCGAATCGCGAAAATCCGAGCTACTCGCACGCAAAGCTGGCAAAATCGCTAAAAGTTGCCAAATCAACCGTTACAAATGTAATTAAAGTGTTTGGGGAACGTTTGTCGACAGCCAGGAAGTCTGGATCGGGGGAAATCGAAAACCGGAAGCCGCTGAGACGACAAAGAGAGTTGCCGGTAGTTTCAAGCGAAACCCTAACCTCTCTCTCCGAGATGCCGCAAATAAGCTGGATGTATCGTCTACAATTGTGCATCGAGCCAAAAAACGAGCCGCACTATCGACTTGCAAGAAGGTAGTGACTCCAAATCGCGATGATAAACAAAATACGACGGCCAAAGCGCGATCCCGGAGGCTGTACACGACGATGCTGACGAAGTTTGACTGCGTGGTAATGGACGACGAAACCTACGTCAAAGCCGACTACAAGCAGCTACCGGGACAGGAGTTTTATACGGCAAAAGGAAGGGGAAAGGTAGCAGATATTTTCAAGCACATAAAACTGTCAAAGTTCGCAAAGAAATATCTGGTTTGGCAAGCCATCTGTACCTGTTGCTTGAAAAGCAGCATTTTCATAGCTTCCAGGACTGTCCACCAAGACATTTACGTGAAAGAGTGTTTGAATAAACGTCTGCTGCCTTTCCTGAAAAAAACACGGTTGTTCCGTACTGTTTTGGCCGGATTTGGCATCTTGCCATTACGGTAAAAAGGCCATGGAGTGGCCACCTGCAACAACGTGCAGGTGGTTCCCAAGGACAAGAACTCTCCCAACACGCCAGAGCTCCGCCCAATTGAGAAATACTGGGCTATTGTCAAGCGGAACCTAAAGAAGACCAAAAAAACTGCTAAGGACGAGCAGCAGTTCAAGGCAAACTGGCTTTCTGCGGCGAAGAAGGTGGACAAGGTGGCTGTACAAAATCTGATGGCATGTGTCAAGCGTGAGGCCCGGCAATTCGGATTTGGGAAAGCGAAAGCCTAACTGAGTATCTTTCCTGAATTTTATACCAATTGAACTTGAAAAAGAAATTTAATTTGATTTTTTAAATAAACGATTTCACCGATTTACACGCGACCAAATTTTGACCGTATCACCCTTTAGCAGAGGCCTTAAAGATATCAAAGGAACGTGTTGGTCATATCATTCATCAATATTTGGATATGCGGAAGCTCTGTGCCACCAAAAACAACAACGTGTTGATGATTCTGAGCGATGTTTGCAGCTGTTAACTCGTAATACAACCGAGTTTTTCCGTCGGTATGTGACAATGGATGAAACATGGCTCCATCTCTACATTCCTGAGTCCAATCGACAGTCGGCTGAGTGGACAGCGACCGGTCAACCGTCTCCGAAGCGTGGAAAGACTCAAAAGTCTGCTGACAAAGTAATGGCCTCTGTTTTTTTGGGATGCGCATGGAATAATTTTTATCTATTATCTTGAGAAGGGAAAAACCATCGTTATTGGAGCGTTTGAAGGTCGTAATCGCGGCAAAACGGCCCCATATGAAGAAGAAAAAAGTGTTGTTCCACCAAGACAACGCACCGTGCCACAAGTCATTGAGAACGATGGCAAAAATTCATGAATTGGGCTTCAAATTGCTTCCCCACCCACGGTATTCTCCAGATCTGGCCCCCAGCGACTTTTTCTTGTTCTCAGACCTCAAAAGGATTCTCGCAGGGAAAAAATTTGGCTGCAATGAAAAGGTGATCGTCGAAACTGAGGCCTATTTTGAGGCAAAACCGAAGGAGTACTACCAAAATGGTATAAAAACAATGGAAGGTCGTTATAATCGTTGTATCGCTCTTGAAGGGAACTATGTTGAATAATAAAAACGAATTTTGAAAAAAAAATGCGTTTTTCTTTGTTAGACCGGGGACTTATCAGCCAACCTGTTATGTACCCTCCACCATGGATTGCGTAGAAACTTCTACGAAAGACTGTCATCCACAATCGAATTAATTGGGTTGTGGTATCTTAAAACTTCTTAAAATCGTTTTCTAAATTGTTAGATACGTGGTATATATTAGACAAAAAAGGTATGTATAGGTAAATCTACAAATAATTACGAATTGATGTGGACTTTTGCACAGTACGTAGAGAGCCAGAATAGAAATATGGAGGTCGCTTATATGTGGGCTATATTCAATTATGACCTTGATATGGACCAATTTTTTTGTGATTGGGGATAGATTTATCTGAGGGCTATATATAACTATAGACCGATATGGACCTAGTTAGGCATGGTTGTTAACGGCCATATACAAGCACAATGTACCAAATTTCAACTGGCTCGGATGAAATTTATTCCTCCAAGTGGCTTCAAAACCAAATCTCGGGATCTGTTTATTTGGGGGCTATATATGATTATGGACTGATATGGACCACTTTTGGCATGGTTGTTAAATATCATATACTACCACCACGTACCAAATTTCAAGCAGATCGGATGAATTTTGCTTCTCCGAAAGGCACCCGGGGTCAAATCTGGGGATCGGTTTATATGGGGGCTATATATAATTATGGACTGATTGAACCAATTTTTGCATGGTTATTAGAGACCATATACCAACACCATGTACCCAATTTCAGCCGGATCGGAGGAAATTTGCTTCTCTTAGAGGCTCCGCAAGCCAAATCGGGGGATCGGTTTATATGGGGGCTATATATAATTGTGGACCGATGTGGACTAATTTTTGTACGGTTGTTAGAGACCATATACCAACACTATGTACCAAATTTCAGCCGGATCGGATGAAATTTGCTTCTCTTAGAGGCTCCGCAAGCCAAATCGGGGGATCGGTTTATATGGGGACTATATATAATTATGGACCGATGGGGACCAATTTTTCCATGGTTGTTAGAGACCATATACTAACACCATGTACAAAATTTTAGCCGGATCGGATGAAATTTGCTTCTCTTAGAGGATCGGAGATCCAAATTTGGGGATCCGCTTATATGAGGACTATACGTAAAAGTGGACCGATATGGCCCATTTGCAATACCATCCGACCTACATCAATAACAACTACTTGTGCCAAATTTCAAGTCGATGGCTTGTTTCGTTCGGAAGTTAGCGTGATTTCAACAGACGGACGGACGGGCGGACATGCTCAGATCGACTCAGAATTTCACCACGACCCAGAATATATATACTTTATGGGCTCTTAGAGCAATATTTCGATATGTTACAAACGGAATGACAAAGTTAATATACCCCCATCCTATGGTGGAGGTTATAAAAATATAAATAATAAATAAAAATAATTTTTATTTTTTTCGGTTTTGCACGCTACTGTACATCATGTATTACATCCACGACCAAAGCTAAGTCACCCTCTCAATGCCACGAAAATTATTGACTCAAAATGAAAAGCCCCCATTGGCCTTCCTATAATTTCTACTACACATACACAAATTTGAATAAAATACTATTTGTTGATTTAATTAATGATCCTTCGGGTTCAATTTAATATTGAAATTCTGTTTAAGTTTCTTCTCTATAAACCAAATGGCATTCCCCGTTTATGGCTCGCTCCCTTTTTTGTGCCATTATTTAAAATTCGGTTTACCATTTATTAATTTTGTTTGCCAACAGACAAGTATCCTCTGGGATTAAACAGAGCATTTTCAATTTACCCAATCTTCTTTGTTACCCTCCCACACTTGATTACCTTGTACGAGTCTTGTAAATTTTATTATGGAAAATTGAGATAATTTTATAATCACACCTTTCCATTGCTTACCTTTGGGTTTATTGCCAGCTATAGATGTCTTTTGGTTTTGTTATAAAATGGGAAGTAGCACAGGCCTGCACCCTCACAAAAAATTGCTTCTGTAACATATACTCCCAAACATATTTTGCTTCAAGCATATACATTTTTGGGTATTGCCCACACATTTATATGTTTGATCTCTACCAATATATAATATGTTTGAAAGCATATTGGTCTAAACAATATATGTTTGGGTAGTCTAAGTTCCAAACATTTTGTATTTTTGCATCCAAATTCAATAATGTTATCTTCCAAAAAACAATATGTTATTATGTGACCATATAATATGTTTGGAAGCATTTTGCACCCAAAAATATTATATGCTTAAAAAAAATTCTCCCAAACAATATCGTGCTCAAAATTTTATTTATTTATTTATATATTTACAATCATAATGAATTATGAAAATAAACAGGTAATATAGGTGCTAACAACATAGGTTTTCGACCTGAATGCTCAAAATTTTGTTTCTGACCAATTGTATATTCCCCGACATCTTTCTCACTTCCACGAGATTTTTTAGTTCTTAGCACCTTTTTCTGTAATACAAACATTGTAGAAGAAATTATTCAATTCTATAATTTTTTTTATTTTAATTTTACCTTTTGCCGGACGGGGATTCGAACAGCGGACCACACAGTTTGTAAGGATCAAAGAAGTAGCTGATCAATTGCCCAAGGAAAAATAAAATGTTAATTTTATAATAACAAGCAACAACCACCAACTTAATTCAATATCGCACCCAGTTAAATAGCGCTCCAAGCTACTAAACACATATATGTTTATAGGCTATTTCTAAATTAATATATGTTTGCATCCAAGCATATTATATTTAAAAACATTTTATGTCCCAAACATAATATGTTCTAACATATTAACATATATGTCCCAAACATGTTATGCTAGTTTATGAACATTATATGCTTGCACTCAAAAATATTGTGTTTAAAAATTTGTGTTCCAAACATATAATATTTATAGCCAAACATATGAAAAACAGTCTTTTTCAACCGTGTGGAACTGAATGACAACTTGTCATTACTCCTTTGGTAAACTTTTACCAAAGTGATTTAATTGTCGATTATGTTGACAATGTGAGCGATATATTCAAATGAAATGAGTGAATTAATGGCATTTGCCATCGATTCCGACACTACGGTACAAAATGAATTTTAATTAAAACATTTTTATAAAACTACTTTACCCGTTGTAGAACGATGAGAATGGAGATGAGATGACAGTATGCAAAAAGAGACATGAAATTGAAACTTTCGACAGGTGATTTGATTAGAAAGTTTTCAGATGACTTGTCTTCTCGGTGGAGGAAACATTTATTGTGGATAAAATTGATGGAGATTAAATTCCATGACATGATATTCTAATTAAACTTTTTTGCGGGATTTTCTCTGATGGATGTTAATCAGCGTTTGTTATCTATCCTTAGCCTTAGGTATGGATTATGTATTTAACTACACGCTCACAAAAAATCGCTTCTGTAACATATACTCCCAAACATATTTTGCTTCAAGCATATACATTTTTGGGTATTGCCCAAATATTTCTATGTTTGATCTCTTCCAATATATAATATGTTTGAAAGCATATTGGTCTAAACAATATATGTTTGGGTAGTCGAAGTTCCAAACATTTTGTATTTTTGCATCCAAATTCAATAATGTTGTCTTCCAAAAAACAATATGTTATTATGTAAACATATGATATGTTTGGAAGCATTTTGCACCCAAAAATATTATATGCTTAAAAAAAATTCTCCCAAACAATATTGTGCTCAAAATTTTATTTATTTATTTATATATTTACAATCATAATGAATTATGAAAATAAACAGGTAATATAGGTGCTAACAACATAGGTTTTCGACCTGAATGCTCAAAATTTTGTTTCTGCCCAATTCCCCCACATCTTTCTCACTTCCACGAGATTTTTTAGTTCTTAGCACCTTTTTCTGTAATACAAACATTTTAGAAGAAATTATTCAATTGTATGATTTTTTTTATTTTAATTTTACCTTTTGCCGTACGGGGATTCGAACTGCGGACCACACAGTTTGTAAGGATCAAAGAAGTAGCTGATCAATTGCCCAATTAAAAATAAAATGTTAATTTTGTAATAACAAGCAACAACCACCAACTTAATTCAATATCGCTCCCTGTTAAATAGCGCTCCAAGCTACTAAACACATATATGTTTATAGGCTATTTCTAAATGAATATATGTTTGCATCCAAGCATATTATATTTACAAACATTTTATGTCCCAAACATAATATGTTCTAACATATTAACATATATGTCCCAAACATGTTATGCTAGTTTATGAACATTATATGCTTGCACTCAAAAATATTGTGTTTAAAAATTTGTGTTCCAAACATATAATGTTTATAGCCAAACATATGAAAAACAGTCTTTTTCATCCGTGTATTTAGGACGAAACAAAAACGAGTAGTTTTAAGTGTAGCAAAAAAAAAGATTGAATATTTATAAATAAAGTCAGAAAAAATATCAACAAAACATATCCAATTAAAATATTGACGCCACAACCTTCACGTTTTCATCTAGCCCCCAGATAACATAGACCAACCTCCACACCCTCAAAAAAAATCGCTTCTTTAACATATGTTCCAAACATATTTTGCAGGAAGCACATATATTATTGCATACTGCCGAAACATTAATATGTTTGTTTTATGTGAACATATTATATGTTTGGAAGCATTTTGAGCCAAAAATATTATATGCTTGGAAGAATTTTTCCCAAACACGATTGTGCTCATTCCCTAACATACTCGTAACTTTCACTTCCACGAAATTTTTTAGTTATTGGCACCTTTCTCTGTAATACAAATAATGTTTAAGAAATTATTCACTTTTATAAATTTTTTAAATTTTACCTTTCGCCTGCACGGAGAATCGAACCGAGGACCATACAGTTTGTAAGCCAACACACTATCCACTGGGCTACGTAGCTGTTATAGTCACCAGTAGATAATTATCGTTTTAAGTTACATTTATATAGCATAGTTTGCAGCGCCCACGAGCCCATGTCTGCCTGGCATGCAAAGGGTCGTGGGTTCAATCCCTGCTCCGACCGAACATTTTTTTTAATTTACACATTTATATTTATACTATATTAATTTTTTTAAATGAAACATCGAAATGTGCGTTATTAAAGATTTATAGTCAGTAACAGTGCTTGATATAAACGAAATTGAATGATTTTTGGATAAAATATTATTTTTTATTGCAAAAATAACAATCTTGTAATAAAAAACTGTTTTTGTACAAAACTTTAAAATTTGGAAGGAATTCAAAAACTAACAAAAGAAGAACGTGGAGTCGAGTATAAACATACATACATAATTTTATAATATAAACATAAATTTATTTAGAAGTGAACAGTTTTTTACTAGCATTTAACACCATCGCTCTAAAATTCCTTTTATTTTTCTTTAATAATTCATTTTAAAGAAAATAAACTTTTTAAATTGTTTTAGCTGTAAAAGTCGAACTTAATGCCCGCTTTTATATTTGATGGTGTCCGTCAACTCCTCGTGGACTACTTTTTAATAAAGAGAAACTAAACTTTGTTTTTTTACATTTTACTGTGTAATTTTTCACTATTTCCTCCTTATTTCATTTTACCGTCCCAACTCTAAAAAGAGTATAGTGCCCTTTCGTTATTTTTATGAAGACCCCTGATTTCTTTTAACGAACCAAGAAAAAAATAATGCCAAAATGATAAACAAAACACATGTCCACACATACATAAAATGCTGCTCTCAAGGCGAAAACATAAGCTGTTTGTTTTTCAAATGTCTATTCTCTTGGTTCAGAATGTATATTCTCTTTATTCAAATTAAATAATATTTAGACTTAAACATATCAAATTTTTGGCCTTATCATAAAACAGTTTTCCGAAACAACATACAAGCAGTTTCACAGAAATTGTTCTCTTTTGACTCTTTCGCTGTGTTATATTGATATCTTTCGTCAACTCTCCCGGTTTCCATCTCTATTTCTCTCTATACTCTCTCTGTCGCTTTGAATAAAATATCACAACATATGTATGTTTATATGTTTAGTTGAAATTTGTAAATTTATATATGTTTGTATTCACACATATGATTTTTATGAAACATTCATGCCCCAAACATAATATATTCTAACATATTAACATAGATGTCTCAAACATTTAGTTTTAGTTTAGGAAAATTACATGTTCGCACTTAAATATATTGTGGTTTAAAATCGTGCCCGAAACACATTTTGTTTATATCGGAACATATGAAAAACATATTTTTCTAACAGTGCAGATTAAATCTGGACATAAAGTATTTTAGGTCCATAAAGAGTAAAGCTAAATTTGGTTTAGTTTAGTCCATGTTTTAGCCTCCCACTTGAACATTTTTACATATATCCTATTTTAACATCCCAATAGAGGGTTTAAAATAACTCTAGATTTTAAATCTGGATGTATTTTTTCTTTTAAATCAATGTTTTGACTTCTTGGTCCGAAAGAAAACGAATTTTTCATCTGACTTTTCACGCACACTCACGACTGAAAAATCATACTCACGCACGATATTTTTTGGTAGGACTCACGCACACTCACGAAAAGAAAATTTGTACTTACGCACGAAAACGTCGTGACTACGAAAAATACCGTGACTCACGAAAAATATAGTAACTCACGAAAAATATCGTGACTCACGAATAATTTTATGATTAATTTACTTTACCGAAGTGTCTGAAAACATGAGCATTATTAAAATCGAGAGTGTTATTAAACTCTTAACATCCCAGGTGTCACAAAATTGTAATTGAATTTAACTCTTAAGCGTTTTATGTTGGTGAGCAGGAATATTTTCGTCAGTGTATTTCGTTACTCACGCACACTCACGAAGATATTATTTTCGTGACTCACGCTCACTCACGACATTTTGGTTTGTTAATCACGCTCACGCACACTCACGCTGTTGTCATGAGCGTGACTCACGACTCACGCACGAATCACGAAAATGTTCGTGAGTCATGACAATTTCGTGTCACGTGCACACCTCTAATAAAGGGTGATTCTTTTGAGGTTAGGATTTTCATGCATTAGTATTTGACAGATCACGTGGGATTTCAGACATGGTGTCAAAGAGAAAGATGCTCAGTATGCTTTGACATTTCATCATGAATAGCCGAACGATCTGCCACAACGTCGAATTTTCAGTGAATGGGCCCTAGAAAAGTTGGCAGATAATCCGCTTTTTTATCGACAAATTTTGTTCAGCGATGAGGCTCATTTCTGGTTGAATGGCTACGTAAATAAGCAAAATTGCCGCATTTGGAGTGAAGAGCAACCAGAAGCCGTTCAAGAACTGCCCATGCATCCCGAAAAATGCACTGTTTGGTGTGGTTTGTACGCTGGTGGAATCATTGGACCGTATTTTTTCAAAGATGCTGTTGGACGCAACGTTCCGGTGAATGGCGATCGCTATCGTTCGATGCTAACAAACTTTTTGTTGCCAAAAATGGAAGAACTGAACTTGGTTGACATGTGGTTTCAACAAGATGGCGCTACATGCCACACAGCTCGCGATTCTATGGCCATTTTGAGGGAAAACTTCGGAGAACAATTAATCTCAAGAAATGGACCGGTAAGTTGGCCACCAAGATCATGCGATTTGACGCCTTTAGACTATTTTTTGTGGGGCTACGTCAAGTCTAAAGTCTACAGAAATAAGCCAGCAACTATTCCAGCTTTGGAAGACAACATTTCCGAAGAAATTCGGGCTATTCCGGCCGAAATGCTCGAAAAAGTTGCCCAAAATTGGACTTTCCGAATGGACCACCTAAGACGCAGCCGCGGTCAACATTTAAATGAAATTATCTTCAAAAAGTAAATGTCATGGACCAATCTAACGTTTCAAATAAAGAACCGATGAGATTTTGCAAATTTTATGCGTTTTTTTTTTTTTAAAGTTATCAAGCTCTTAACAAATCACCCTTTATATGGGAGCTATATCTAAATCGGTTTGCTTGATATTACAGGAGATTACCTTGTACTGAATTTGAATAAGAGCGGTTAATAAATGAGGCCACTATGGTCAAAAATAAGTTTATTAGGGGCAAATTTTTGAAAATCGGAGGCTACATGTATATGGGAGCTATATCTAAATCTGAACCCATTCGGATGATATTTGGCAGGCTTGGTTGATACCATAGAAGGTTACTGTGTGTGCAAAATGTGAGTAAAATCGGTAGATAAATAAGGGTTTTATGGCCAAATTTGTCAAAATCGGGCGATACATATATATAAGAGCTATATCTAAATCTGAACCGATTTCGATGAAATTTGGCACACTTAAAGGGCGGCAAGTTAGATTACTTTGTGGCAAATTTGATGCCTATCGGTTAAGTTATTATACCTTATCAAAGTTATTATACCCTGACCACTATGTGGTTTAGGGTATAAAAACTCTAAGCTGAGCTTCAAACACTGGACTTTGTCTGAACAGGAGTCTATAAGTTATTATAAACCGATATGAGCTAATTTTCGTATGGTTATTAGAGGGAAAAATTTTAACCGTATCGTATGAAATGTGCTCTTCCAAGAGGGTCCGCAAGATTGTCGATTTGTATTGGGGCTATACCTGAAAATGATCCAATGTGGCCAGATTGCAATACCATTCGATCTAGATCAATAACAACTACTCGTACAAACACAATAAAAAATCTGATTCAATCACGAAATTAATTGACCCAATTAATTTTTTAATTGAAATGTCTTCAATCACAGAAATGATAGTATCAATTAAAAAAATTAATCGAAAGTCAATTAAAAAATTAATTGATCCAATTAAAAAAATTAATTAATACTATTAATTTTTGTGATTGATTTTTGTTTCAATTAAAAAATTTTTTGATTCAATTAAATTTTTAATTGAATATTTTTTAAAACTCAATTAAGACTTTAATTGGAAAATTTTTCGTGAAATTTTTTTCTGCGAAGTTTCAAGTTTCTTTCTGAAGATAGCGTGATTTCAACAGACGGACGGACAGACATCGCTAGATCGACTCAGAATTTAATCACAACCCTGACTCAGAATTTCACCCCGACTGAGACTAATATTTCGGAAATGACTATAGATATAAAAAACTTGAAGCGAAGGATGCCTTATTCACAAAATAAACCGTAGTCTACATTTGAAGCTTTTCCGACATTAATCCAATGATTCAATGCCCCAGTAAATTTTTATTTATTTATTTCGTCTAGGGAAACATTCCTTATAGACTAATGCTTAATAAATTGTGCTTAACAAGTTCTTAAATTTAAAGATTATTTCTTTAAGTCATAAATGTTTTTGTTTTTACATTAAGGAAATTTCTTCTTATTTCAAAACATGTCACGAAAATTTTTGTTGCATACTCAAAAAACAGTGAACCCAACCTAAAAACATGTAGCTTAATGACGATATGATAAAATTATCTAAAGACTTTTCTCTTGGAAGCATTGGTGTGAAATTTACAAATTTTAAAAATTCTGAATTATTTTATATCTTTCTGCATAATATTTGTATTAATATTTTTTCTCTTTTTTACTAAATTTAACTAACTTCCATAAGAAATATTAAAGCGAATGAAACTTTCTCTTATAGGAAGATGATAGTTTATACACCCTCAAAAAAAATCGCTTCTTTAACATATGTTCCAAACATATTTTGCAGGAAGCACATATATTATTGCATACTGCCGAAACATTAATATGTTTGTTTTATGTGAACATATTATCTGTTTGGAAGCATTTTGAGCCAAAAATATTATATGCTTGGAAGAATTTTCCCCAAACACGATTGTGCTCATTCCCTAACATACTCGTAATTTTCACTTCAACGAAATTTTTTAGTTATTGGCACCTTTTTCTGTAATACAAATAATGTTGAAGAAATTATTCACTTTTATAAATTTTTTAAATTTTACCTTTCGCCTGCACGGAGAATCGAACCGAGGATCATACAGTTTGTAAGCCAACACACTATCCACTGGGCTACGTAGCTGTTATAGTCACCAGTAGATAATTATCGTTTTAAGTTACATTTATATAGCATAGTTTGCAGCACCCACGAGCCCATGCAAACATAACATTATTTAACAGAAACATACATTTGTTTGCCACGTGGAGCAGTGGTTAGCATGTCTGCCTTGCATACAAAGGATCGTGGGTTCAATCCCTGCTCCGACCGAACATTTTTTTTTTTTTTTTAATTTACACATTTATATTTATACTATATTAAATTTTTTTAAATGAAACTTCGAAATGTGTGTTATTAAAGATTTATAGTCAGTAACAGTGCTTGATATAAACGAAATTGACTGATTTTTGGGTAAAATATTATTTTTTATTGCAAAAATAACAATTTTTTAATAAAAAACTGTTTTTGTACAAAACTTTAAAATTTGGAAGGTATTCAAAAACTAACAAAAGAAGAACGTGGAGTCGAGTATAAACATACATACATAATTTTATAATATAAACATAAATTTATTTAGGAGTGAACAGTTTTTTACTAGCATTTAACACCATCGCTCTAAAATTCCTTTTATTTTTCTTTAATAATTCATTTTAATAAAAATAAACTTTTTAAATTGTTTTTTTTTTTTTATTTTTGATGGTGTCCGTCAACTCCTCGTGGACTACTTTTTAATAAAGAGGAACTAAAGTTTGTTTTTTTACATTTTACTGTGTAATTTTTCACTATTTCCTCCTTATTTCATTTTACTGTCCCAACTCTAAAAAGAGTATAGTGCCCTTTCGTTATTCTTATGAAGACCCCTGATTTATTTTAACGAAAAATTGTGCCCATAATGTCAAAATGATAAACAAAACACATATTCACACATGCATAAAATGCTGCTCTCAAGGCGAAAACATATGCAGTTTGTTTTTCAAATGTCTATTCTCTTGGTTCCGAATGTCTATTCTCTTTATTCAAATTAAATAATATTTAGACTTAAGCATATCAAATTTTAGCCTTATCATAAAACAGTTTTCCGAAACAACATACAAGCGGTTTCACAGAAATTGTTCTTTTTTCATTCTCTCGCTTTGTTATGTTGATATCTTTCGTCAACCCTCCCGGTTTCCATCTCTATTTCTTTCTCTATACTCTCTTTTTGTCGCTCTCTGAATAAAATATCACAACATATATATGTTTACTCGAAATTTGTTAATTTATATATGTTTACATTCACACATATTATTTTTATGAAACATTCATGCCCCAAACATAATATATTCTAACATATTAACATAGATGTCCCAAACATTTAGTGTTATTTTAGGAACATAACATGTTCGCACTGAAATATATTGTGGTTTAAAATCGCGCCCGAAACACATTTTGTTTATATCGGAACATATGAAAAACATATTTTTCTAACAGTGTACATAAACATAAAAATTTAAATAAAGTAAAATTGGTGTTGGTGCGTTGGTGGATTTTTTTGTGAGTGTAGATTATGAAACCGTTTGGGATTTTTTATGCAATATTTTGTTTCAACTTCCCACAATTAATGTTTACTCAGCAAATCTATATTGTGATGTTTTTTTGTTTTGAATATCTCCTGGTGGGAAAATCCTACATTCTTCTATGCATGAATTATGGTAATACGATAGTTATTGCTTTTTAAGTTGCGTTCGCGTAAGCCAAAGTCCACTAATAACACTAGTTTACACTGAAAATGTACATTTTATGAGAGTTGACTTTTCTCATGTATTTTTATTTCCGGAATTCGAAAAAAAATTTAAAATTTTTTATGGAACAGTTTTTGAGATATCCCGTTATTTTTAGTTTATCGCTCTTTTTTATACACTCCACCATAGGATGGGGGTATATTAACTTTGTCATTCCGTTTGTAACACATCGAAATATTGCTCTAAGACCCCATAAAGTATATATTCTGGGTCGTGGTGAAATTCTGAGTCGATCTGAGCATGTCCGTTCGTCCGTCCGTCTGTTGAAATCACGCTAACTTCCGAACGAAACAAGCTATCGACTTGAAACTTGGCACAAGTAGTTGTTACTGATGTAGGTCGGATGGTATTGCAAATGGGCCATATCGGTCCACTTTTACTTATAGCCCCCCTATAAACGGACCCCCAAATTTGGCTTGCGATTGCTCTAAGAGAAGTAAATTTCATCCGATCCGGCTGAAATTTGGTACACGGTGTTAGTATATGGTCTCTAACAACCATGCAAAACTTGGTCCATATCGGTCCACTTTTACGTATAACCCCCATATAAACGGACCCCCAAATTCGGCCTGCGATTGCTCTAAGAGAAGCAAATTTCATCCGATCCGGCTGAAATTTGGTACATGGTGTTAGTATATGGTCTCTAACAACCGTGCATAAATTGGTCCATATCGGTCCACTTTTACGTATAGCACCCATATAAACGGACCCCCAAATTTGGCTTGCGATTGCTCTAAGAGAAGCAAATTTCATCCGATCCGGCTAAAATTTGGTACATTTTTTTAGTATATGGAATCTAACAACCATGTAAAAAGTGGTCTATATCGGTCCATAATTACATATAGCCCCCATATAAACCAATCCCCTGATTTGGCTTGCGGAGCCTCTAAGAGAACCAAATTTCATCCGATCTGGCTGAAATTTGGTACATGGTGTTAGTATATGGTCTCTAACAAGCATGCAAAAATTGGTCAACATTGGTCCATAATTGTATATAGCCCCCATATAAACCGATCCCCCGATTTGGCTTGCGGAGCCTCTAAGAGAAGCAAATTTCATCCGATCCGGCTGAAATTTGGTACTGGTGTTGGTATATGTTCTCTAATGGCAATGCAAAAATTGGTCTACATCGGCACATAATTATATATAGCCCCCATATAAGCCGATCCCCAGAATTGACCTCCGGAGCCTCTTAGAGGAGCAAAATTCATCCGATCCGGTTGAAATTTGGTACGTGGTGTTAGTATATGGTCTCTAACAAACACGAAAGAATTGATTTATAAATTTAAAATTTTATTTTGTCAAAATTTTATTTCGTTGTTGTTTTTTTATTTCAGC
Organism: Haematobia irritans; assembly: GCF_050003625.1. NCBI lineage: Eukaryota > Metazoa > Arthropoda > Insecta > Diptera > Muscidae > Haematobia > Haematobia irritans. Next base: position 220,744,020 of record NC_134399.1, on the reverse strand, counting down.
TTAAAACCATACATTGACTAAACTACAAGAGTAGCTTAACCAACAGAGGAAAAGAATGTTTGTCAAATTTATTTGGGCAAAGCCCTATAGACTGCAAGATGGTTGGATGGACGCACGTTTCGGAATTACCACATTCCTCATCAGCATCCTCTACTTGCAGCAAAACTATCAACCAATTATCAGAATAAATTCAGGCAGTTTATTAAACCCAACAAAAACCACACTTGAACCCTCCGAAAAAAGGTTTTACATTGATAGCCGGCTTATGCCGAAAAATTTTATTTCTATAGAAACTTTAAACTTAATTATATACGTATTTAATCGGCCTTTTTTACTTTAATAAAGGGTGATTCTTTTGAGGTTAGGATTTTCATGCATTAGTATTTGACAGATCACGTGGGATTTCAGACATGGTGTCAAAGAGAAAGATGCTCAGTATGCTTTGACATTTCATCATGAATAGACTTACTAACGTGCAACGCTTGCAAATCATTGAATTTTATTACCAAAATCAGTGTTCGGTTCGAAATGTGTTTCGCGCTTTTTTATCGACAAATTTTGTTCAGCGATGAGGCTCATTTCTGGTTGAATGGCTACGTAAATAAGCAAAATTGCCGCATTTGGAGTGAAGAGCAACCAGAAGCCGTTCAAGAACTGCCCATGCATCCCGAAAAATGCACTGTTTGGTGTGGTTTGTACGCTGGTGGAATCATTGGACCGTATTTTTTCAAAGATGCTGTTGGACGCAACGTTACGGTGAATGGCGATCGCTATCGTTCGATGCTAACAAACTTTTTGTTGCCAAAAATGGAAGAACTGAACTTGGTTGACATGTGGTTTCAACAAGATGGCGCTACATGCCACACAGCTCGCGATTCTATGGCCATTTTGAGTATGTTGGCCACCAAGATCATGCGATTTGACGCCTTTAGACTATTTTTTGTGGGGCTACGTCAAGTCTAAAGTCTACAGAAATAAGCCAGCAACTATTCCAGCTTTGGAAGACAACATTTCCGAAGAAATTCGGGCGATTCCGGCCGAAATGCTCGAAAAAGTTGCCCAAAATTGGACTTTCCGAATGGACCACCTAAGACGCAGCCGCGGTCAACATTTAAATGAAATTATCTTCAAAAAGTAAATGTCATGGACCAATCTAACGTTTCAAATAAAGAACCGATGAGATTTTGCAAATTTTATGCGTTTTTTTTTTTTAAAAAGTTATCAAGCTCTTAACAAATCACCCTTTATATACCACGTATGGGCTATGTGGTGTATATTACCAAAGATTATAGATTTGAGGAAGATGGGAGATTGGCTTGCGTCATACAAAATGTTGCATTTACCAGATTAGTTCAATACATGTTTGTAATATTTTAGTTGTTTAGGTTTTTATTGTTTAAATGAAAATTTTAATTTTCTTAATGAAACAATGTTAAATTTTAGGCAACAACAAAAAAAATTACATTTTCCCCTTTATGGAAATTTATTTCGTGCCTTAATTTCTTTTTATTTGCATTTTAATGCTATGTCAATACTTGTCGTATACGCGTTTGGTTCGAGTATTAAACTAATGTGGTAAATGTTTTGATGTGCTCAGTAGCCAATCTCCTATATTCCTCTTCTATAATCTTTGTATATTACGGTGTTAGGAAGTTTTAAGATACCTTGCCATCGGCTTCAGTAGAAGTTTCTACGCAATCCATGGTGGAGGGTACATAAGCTTCGGCCGGGCCGAACTTACGGCCGTATATACTTGTTCACTAAATAAATTATATCTCGAATTAGTATTGTCCGATTATATCGTTGTTGATACTACAGTATACATATCAGCAAATGTACATGAAAAAAAATTTATTTTGTAAACTAGTGTAATCTAACCAACTCACAGAAAACTCATCAAATTTGCAATGGACATTAATTCGCTCACAAACAAATATGATTCGAAATATAATGAAAAAAAATCGTTGTATGCATAACTATTACTTGTATGGCACATTTATTTTATACTAGCGTAACCCGGCCCGCTTCGCTGCGCCTTCCGAAGCGTATTTGGAGGAACATTTTGCGTTAACTTAGTCAACTATATCCTTCGTGCTGAAAACAAATTTGAAAAGATTTGAATTCTTTTAAACAAATCGGACTACTTGATTTTTCGTTTATAGGTACAAATACGGCGGGAGAGGGTGTACCTTCTTCTATATTTCTCGTGAATTTTAAGTGTGGTTTGTCAAGTAAAGGTATCCTTCTCCTCAACATATCTGAAAATTAAGCATTATATTATAATAACATACAAAGAATTACTGTTTCCTATCCAATAAATCGGAAAAGACAAAAGTAGTAAAAAATTTTACCACATTAACATTTGCTAAAATGTTGGAAAATAATGCACCCTCTACGTTGGCTGCCAATTTCATGTAAATTTAAGTTCTTTACTAAAAAGAAGTCTGGCAGAAGCCTGTGCAAAAATCATAAAATTATGTACCGAGTTCCCATTTACGGACAACCCTCTACTTTCAACTTAAGAAAAAAAAAACGGACAAAAGGGAACCCTCTCTTTACTAATAAGAAGTCTGGAGGAAAGAAGCCTGTGCAAAAATCATAAAATTATATACCGAGTTCCCATTTACGGACAACCCTCCACTTTCAATTTAAGAGAAAAAACCGACAAAAGGGAACTCTCTCCCCACCTTCGCTCCACTCTGACCTGATATCGGACTATCACGTACCCTATATTAATTTCGCAACTACTCAATGGTCCTTATAAATTCTATCGAAGTAAATCGACAAAGTTTATTTCAATTTTCCCCTTCCCCAACCAGATATCGAAAAATCATATATTAATTTAAAAATCATGTATAAATTTCATCACCTCCTCCCACGTTCCCTGTAAATTTCAAGTAGATCGGAGATGTTTAATTTTTGCTCTATTGTTTTAAAGGGACGTCACTTTCCCCGATACAATATCGACAAATACCGTAGTGAATAGCACCCCTAACCTTCCCTGAAAATTCTTGAAACTTTCCTTCAAGTGTGGGGCAATGAAGGTTGCCTCTTCATTTATAACCTTTTCCCCCGCTTCCTTTGTAAATTTCAAGAAAACTTAAATTTTTTATATTTCATGTTAGCCTGATACCGAAACAGGCAATTGACGTCCAAATGCATTATATCTAATTATACAATTATTTTTCGAGCTTTATGGACAGATATAGATTAAGGATCATGGTTAATAGAGCCATTTTTTTGCAGTTTTAGAGGAGGACCTCCTCCCCGACCAAATGTCGAAAAGCGTATCTTTTGTAAACGTCCCAGAAAATGTCAAGCAAATTATAAGCCTAAAGGGGCGGCCTCTCTTCCGTCCAAAAATCACAAAATCAGGTATCAACTATTACGGTTGACAGAGGTTACGATCTCTCCCCAGTCCTCTGTAAATTTCAAGTAACTCGGTAAAGTTTAATTGTTTCTCTGTATGTACTTAAGAGAAGCGGATGTCTCCCTATGCCCTTTTATTTTTATTAAAAAATCAGGAACCTGATATAAATTTCATAACCTCACCCATTTTTCCGTAAAATTTCAGTCGGGGGAGTTTAGTTTTGTTTTCACTGTACTTTAAAAAAAAAAGTCGTGCAAAGGGGTGGCCCCCCTCCACGACCAAATATCGAAAAATAATGTAGCGGATTTTTGTCTAGATGCCAACCCCAACATTCAATGAAAATTTCATGCAAATCGCATAATTTTGTTCCAAGTTTCAAAAAGTAAGGCAAGGGGGAGGTCCCCCTCCCCGTCCGCATATGAAATCATCAGGTACCCCATATTAATTCCATAACCTCACCACATGTTCTCTTTAAATCTCAGATAATTTAGAGAATTTTAGTTTTTTCACTGTACTTTAAAAAAAAGTCGAACAAAGGGGAGGTCCCCCTCCGCCACCAAATATCGAAATATAAAGTAGCGGATCTTTGTCTAGTTGCCAACCCCAACCTTCAATGAAAATTTCAAGCAAATCGGTCAACTTTGGTCCAATTTTCAAAAAGTCCGACAAAGGGGAGGTCCCCCTCCGCGACCAGGTGTCAAAAAATGAGGTACCCTATTTTCACCACATGAACGTCCCCTATGATCTCTGAAAGTTTCAAGTAAATCGGTTCGGCCGTTTCGGAGCCAACTCGGTTCATACAAACAAACAAACAAACAAATAAACAAACATAGATTGAATTTTATATATATAGAAGATAATGGCATTGTACGACGGTGTTTTTTTATAACAAACTCTTTGTTTCAATGTCCCTACATTCGTTGGTTTGAGACAAAAATAATAAAAATTATGTAGGGCGTTCGATACATATCTGTCGTTTACTAAGAATAAGAAGAAATTAATGTCAGGAAATGGAAAATCAAGCAAATACACCTCATTATTAATTACTTAAAATTTAACATCATTATTGTTGTTAGGTGTTGCCATCTACAGGTGAATAGTTATTACCAACAGCGACATCTATTATCCGTTATCTTCAACCTAGGTACTGTATAAAGCATGAATAAAAAATGTGATGCTTAATTTTATGTTCATTTATGTTTTTACTTATTAATGTTAACCAATTTTCATAAATACGACGTTATTATACGACATAAAATTTATTCTGTTTATTATTGATAGAGGCAGCGTGTCTGGAAAAATATACCAAATTGGAACAAAAATACCATACTATCATTCAAGCACTTCATTTTCGTTTTTATTTAAATAATTTATAATAAGCTAGTCGCGCTTTGTGATTCACAAAATATCAAAATGGCTCTCGAAACTATAATGATGGCAAAATACTTTCAGTTGGCGTTTGTTGTAGGGCCAGAGTATAAAAGGATTCACATTAGTCGAATTTGAAAATAACAAAAAGTCGACTTCGATTTTTATGATCAATAGTCGAAATGTCGATTTTTGATATTCATATTCTTACTTGTACCCAATGCAAAGTAGCATTATTTTTAATTTATACCCGAACATTTCTGGCGTATTTTCCTATGGAATTAAAATGTAAACAGCCTATAACAACGTTTCGGAAAATATTCATTAGCAAAAGTATCTACGTAGCGGTTTGTGCATACAAATATATTTATTCACTTATAATATAGTAGTTTGGTGGAAAACCCAAACCTAGTACTCACCTTAAGGTATAATAATATCGTATCCGTCAAACTATATGCTTTTCTTACTTGTCACGCAAACATTATTTACAGAAATTATAAATATAAATAAATATTATTTTATTTCTAGACAATTTCGTGATCCAATTATATCAAAATTTTTGTACGATAAATCGTGAGTGTTGAGCCTTTTGCACATTTCAGCAGTCACTGTACAGTACCAGTGATGATACACAAATGTTTTGTCCAACAAATACATTTTCAGCTGTAATAACGACAACAAACACATAAACATTAATTAGGAAAGATGATATACAATTTGCACATTAATTAATAAAATATTAAAATGTAATCATTATTAAATTAATATAAATTCTACATTTAAATAAAAATAGTATTGGTACTTATCTTGTGGCCATTGTAACAAAAGTACAAAATGCCATCACTGACATTAAACATTAAAAATGTCAAAAAAGACTACGTGAGAAAGTCTACAGTTGTTTTTCTGCTTTTGAGTGATTTGGTTGCATATAAAGTGATCGGTGAAAATAAATGATAGGTAGAGTTCTAGTGTGTTCTCATTTTATGTTTCTTTTCTCGTTTTCGTGGTTGCATATATTACATTTTCTTTTGTCCCCGTTTTTTTGATGTGTGTGTATACTGTTATGTGTTGTGTTTTTTGTGTACAGATATATTCTGTGTAAAGAATACCTGTATACTATGTATATATTTATATTATTGGAGTGTGCTTTGAAAATAAAATCCCACCGACAAACTAACAAAACCATAATTTATTATTTTTATGTAATTTCACAATTCATTTCCACTGCGCATTTATGCATAAAGTAATATGATAATAATCACATATGTATGTGCAAATGTGTATTTTATATACACAGAAACAAAGTGTAGATAAGAAGTTGTGTTGGCACATGTATTAAAACCTCAAGAGTCACATTGGAAAAGGGGTTTGGTTGTGGTTAGTTGGGAAGGTGTAATAAAAGTATGAAATGATTATTTGAGAAAAGCAAATAAATATAATTCCCAATATATTAAAAAACATTTGTTGGTAAATTCCCGTAGGTCCTAGAATAAAACCGATTTGTAAAACCAAAAATCTGGGGGTATGCCTACGATATAATGATATCGTAGGGAAGAATCTGCAAAATTCTATTATTTTTTTCGTGTTTTCGTGCTGCTAAAAACACAATTCTAATCATATGAAAGATGAGGGAAATGGTGATCAGCGTGAAAGATATTTTATAAAAAAAGACAAAAAAAAAGTTTTTTTTTTTGTTAAAATGGACTATGAGAAATTGATATTATTCGTGCAGTCGCGTGAGTGCGCGAGTGCAGTGCATAATATGGTACGTTTTTTAATTAAGGCCGTATGTACCTCTAGCGACAAATTTCGTTCCGATAAGACATGCATTGCTATTTATACTAACGAAATTTTTGGTAACGTTGAATTTCGTAAGCTGGTACGCACTTCTAATGAAAGTTTTTGTTCATAATAGGGTTGCCAAAAGCATATTTTGGAGAGATGTTGACGACTCATGGCAGCAAACATTTAATTTATTACAATCATTTTGTGTGTAAAAGTTTTAGGAGGTCTGTAAATAATCAACAATTTATTTGAGGAATATTTGGAACAAATATTAACAATCTTTAAAAGCGATTAGCTGGTTTAAAATTTGTGTGCAATATGCTACTCTATACGAGGGCAGTTCGAAAACATCGTAGCCTAGCACACCTTGCGCGGTATAAGCAGAAAAAAGTTAAGTGTTTTGGAAACTTCCATGTCTGTTATGAACACATGTTAAATTTTGTTTCGATCTGGCAACTCCTTCATATAAAAACAGATGTTCAAAAAAGACGCATCCGCAATTTTTTAAAGTTTATCGGGACAAGAAATTCATAATGATATGGTGAATGTTAGGTAAAAACAAGTAAGGAAAGTCTAAAGTCGGGGCCGACTATATTATACCCTGCACCACTTTGTAGATCTAAATTTTCGATACCATATCACATCCATCAAATGTGTTGGGGGCTATATATAAAGGTTTGTCGATATATATGTATTAGAAATTTAGGAAAATTAGTCATTTTTACACCTTTTGGACTAAGCAGTGGCGATTTTACAAAGGAAAATGTTGGTATTTTGACCATTTTTGTCGAAATCAGAAAAACATATATATGGGAGCTATATCTAAATCTGAACCGATTTCAACCAAATTTGGCACGCATAGCTACAATGCTAATTCTACTCCCTGTGCAAAATTTCAAATAATTCGGAGTTAAAAATTGGCCTCTGTGGTCATATGAGTGTAAATCGGGCGAAAGCTATATATGGGAGATATATCTAAATCTGAACCGATTTCAACCAAATTTGGCACGCATAGCAACAATGCTAATTCTACTCCATGTGCAAAATTTCAACAAAATCGGAGCAAAAAATTGGCCTCTCTTGTCATATGTGTGTAAATCGGGCGAAAGCTATATATGGGAGCTATATCTAAATCTGAACCGATTTCAACCAAATTTAGCGCGCATAGCTACAATGCTAATTCTACTCCATGTGCAATTAAATCGAGTTAAAAAATTGGCCACTGTGGTCATATGAGTGTAAATCGGGCGAACGATATATATGAGAGCTATATCTAAATCTGAACCGCTTTCAATAAAATTTGGCACACTTGACTATAGTACTAATGGTTCTTCTTGTGCAAAATTTTAAGCAAATTAGGGTACAACTCTGGCTTATGGGGCCATATAAGTCCATATCGGGCGAAATATATATATATGGGAGCTATATCTAAATCTGAACCGATTTCTTCCAAAATCAATAGGTTTCTATTCTGAGCCAAAACACATACTTGTGTCAAATTTGAAGTCGATTGGACTAAAACTGCGACCTAGACTTTGATTACAAAAATGTGTTCACGGACAGACGGACATGGCAAAAACAATTCAATCGGCTGGTAAGGTTATGGCAACGGTTTTTTGGGACTTCAAAGGTATTTTATTGATTGACTATCTGCAAAAGGGTAAAACAGTAAATTCAGGGTACTATTGCAAACTTTTGGATCAATTAAATTTACAAATTCGAGAAAAACGTCCTGGCTTACAACACAAAAAAATAATTTTTCATCAAGACAACGCACCAGCGCACAAGAGTGTTTTAACAATGGCTAAAATCAACTAATTAAAGTTGCTTGACCACCTACCTTATTCTCCTGATTTAGCTCCCAGTGACTTGTTCCCAAATCTAAAAAAATTCCTTTGTGGCAAGCGTTTTACCTCAAATGAAGATGCAATTACAGTTGTAAATCACTATTTTGAAGATCTTGAGGAAAACTATTTTAATCAAGGGATAGAATTGCTATAAAATCATTGGACTAAGGAGATTATATTGAAAAATAAAAATATTTTTGAAAAATAACTATTCTCAATCATTGATAGGCTAAGAAGTTTCCGAACCGCCCCCCGTACACAACCCGTTTTTTTTTTGTTGTAGACTTAAATAAAATTTTGCTACCGAAAATTTCGCGAGAGGTGCATACCGGCCTTTTGGGGTAATTGTCAAAAGATCACACGTTGCCGTTACGTTACGACAACTTTATAACTGTAGATATATGACTCAGATTACTTTATGCAGTTGCTCATTATTTCAAGAGACTTTCTTTAACAATTTATAAAAATACAAAGCAAATATCTGAGCAGACGTATATACAAAAATAGTCTTTGACAAAATCGTTCACCGTTTTCCTGAATCGTTCCTTTTGTAGAAAGGAACTAGTTCCTTTAAATGGTCTCATCTCATTCTAAAAATTAGTGCCGGCTTTACTATTTGCCATCACTGTCATCTACTACTATCGGAGGGACTAGGGTCTTTATTCCTCGTTCCTCCATTCTATTAGTTCCTTTGAATAACTTCAATCATTCAACTGGTGACGCTCTTTCGCAAGCAACTAGTGGAAATAGAATAAGCACGTTTGTATGAAGAAATATACAAGTTTGGATTAACATTCCGTATTCGATGTATTTTTAAACCGAATTACTTTTTTTTTATTTTATATAAATGCAGCTTAAATGATCCGTTTTTGTAGCATCTTTGAAATTCATTTTTCAATTTGCAGGGAAACAAATGTTGGGCCAATTGTACTAATTTTGATACATCTCTCTTCCGAAAAGTACAATTGTACTACAATGACCTATTTGGTACAATTTGAGATATTCAGTTCGTGTTCAAAATGCTCCAGACGCCCCAGCATCAAAACGGATTATATGGTGTTTATACAATAAGTTTGTCCATTATAAATATCTTGTTCAAATCTTTTTGGTACTGACTAATTACAGTCAAGTGGAATAAAAATTTTACATTTAAAATCTGTAACGACAAAATTTACTAATATCGACCATCTGACTAAAATACAACATTTCGGAAGATTGAATGCAAAATTTGTTCGGTGACTATATTCCAACCCATTATTTTTGAAATTGTATACAATTTGAACTCAAAAGTACACTTTTTTTCGTTGGTACAATTTAAAAATTTGATTTTTCATCATATGATGGTGTCAAACAACTGACAAAATTGGAATGAGTCATTAAATAAGAAAAGGAACATAGGAGCGAAAGTGACGGAACTAGTACCGGTCGTTCCAGTTGGTGAACCGTTCATTGGAAATAGTTCGTCCCGAAACGACAGAAGACTATAAAAAACATCTTTTGGTTTTTTCAGTATATTGTATCAATAAAACACTGTCTCAAGCCTTTTTCAAAACATAATGAAAAACCTAATTTAATATTATTATCAAGTATGTGCATATATGCACATACGCTCTCTTTATAAAGAGAGCGATCAATTGCATACACACACAAACACAATTTCTCTCTGTTGTCTACTTTTATGAGTTACTAGAAACAGGGATGGAAAGTACAAAAAAATTTGTTTTTTTAATGATAAAGTACAAACATAAAACGTACTTCAAGCTCAAAAAATAAGATGTATATCGATTATAAGACGCATAAATACATATGTTATTAAAACATTATGATATATTTATCCATGTTGCATTCATTAAAGCAAGAATCATTAGGTTTTAGCATATCTTTTGTTGTTATTACATTACAGAGTTCTGTACTTTTTATAGAAAAAAATGCATAGTACGTTTACTGAAGACTTAATAATGTATAATAATGCAACTATGTCCGATAAAATTGAATTTACTTTCCGTTAACTAGAAGTTAAAGCCAAACGGAGCTACATGAAAATGGCCGTAATTTTCTTATAAGGTGGGTATTAAGTTCGAGTTTAGCTGCAAAAGTGAAAACTAAATCAGTGAAAAAAGGCATAAAATTATACATATTTGTTTCAAATTTTATTATAACTTGATGGGGAATAGCTCAAAGCAAATTGACATAAAGTTTCTATTCCTTACAATGGATTATTAAAGAAAAGTAATCGTGAAAAAATGACGATTTTAGCGGCTAAACTCGAACTTAATACCCACCTATACGTTTTTTTCTTATGGCGTTTGTGTTCTTTTCAGCAATTTTAGCCATAGTGAGTAAAATACACTGTTACTCTCTTGCTAGTTTTTAATGCAACGCGAGCGGACCTTATTGTAACACCAATGTAGTTTCCATAAGAAAAGTACGTTTTAATATTTTCCATCTCTGACCGTTGAAATGTGCCCTTCATGCATATGTTTTGTGTTGTTATACACATTTTAAATGCCGTTACCTAGTAGGCTTCCCAATATGTGTATATAGTACAGCGTTGCCACAACGAAATTTTATTTTGGACCAAATTTTTTCCAAAATCGGACCAAAATTCCCTCCAGCGGACCAAATTTCCAATTTCGAAGAAAAATGCTTTAAAACTTATTTTATTGTTGTACATAGTACTTTTATTAAAAAAAGTAAAGTAAACCAGAAAGCACTAATATGATTTAGCGGCTGACATAGTAATCAAAACGTCGACTTATCAACGTTTTTTAAAATTTGAGAAAATAGACTTTTGGAAAAGGTCAATTTTAGTTGACATCAACTTAGAGGAAATTAAAGACGCATTTGGTTTATATTGCCTTTGCCCCATGAAGACCCTACTTGAGAGAATACAATAGATTTCCGTAGTGTTGCTTCGCACCCATAATTTTGTGCGGCAAATTTGGTCCATATCGGCCCATATTCTTATATAGCTCAATCCTAATATTCCACTTCTTGTGCACATTCGAGTATTGGGGTTAAAATTGTCCAAAAAATATAAAACCTGACCCAAGACCTAAAATGCGAGATTTTCTGTGATTGAAATAGTATCTAATCCCACACTGAAAAAAAGCATTCACGGTTCCATAGATTTTGTCTTTGCTCTTGTAGACTACAAGGGAAAATTATTTTATGTTTCAAATAAAAAACGACTTTAAAATATTTTAACACTTTATTTTAAAGTCCCTCATATGCAAAACAGTTAAAGAAAACTTCTAGCAATAATAAATAAATTATTTTGTATATGGTGATATATTTTTAAACGCTTTTTAGTTTTATACTCAAGATGCAAAAATTCAACAATACTACGAGGGCGGTTCGGAAACTGCTTAGCCTATCAATGAAAGAGAATAGTTAGTTTTTCAAAAATATTTTTATTTTTCAATATAATCTCCTGAAACTTCAATACAATTAGTCCAACGCTTTTCTAGCAATTCTATCCCTTGTGCGCTGGTGCATTGTCTTGATGAAAAATTATTTTTTGTGTTGTAAGCCAGGTCGTTTTTCTCGAATTTGTACATTTAATTGATCCGAAAGGTTGCAATAGTACTCTGAATTTATTGTTTTGCCCTTTTGCAGATAGTCAATTAATAAAATAACTTCACGCAAAGAAAAAAAACGTTTGGAAAACGTGTACCGAAAACGTTTTTCTTTTGTTAGAGTTTTTTGAATTGCTGCGAAAATTTTAAACTTTTATCACCAAAAAAATTCGTTTGTTACAAAATTTTTATTTTTTCAATAAAAAAAGTTATTTTTGAAATAACAACACAGTCCATTTCGTTTATATCAAACACTGTTCTTTTCTGACTTTAGGTCTTTAATAAGACACATTTTACAGTTCAAAATTTAATATAGTACAATGTAATGTTGAACATTTTTTCGGAATCTTCCGAATATATCTGGAATATATGTAAAAAAAACAAAAGCAAAAAAAAAAACTTTGGCCGAAGCAGGGATCGAACCCACGACCCTTGGCATGAGAGTCGGACGTAGCTACCACTGCTCCACGGTGCCAAACTAACTGTTTGTTTCTGTTAAATAAACATTGTTTATTCGGTTCGTGGGCGCCGCAAGCTATGCTATATAAATATAACTTATATGGATATTTATCTATTGATGACCATAACAGGTACACAGCTCAGTGGTTAGTGTGTTGGCTTACAATGTGCATGGTCCGCGTTTCGATTCTCCGTCCAAGCGAAAGGTAAAAAAAAAAATTTTAAAATTTATAAAATCGTATAATTTCTTCTACATTGTTGGTATTACAGGAAAAGGTGTTAAGAACTAAAAATCCTCGTGGATGTGAGAAAGATGTGAGGGACAATGCAATTAGCAAGAAAATAATGTTTTTTTTTGAGCTAGTCTTTATGAAATTGTTTTTACATCCTGGAAAAGAATAAACGTTTATCACAAAAAGTATATACTTTTCTTCCAAATACACTTCCTTACAGCGAAAAGCAAATGAGAAACGAACTTTGTTTGTCTAAAATTTCGTTTGGGAGGAAAGAATTATTTTTTTGCGTGTTTGAAGTCCCAAAAAACCGTTGCCATAACCTTACCAGCCGATTGAATTGTTTTTGCCTTCTTTGGGGACTTTCTCCTGCTTCAGTTCATTGTTTGGATTGTACTGTTAACAAATGCGGCACCCATTTTGCAGAAAGCTTTTTCATATTTTTCAAATTAAATGGACTCGATCATTTGAGATGCCCATGATATTAACAATTTCACGCACTTTTATTCGTCGATCATTTAATACCATATCATGCACTTTGGCTACAATTTCTGTTGTTGTTGCTGTTTTTGGACGTCCACTACGTGGTTCATCTTCAATACTTGTACGACCACGTTTAAATTCAGCAACCCAATTTTTTACTGCTGCATATGAAGGAGCACTTTCACCTAAAACATTCACCATATCATTATGAATTTTTTGTCCCGATAAACCTTTTTTATGTAAATATTTAATGACAGCACGCATTTCTAATTTTTCCATTGTAAAAAAAATTGTGGATGCGTCTCTTTTGAACACCTGTTTCTATATGAAGGAGTTGCCAAATCGAAACAAAATTTAACATGTGTTCATAACACTTAACTTTTTTCTGTTTATACCGCGCTTTTTGTGCTAGGCTAAGAAGTTTCCGAACTGCCCTCGTATAGATGATTTCATTGATTTTGCAGATTTTTATCAGAAGTATTAAAGCCAAGTTGACTTAAGTAAAACGAAATTTTCTTTCATGTTAGGTTAGGTTAGGTTAGGTTAGGTTATGTGGCAGCCCGATGTATCAGGCTTACTTAGACTATTCAGTCCATTGTGATACCACAGTGGTGAACTTCTCTCTTATCACTGAGTGCTGCCCGATTCCATGTTAAGCTCAATGACAAGGGACTTCCTTTTTATAGCCGAGTCCGAACGGCGTTCCACATTCCAGTGAAACCACTTAGAGAAGCTTTGAAACCCTCAGAAATGTCACCAGCATTACTGAGGTGGGATAATCCACCGCTGAAAAACTTTTTGGTGTTCGGTCGTAGCAGGAATCGAACCCACGACCTTGTGTATGCAAGGCGGGCATGCTAACCATTGCACCACGGTGGCTCCCTTCTTTCATGTTAGGATACCCAATTTTAAGTCGAATCGTTTAACTATAAAGACAAAACGACTTCATTGAAAAGTTTATCGACTTTTGGACAAGGAAAAAACTTTATATCAGAGAAATGATTCTGTGCTAAGCAAACTTCGCATTCATATTTAATAACATGAAATATTCGGCCTCACGACAATATTTTTTTCAGTGAATAGATACTATTGAATATGTGATAAAAAATTTTGAATACTAGAAAAAATGTATAATTTTGACCAAATTTATGAAAATCGACCAAAACGGACCAATTTCCGTTTGGTCCGACCATCGGACCAAATTTAGAAATTAGAAATCTTTTGGACCAATTTTGGTCCGATCGGACCAAAATGGCAACGCTGATATAGTATATACACATGATTTAGTTGCTATTAGTGATTTGAACAGTACGGTTGAGTGGAATAGTTTTTTTCCTTTGTGATTAATTCATAATATTTTAACTACCTATAAAGCCCAATTATTGATTATTTTCCAAAACGCGATGCAACAAATATTTTAGTAAGTATTGACCTAATTATTTAGTTTCCTATTGCCTTTCGTTCACTTGGAGACTATAAATCGCTCATTGATTTACAGTTTCAGTGTGGGACAATCAGAGCACTTTTTTATAAAGAAAATTCAACAATTAAACGCATTTATGTCAGTGTATTACAAGGGTTTCCATATGGATAATTTTCAAAAGAGAACTTTCGCTTTTAAAAAAAGAGAACATTTTAACTAAAAAAGAGTTTACAATAAAAAAATTCTTTATTAAATAATGAATAATTTTATTGATGTTAAAATTAAAATAATAATAGTTTCTAATGATAGAAATAACGAAATAAATATATAATAAAACAATAAAAAAAAAACAAAAAGAATCACATTTTCTTAAAAAATAAACAAAATAAATCCAAAAATACGCTGTCAAAAATAAAACACACATGTTCTTATGATCTCGCCCACAATTGACGACGACAACGTATTGGCGTATTTACGTCGTACGTTCAGTTACATATATTTCTAATTTTAACGCCGTACGTCGAAACGTCGCAATTGTGTTCCGGCCTTTAATTTGTCAATAGATTTAACCCAGTAAACAATTAGTGGCGAATTCCAACTAAATAAACAAAATTCCATCAATCTAGGATTTTTTTGAAATAGACCTCTGTTGGACATAAAAATACGGCACCAAAAAAAGAGAGTGAACAAAAAGATACGAACACAAAAAGAGAACATGTTCTCTTTAAAAGAGATGTAATGGACAGCCTAGTATTACATAGCGTAGTGAAATCACTGTTTTTTAACATAACATTAATTTTATCTCCATTCAGTTGAAAATTAAAATACTCACCCTTGTTCTGGTTTACGAATTCGAAAAACGCAAAATTTTTATCTGTAAATAACTTCTGAACCACTTCATATTTTGCCAAGGAATATGAAGTGGTTCTGGAACTAGCGATAGAAGAAAAGTTTGCGTTTTGCCAGAATAGGAGGGATTATTTCTGCTATCCGAACGAACGGTAGTTATTCACTTTCGTTTAGATTTGGGATTCTCTAACATCCTTTCGTTCGTTCGCATGGCTTACGTTAAGGTGGAATTACATACCATGCGAACATGCGTGCGTACGTTGTATTCGAATGAGTTGTCGAATACGATTATTTAATTGAGTTACACAGCATGCGTCGGACCACCAATAAATTTGCTGATTACTTTCCTCGTCTCTGTGCTTTTTATTATGCTTTTATATTCCACGCACGTTTGAAAGATGCTAAATTTCAACAAGTTTTCATACATTTTTTCAAAGGATTGGAGTAATATTCAAGTTGAGAAATTGTTGAGAAAATCGCATTCTCAACAAAAAACAGACATTACCCTCAACAGTAAAATTCAACACATTAGCAATAATTTCTCAAGTGTTATCCTCAAATTGAAATGTATAATTTCTCAAACAATTTTCGTTGCGAGTTAAATTAAAAATTTTTATAAATTATATCCCCACTTCTAATTGGAAGTCAAAGCCAAAATTCTATGAATTTTGTAACAACAAACAACAACAAGAAACAAAAAAAAAATTATATTTACCCTCAAACTCAATAGTTGTTGCATTTGAAAAACGCTCATCATGTGTTTATTGGGTAGGTATTGCCAGAATCAGAGAGGAGGAAATACAAGATGACGAAAAATTCTTTTCTGCAAAGAAAACAAATGTAAACCGTATAGATGTTGCACAATGACCGTAGTTTTTGGTATCACCGGCATAGTGGTCGAAGCGATGCTTTGATGAATTAGTTATAGAAACATCGACAATTATAATTTCAAATTGTCTTCCAAAAAAATACAATGAAAACATTTATAAAAAATATTTGTTATTACAAAGTAGGTTCTAGATCATATTTTCCTTTAGTTTCGTAAAGCCGGCAGAGACCCGAACTGGGTGACGCCAACGCACCGACAAAAACTGCATGATATTAGAGAAATTTTCCTTATGACTGCCACCTACTGACGCAGTTTCGTTCTCTTGTGTTTTCATTCTCTCTGCCAGAATATAGTATAGTGTTGCCAGATGATGGGATTCCGGGATTTGTCGGGACATGGAAAAACAGTCGAAAATAGTTGTCCATATTTTATCACATGGTATTTCTTTTGGTAAATTCGCATAAACGCCACCTAAAGACTGGTACTATGTTCAGTTTTCGAGTTGAAAATCACTTTATTTTCGCAAATACTTTTTCTAACACAATCAAAATTATAAATAAAAACAATTATATTCCTGTTAAATATTAATTAACTCTAGATGAAAAAGACAATATGTATCAATTGAGTTAGTACATCTGCTTTAAAAGTAGTTATTGTCTAGAGACTTTTTTCTGTTTTTTTATTGAAGCCACTTCAACAACATATTTATTTTTGTTTTATTTGTTTAATATTGAGGTTAATCAAAGTCTATCTTGTATATTCGCTATGTATAGTATTAGTAAAAAGTGGCAACCCTAAATTTACGAAAAGAAAGCTTTCACTCAATTTACATCCTAGAGATAATTTACAATAGGATTATTAATACGTCTGACTGTTGCCCCCCAATAAACTCGTCCACAAACTTCTAACTCTTGCGTTTTTTGTTCTTGTTTTTCTCTTTACTGATTTACATTTCCTGGAGCCTTTTAACTGAAAATCAAATACAGTCCATTGCAGAAGAACCTGCTAGGAAATTGTATAATTTATTTGTTTTTGTTAGTGATGAGATTGAATGGAATGGTACAAAATCTGACAGACAAATGTGCGTTTAAAACCAAAAATATTTTTTAAAGCGATTTGATTTCAAATCGTTTTCAAATATTCGTTTAGTTATTGAAATTCCGGGTTTTTTTGGCAAAATTTGTGAAAGATTCGGGACACTTCCTGGAGAAGACGATTTTACATAAAATTCAATCTGGCATTACCGGTTATTTGCCAAACTTTTCTCATTGCTTATATCTGGGGGGTTACTCTGTATTGCGATACGAAAGCAAATGCGATGCGATAGTTAAATGCGTTAAGAGTACAATTCGGTACTCTGTATCACTTGCGCAAACGCTTTCGCAAAGTAAACTGAAAATATGGTAACGCTTTAGCAAAATAAAGCGAAAATATGACAACGCTGGCTGCACAATGTAAACAATAACGAAAATGATAAAAAGAAATGTCAAAAAATTGTAAATAAAAACATTTTAAACAATCTTCCGTTCGGTGCGTGTTCTTTTAAAACTTGCTAATCGTTTATAACAAAAAAGTAATAATTATGGATTCGATAGCGTTATGGTTTGAAGAAAATTAACATGAACGAATTACAAGAAGAATTTTGCGAGATCGGTCAAATATACTCTCCCTAAGTGACCACGGGTAAGAAAATGGAAACTCAAATTATGTGACAAACGTTTTCGAATATTTCATTTTTATAGATTTCGTCTTAATAAAGATGCGTTTATGTATGTATTAAACGCTATTAAAGACGACCTCGTCGTTCCAAATAAATCCACAGCCATTCCAACTCCAATAAAAGTGGCCGCTGCTTTGAAATTGCTTGGACAAGGTGGTTATCTACAAATCGGCCAAGACCATCTTTTAGGACTATCAGAGCAATCTATGTCGCGCTGCTTAAAAGAAGTTTGCGAGGTGATTGAACGAATACTTTGTCCCAAGCACATACAATTTGAGGTAACTGCGGAAGAGACCATAAAGTCTACCAAAGTTTGGAACTGACGTTGCTGTGTCTGTAACTTTTTTGGTTTTTCCCTAAAACAATAAACAATTTAGATACAAATATAAAAATTTAATTGTGCTTACTTACATATTTGTTACTTTGCGATTGCTATTTTGTTTGCGCACGATTTTTGCGATCAACGAACGAGTTTGACATACGCTTTCGCATTATAGAGTGCGGTGATGCCAGATTTGCGAAAACTAGATGCGCAAGGTAGATACGAAAACGAATTACTGAGTACCAATTACTCGATTCGCGACAATTTTTCTTACGCATCGCAATACAGAGTAACCCCCCTGTTCTTAACGTTTAGCTATTTTTGATACGAAGTTTATTTGTTTGTTCGTTTTTAGAATTTCTTTAAAAAAGTCAATAAAAAATGGATCGATATAAAGGATATCTCATACACCTGTGCACTAAAAAACGTTAATGAATTTTTCAATCATTGGTGTTTTCCTTATTTATCAATGTAATTAAAAAAACGAAAAGTTTGTGCGAAGTGATTTGATTTGACATTTCTGTTCTGTTACCTTATATTTTCAAAAAGACCTTTGATTTGTTTAGGAAAGCGGATAGTATTCAAAAAAATCAAAGATAATTTTGCTTAAAACTTTTTGTGTTAACTTTTAAAAATTGTGGCAACATTATACTTTCGAACGTACTGAAAATCAGCTGATTAAAACAATCCCAAAATTTATACACCAATCAGAGAAAATTTCGGTTCAAATTTTAGATGGATTTTTAAAATCGTGGTTTCTGCCATATATGAGTGACTTTCCCAATAAAATTTGCAAATATTTATAAAAAACATATTAAGGTTTCAGAATGTGTTATTTATTTGTTATAGAAACTTCTAACTTTGCATACGATGGCTGTACACTAAGCCTACACAAAAGAAATGTTCGTGTAAATTTTTCAGGTCTATGACGGTGTATAGTGTTGGCCAGAACACCTTTTAAGTGTGACACCACATGAAAATTGTACATGTGTGTACCAGAACAGACACGTATGTTTTTTATATATACAATCGTTTTATATATACAATCAAAACAATATGTCGGTTTCAAAATTTATTTTTTCGGAAATACTCTTTTGTGTTTTTCGTAAAGGGCATTAGTTTTCGGATATATTGCTTTATATATATACTCAGCTAACTCTGACAATGTCAAAATATTGCACAAAGAAGCAGAGAATGATAATAGAGCTTGACAAGAGATAATTAACAAAACGATAAACAGAAAGGAAGATACGGATAACATAAGCAGTGTAGCCAGTATTGGGAGTTTTCTCCCAACTTGGTGATATTTTTTCGTGGATGGGGGCGAAAATGTTGGATTTGGTGGGGAATTTCCAGAAATTTAGTGATTTTTTTCGAAATCTGTTCAGTATAATAATATCAGGTATGTAATAACATATTTTCCATATCGTTTCATAAATTATTCCATATTGGTATACAATTTTTTTGCTCACTGTAGTTCAAAGTGGACAGACCCTCTATGCAAATTTATAGTTTATGGAGCTGGTCACATATTGAAAAACATCGAATTAAAACTCAACCACAATCAACTAATTTTTCAAAATGAACGCAAGTAAAGTAAAAAAGTTTTTGGAAATTTTCGTATTCTTCACCTAATGCTCCATAGAAGATCAGCTTACGCCCTCAAGAGGGGGTTATTGAAATCTGAAATAATTTCTTGAATATATTTTTGTCCAGTTCTTTTAAAATAATTTATATTTCTTAAATAGTTGGGCTTTTTGTAAGTAGAAATCAATTGTGTTTGTTTTTTAGTTGTGAAAAGTTTGTCGTAGACTTAACTGCTATAGACACATTCATGAATCCTTATCGGCTATAAACAATAAATATTTTGGCTGTAGTGCTTGATTACAGATGTTGATGCTCATATCGGCACTTATGTCAAAAGAAAAAATTCTATCCTTGGATTCATCAAGATGATATTGAAGGAATTCAATTATCCTTTTCCTGTCAGACAACAACAATAATGTGCATCTACCCAATTGAGCAGTCTATTCGCGAAACTTTCCTACTTTGCACTCTTCATGATATAGGATTAGCTGATTTTATGGATCTTCTTCCTCTTATTGAAGATTTTACATACTCGATACTCGTAATCGTAAGTAATAACGATAAGTGTACGTGTGTATAGAAGTATTAGAACCCTTAAGTAGTATTGAAATTCATTAAACTTTTATTATTGGTTTCATTTTATTATCATACGGGTTTGAACAATTATCAATACCATTTTTATATTTCATGAACCCCTTTGGAAAAAAATTGTACCATCGTGGGAATGTAACTCGCAACGGAAGGTACGTTTTTTTTTCAGAATATTTTACAATCTTCCTCGCATGGGGCTTGTGGAAAAGGATATATAATTATGGGTATTTCAAGTACTAATGGCATAAGAAATGGGAATATAAATGTGCTAAATTATAATGATAATTTTATATTAGAGCCTCCACAGAATCCGCCAGGCCTAATATAAAGGGTGATTTGTTAAGAGCTTGATAACTTTTTTAAAAAAAAAACGCATAAAATTTGCAAAATCTCATCGGTTCTTTATTTGAAACGTTAGATTGGTCCATGACATTTACTTTTTGAAGATAATTTCATTTAAATGTTGACCGCGGCTGCGTCTTAGGTGGTCCATTCGGAAAGTCCAATTTTGGGCAACTTTTTCGAGCATTTCGGCCGGAATAGCCCGAATTTCTTCGGAAATGTTGTCTTCCAAAGCTGGAATAGTTGCTGGCTTATTTCTGTAGACTTTAGACTTGACGTAGCCCCACAAAAAATAGTCTAAAGGCGTAAAATCGCATGATCTTGGTGGCCAACTTACCGGTCCATTTCTTGAGATGAATTGTTCTCCGAAGTTTTCCCTCAAAATGGCCATAGAATCGCGAGCTGTGTGGCATGTAGCGCCATCTTGTTGAAACCACATGTCAACCAAGTTCAGTTCTTCCATTTTTGGCAACAAAAAGTTTGTTAGCATCGAACGATAGCGATCGCCATTCACCGTAACGTTGCGTCCAACAGCATCTTTGAAAAAATACGGTCCAATGATTCCACCAGCGTACAAACCACACCAAACAGTGCATTTTTCGGGATGCATGGGCAGTTCTTGAACGGCTTCTGGTTGCTCTTCACTCCAAATGCGGCAATTTTGCTTATTTACGTAGCCATTCAACCAGAAATGAGCCTCATCGCTGAACAAAATTTGTCGATAAAAAAGCGGATTTTCTGCCAACTTTTCTAGGGCCCATTCACTGAAAATTCGACGTTGTGGCTCGTTAGTAAGTCTATTCATGATGAAATGTCAAAGCATACTGAGCATCTTTCTCTTTGACACCATGTCTGAAATCCCACGTGATCTGTCAAATACTAATGCATGAAAATCCTAACCTCAAAAGAATCACCCTTTATAGACAGGCAGCCGACTATAGGGATAGTGATGAATTTGAATTTCAAGCAGTCAATGAGGTTGATGTGTGGGATAGTTTAAACAGAATTAAGTCTAAGATAATACGAGCTGATGGAATATCCATTAGATTCGTAAATTCAATATTTCCCCTAATTTTGCTTTTATTGTCATAAACAGACAATTATTATAGCTATCAACGCACAAGCAACGCATACAGTGGAGCAGTTATATTTATGGAGCATAGTTTTAGGCGCCGTCAGTAGCCCACTATCTTAAAAATTTTTGAAATGGAAATAATGTAATTTTACATTTATTCCAAAAATCTTTTCAAGATTTCGTAAAGGTGTTCGGCATTACATTCTCCTATATAAAATGTTTACTAAGAAACTTCAATATGCGTCTTATATTGCAAAAGTAAAACATTTATAACAATTTGTGTTTTTTTTTTGGGACAAATTTAATATTTTCGAAGGAATGAAATAAGAACAACGTTTTCTATACACGTTTTCCAAACGTTTTTTTTCTTTGTGTGTATGATCCTCTTGGGATTTTTTATAGGCAGTAGATTAAGCTTTTATAAACATTTCAACAAGATGATTTCCCAATTGACATTTGGACTTCGAAGGCTTTACCCTATTAATTACATTGTTCCGTTAAAACTACACATTAGAAGTATATGCAGAGAGAGTTCCAGAAATATTTATAAAGGGTGATACGGTCAAAATTTGGTCAAGGGAAAACGCGTGTAAATCTGTGAAATCGTTTATTTAAAAAATCAAATTAAATTTCTTTTTCAAGTTCAATTAGTATAAAATTCAGGAAAAATATTCAGTTAGGTTTTCGCTTTTCCAAATCCGAATTGCCGGGCCTCACGCTTGACACCTGCCATCAGATTTTGTACAGCCACCTTGTCCACCTTCTTCGCCGCAGAAAGCCAGTTTGCCTTGAACTGCTGCTCGTCCTTAGCAGTTTTTTGGTCTTCTTCAGGTTCCGCTTGACAATAGCCCAGTATTTCTCAATTGGGCGGAGCTCTGGCGTGTTGGGAGGGTTCTTGTCCTTGGGAACCACCTGCACGTTGTTGGCGGCGTACCACTCCATGGCCTTTTTACCGTAATGGCAAGATGCCAAATCCGGCCAAAACAGTACGGAACAACCGTGTTTCTTCAGGAAAGGCAGCAGACGTTTATTCAAACACTCTTTCACTTAAATTTCTTGGTTGACAGTCCCGGAAGCTATGAAAATGCTGCTTTTCAAGCCACAGGTACAGATGGCTTGCCAAACCAGATATTTCTTTGCGAACTTTGACAGTTTTATGTGCTTGAAAATATCTGCTACCTTTCCCCTTCCTTTTGCCGTATAAAACTCCTCTCCCGGAATCTGCTTGTAGTCGGCTTTGACGTAAGTTTCGTCGTCCATTACCACGCAGTCAAATTTCGTCAGCATCGTCGTGTACAGCCTCCGGGATCGCGCTTTGGCCGTCGTATTTTGTTTATCATCGCGATTTGGAGTCACTACCTTCTTGTAAGTCGATAGTCCGGCTCGTTTTTTGGCTCGATGCACGGTTGTAGACGATACACCCAGCTTATTTGCGGCATCTCGGAGAGAGAGGTTAGGGTTTCGCTTGAAACTACCGGCAACTCTCTTTGTCGTCTCAGCGGCTTCCGGTTTTCGATTTCCCCCTGTCGACAAACGATCCCCAAACACTTTAATTACATTTGTAACGGTTGATTTGGTAACTTTTAGCGATTTTACCAGCTTTGCGTGCGAGTAGCTCGGACTTTCGCGATGCGCGAGCAAAATTTTGATACGCTGTTCTTCTTGCTTGGACGGAATTTTGACAACTGAAGAGTGAATTCCAAAATCAAAATAGGAGCAACGTTCTACACACACACATCTTCAAAATGAGGGGTGTTCAGGTTTTTTAAATGCAAAATTGAAAGAAATACGTCAAGTTTGTATTGACCAAATTTTGACCGTATCACCCTTTATGGGTTTAATTTTCTTTTAGTGCCATCCAAACTTAAAAATCTCGAAGAATTGCAAATAATTATGCCAGGGCCACATTTTCTGGTGGTGGCTTAGGAACTTTTAACCTTTAATTCGATATGAACCCTTAATCATGGTGAAGGATAAATAACGACAGCTAAGCTCTTTTTATAAAAAACAAAAAAACTAATGAAAAAAGAGTCCAAATATAGAAATAAGTTCGCAATAATTACACTACATTTTACGCTTATAAACAGTCGATGTATAATGACACTCACTAATATCAATGTATTTTTCATACAACTCATGCACGTCAAAAACCACAATCCACTTATTAATATGATTTTGATTGTATTCATATTTTTCACATTTTTCTCTTACTTTTTTCTTTTCTTAAATCTTCGTAACTGCAGTAAATTGAAATAAAAAGAAAAAAATCGACTTTTGGCTGCGACACTCATATTGAATCAAATACTTCTCCCCAAGACAACGGTAAGGGTAAATAATAGAAATGTGTATAATATTGCTGAACCAAATATGCCATTTTTAGGGAGGCAATAATGAATATCAAGTGATGTTTTGAAATGTTTTATACATCATAATACAAAGTGGAAAAAACTATATGAATCAAGTATCTCTACCTCCAGCATGGATTGCGTACAAAATTTTACTGAAAAGGCAGCTAACGATGGACACTCTTTAATTTTTTTCAATGGGAAGTCAGTTCATAGAGAGCCTAACTTACACATAAAGTCGATTACTATAATCTCATGTAAACCAATTTAATTATGGATCGGCAATGTCTAATTGTGGACCACTTTTTGTGTTGTACAAAACTGATTACTAATGTCCGTTACCGAGAATATCGTGGCAAAAACCAGTTTCCAGGACGATCAAAAATCAAATTTGGTTTCGAATGCTATGGGGACGGAGACTCAAGAATTCAACATTGGGCCTAAATATTTGGGCCATTATGTAATTAGGGACCAATAGTTTCACATTGGTATACCAAAATGTGGTCCCATTCGAACCGATTGCACTACCATCCAACCTAACATACTCCAATAATAACTATTTGTGCAATGTTTCAAAACGATCTGGATATATAGGTAACATAACACTGCATTATATAAGAACCCTGAATAAAAGGATGATAAAAACAATAAGCTTAAAGGGATGATTCATCGCAAACTAGAGAGCGGGTATTTACGAATGCAAGTTATGAAATATGGTTTGGTAAAAACCCTGATTTTGCAAACTTTAATATATTTGGTTAACAGTGCTTCCCCGAATTAGAAAATAGATGATTCTAAAAAAAAAGTTTGGAATCGCATTCAGATCCTTTTTCAAATAGGTACGAAAGTAAAACACCGATCTTTCATATCGACTTCGGTATTCGGCCAAAAATAGATAGTCGACCGCAGACTGGGAATCTTTTTTTCTTCCTTAAATGCATGCCCTATAGATTTATTGAGGAATGAGATGGATTCAAGAATACTATTCTACTTAAAGAGCATATTGGACGGTTGATTTCTTTCAAAATTTAAAAGTAGCAGCAATAAAATTATTAAAGCGGGACGTATTTTTTCCAAATAAATATCGAATGATTAAAAGTCTGACAATTTTTAAATAATAGTTTAAGACTATAGCTTACCCTTTAATTACTGTAGTGGTGGTAAATACTGCTATCTCTTATTGGGTTTTCACCTATGGACATTACCTACGATTCTATTATTTCTCCCAAATGAGTTGGCGGTAAAAAATGTATCAGTTTGGGAGGAATAATTCTCGTATGTAATTTCCATAGGTAATTAACATATACTATAAGCCAAATTGAATCATCTCGCATTTTTGTCGCCTGGCCACGTTGACATTCATTTATCTTCATTATTCCATTTCAATATTAAATATTGAAAAAATCATGATATATTGTGATACCACAAGGGTTTTTTCCCAGACTTTTTCCATTCCCGGGAAGGCGGGAATTTTTATCGAATTTCCCGGAATCCCGGTCAAGGGGAAACTGGCTTCGATGTGGCATATATTTAAACATTTAAATAAATTAGAAATCACCTAAAACTACGGTTATAAGGCGCTGTCTGGACAACTAACAATGTATATTATGTACATTATACTAAAATAAGAAATATTTTATAATAACAAAATACAAAAAGCTTTTACAATGGACAGTCTCTTCCGATACACTGGGATTTTTTCTAACATTAAAACTAGAGTGGAAATGAAAGAAAATTATTTCGATGTCCCCATCGTAAAACAGAGTCACTATATGCACATGTTCGGTCAATATTCCCAGAAACAATGCACTATCTACAATTGAAAATAAATAAACTATCATAATAAAAGATGTCATTTTAATATTTCATAAACACATCCTTGCAATATTTAGTCTACCAGTCTATTGGAATGCGGTTTACAGTAATATGACTAAAAAATTAGGAAGGGCAACCGAATTCCCGTAAACGGGATCCCGGGAAAAAAACCTAGATACCACATTAACTAAAAGTACCTATTACAAGTAGGCACTTTTAGTTTTACCCACCCGATTATTTTATTCTCTTGAAATAACCTTATTGTTCCAACCACATTGGCAGACTGCTTAAGTAACGTTTTCCAGATCCGCTTGTAATGTAAAGCTATATGTTCAGAAGATTCGCTTACGCCTACACAAAATACAGGACAATCACAAATCAGCAAAAATTTCGGAATTTCAATCTGAAGCAATTTTAAGGAAACTTCGCAAAAGTCTATTTATGAAGTTTAGAAAAATTAGAGTCATTTTTACAACTTTTCGACTAAGCAGTGGCGATTTTACAAGGAAAATGTTGGTATATTTGACCAATTTTTTCGAAATCAGAAAAACATATATATATCGGAGCTATATCTAAATCTGAACCGACTTCAACCAAATTTGGCACGCATAGCTATAATGCTAATTCTACTCCCTGTGCAAAATTTCAACTAAATCGGAGTTAAAAATTGTCCTCTGTGGTCATATGGGTGTAAATCGGGCCAAAGCTATATATGGGAGATATATCTAAAATTGAACCGATTTCAACCAAATTTGGCACGCATAGCTACAATGCTAATTCTACTCCCTGTGCAAAATTTCAACTAAATCGGAGCAAAAAATTGGCCTCTGTGGTCATATGAGTGTAAATCGGGCGAAAGCTATATATGGGAGCTATATCTAAATCTGAACCGATTTAAACCAAATTTGGCACGCATGGCTATAATGCTAATTCTACTCCCTGTGCAAAATTTCAACTAAATCGGAGCAAACAATTGGCCTCTGTGGTCATATGAGTGTAAATCGGGCGAAAGCTATATATGGGAGCTATATCTAGGTTAGGTTAGGTTAGACAGCCCG